>NC_087357.1:25390175-25693205 GCF_030014295.1 Loxodonta africana
CTCTTGTTTAGAAGGAAAAGCCAAGGATGAGAAGACTTTAAATTTAGGTCTTGTCCTGCCAATTGTGGTTCATCTAGCTCGGGCAAGTTACTCGCGCTCTTTTAGGCTCAATTTTTCTGTCTGTAGAACAGGCGAAGTAATTTGTTCTTTGCTTAGTTTACTAGACAGTTTAGTATTAAAGTCTAAAACTTCTGAGGAAATTCCTTGTCGACTCAACTAACTCTTGTTTTATATTCAGAATCATTGATTCAATAATCCAATGGGATTTATTCTAAGGAAATAATTACAAAGAAGAAGCCTTTTAAAAATATCAAAAAATTAGAAATAACTGAAATGTGCATTAATGTATTTAATTTGTTTTAGGTAATTTATCTTAGGTAAATGCAATAGACTATTATGTTAATGGAAATGAATATTATATAAATGCATATGAACATTATGTTAATGTTATGTTAATGCAAACTTTCTCTTAGAAAAATATTTTCTTCATGAATATAAAAACTACCTTTTCCTAAGAGAAAGAGTTATGACAGAATATTATATGGCAACACGTCACAGGATATTATATTATTATAAACATAAATATTATAAATACATCATTATAAATATAAAATGTAAATATAAGGTGCATTTGTTAAAAAGGGGAAAGGAATACAAAAAGGATTAAAACTATGATGTTACAGCCATTGATTTTCTGTTATAAAAAATATGAGTAAAAATCAAATTTAAAAAATGTATCATGAAAATCTAAATCCGTTGCTGTCGAGTCGATTCCGACTCATAGCGACCCTTACAGGACAGAGTAGACCTGCTCTATAGGGGTTCCAAGGAGTGCCGAGAGGATGTGAACTGCTGACCTTTTGGTTAGCAGCCAAGCTATTAGCCACTGTGCCACCAGGACTCCATCATGGACATAGTTAAAAGGTAATAAGGTATTAGTGGAAATCCAGTAAGTAAAAAGATGTCAGTCCAGAGAGTTATCTCCTTCAAAATGATGCTCCATGCTTTTTCCCATACCAGACCTAGCTATTTGATTAGTTATTCCACAAAGGTGATTTTTCTGAGACCTGAGAAGGGAAAGGGGGGTAACTTTCTTAAACTAAAGATATACTTGAAGTTTGAGCTGGTGACAGCCTTTCTCTTCCAGGTAAAATACATACCAAAACTGCCACTCAAGCCGTCTCATGTGCAGGTCCCCCTCACCCTGGTAGAGGGAACAGTATATAAGAGATTTCTCACTGAGGCAGAACTTGACTCCAATTCTTGTCCACATTCCAGCACTCAGATGACTGGAGTTTTGACTTCACTTGTTGTCTGCCATGACTTTGGGTTCTTAGTATTTCTTGATCTCCAGTTTCAGCTGCCCTAATCCTTCGCCTTGCTTGCCTGAATTCTAGACCACTTTTGCTTGATGTGTTTCTACTAAATACTTCTGTACAACTCCCTGGATCCCCAAATCTTATGCACACCTATGACATACACTTCAAAAGTATCTGGGTACTCTGTAACAAATGGCAACTCAGGCTAAGAACTAAATCCTTTTTCCCTCATTGGTCTGAATTACCATTACCATTAAGAGGAAATCTTAAAGGACTGAACTGAAGATTGGAATATGCAATAAGTTGAAGAGCAGCTCCAGTGTTTGATGGAGACAATAGTTGGCCTCTGTGGCCATCAACAGGCTCTAACTCAGAGTTTGCAAACTCGGAATCACACAGGGGTCAGGCAGACGGCAAAGAAGGTGGAGTTGCTGAGATTCTAATAACATTTAGAGTAATACTTCTTTAGTTGCTCTGTGCGTGGGCTAAAGACAATGACCATACGGAATGTGTCTGCCAATATTGTCTTACACCTGCAGCCCATCTCAGTGTGGATGGTAGCAAGGAAGCTTATGTGAGGATGTAGTATGCCTGGGCTCAGCAGAGAATGCAGCCTCTCTGGCTGACCTCTTTGGCTTTGCTTCTATTCTCTCACCACCAGTAAACCGGCTGGTGTTGAGCCTACGCTGACTCAGGGCAACCCTATGTGTGTCAGGGCACAGATGTGCTCCACAAGGTTTTCAAGGTCTGAGTTTTGGGAAGTAGATCACCAGGACTTCCTTCCAAAGTGCCTCTTGGTGGACTTGATCTTTCAAATTTTCAGTTAGCAGCTGTCATGGATTGAATTATGTCTGCCCTAAAATGTGTATATCAACTTGGTTAGGCCATGTGTGGTTGTCTTCCATTTTGTGATTGCAATTTTATGTTGAGAGGATTAGGGTAGGATTGTAACACCACCCTTACTCAGGTCTTCTGCCTGATCCAAGGTAGAGGGAGTTTCCCTGGGGTGTGGCCTGCACCACCTTTTATCTCTCAAGAGATAAAAGGAAAGGGAAGCAAGCAGAGAGTGGGTGACCTAATACCACTAAGAAAGCAATAGCAGGACTAGAGCACGTCCTTTGGACCTGGGATCCCTGTTCCTGAGATGCTCCCAGACCAATGGAAGACTGATGACAAGATGTTCCTCCAGAGCTGACAGAGAGAGAAAGCTTTCCTCTGGAGCCAGCTCCTTGAATTTAGACTTGTAGCCTACAGGACTGCGAGAGAATAAATTTCTCTTTGTTAAAGCATCCACTTGTGGTATTTCCGTTATAGCAGCACTAGATGACCAAGACAGCAGCAAAGTGTTTTAACCACTTGCACCATCCAGGAACTCCTTCCCATCACCACAGATTTCCCCATCTATAGATTTAGCCCTACTACACTTCTATGACCTATCTGCACTTGAGCCAGAAGGGACATAAGTAACACCTTGCTACTCTGAGACCATTAGTTCATGAGTTCATGCACCCAAGCACCTGCTCCACTCCCCACAACAGTCCCCAGTTTTTAGAATATGACACCTGCATTAGTTCTTTCAGAAGTGAAAGCCAGGCCCTACCTTCACAAATTATGCACAGCTTCCTTCCTGTAGTCTTGTATCAAATGAAATGTCCCAGGGTAAACCTGACTCTCTCTAAATGTAATACCTAAGCTAATGGGCTCACAGTTTGATTCCAGAAGTTTCTCTGTGGCTTAGACTCAGATGATCAAACGCTCTTAGGGTCTAATCAAAAGCCGTGGTGAGTCTACTAGAATGCAATTTTTGTGTTTTCAAACACATTTGACAGTGCTGAAAATGATTTTGGATTTCCTCCCTGTCAATAAATTGATCAAAAATAGTCGTTATAGTTATTACATTCCCACTTACTATGTATTCAGCACTGTGCTGGGAGCTGCAGGGGATTTAGAGGAAAAAAATAAACCAGTCTCTCTCCTCATAGAGTTTACAATTTAGTTGTGGACACACACACACACACACACACTTGTGATAGGAGAGCAGGCAATAAAATTCAGTATAAATGATAATAGTTACTACTTACTAAGCTTCTACTGGACTGGGCAATTTACATAAGTAATTTTGCAAACTCACAAAAACTCTGAAAGTTATCAAGATATCTGAGCCACTGCACCACCAGGGCATAGCCAAGGAAAAGACCACTGCACCAAATTGTACGGCCATAGTGTGGCCAAATACTGAGGGGGAAAAAAAAAGAAAAAATACATATACACATATTTATATTTATTCTCCCACATCTCTGTCAGTTTGTCGTACTGTGGGGGCTTGTGTGTTGCTGTGATGCTACAAGCTGTGCCACCAGTATTTCAATACCAGGAGAGTCACCTGTGGCAGACAGGTTTCAGCTGAGCTTTCAGACTAAGACAGACTAGGAAGAAGAACCTGGTGGTCTACTTCTGAAAGGGATAAGCCGGTGAAAACCTTATGAGTAGCCGCAGAACATTGTCTGATATAGTGCTGGAAGATGAGCCCTTCAGATTGGAAGGCACTCAAAAGATGACTGGGGAAGAGCTGCCTCCTCAAAGTAGAGTCGGCCTTAACGACGTGAGTAGAGTCAAGGCTTTGGGACCTTCATTTGCTGATGCGGGATGACTCAAAATGAGAAGACACAACTGCAAATATCCATTAATAGTTGGAACGTGGGATGTACGAAGTACGAATCTAGGAAAACTGGAAATCATCAAAATGAAATGGATCACATAAACATCCATATCCTAGGCATTAGTGAGCTGAAATGGACTGGTATTGGCCATTTTGAATCAGACAATCATATGGCCTACTATGCCGGGAATGACAACTTGAAGAGGAATGGTGTTGCATTCATCATCAAAAAGAACATTTCAAAATCTATCCTGAAGTATAACACTGTCAGTGATAGGAAATATCTATATGCCTACAAGGAAGACCAATTAATATGACAGTTATTCAAATTCACACACCAAACACTAAGGCCAAAGATGAAGAAATTAAAGATTTTTATAAACTTCTGCAGTCTGAAATTGATCGAACATGCATTCAGGATGTATCGATAATTATTGGTGATAGGAATGTGAAAGTTGAAAACAAAGAAGAAGGATCAGTAGTTGGCAAATATGGCTTTGGTGATAGAAATGATGCTGGAGAGCCCATGATAGAATTTTGCAAGACCAATGACTTCATTGCAAATACATTTTTTCACCAACATAAATGGTGACTGTACATATGTTCCTCATCAGATGGAACAAACAGGAATCAAATCGACTACATCTGTGGAAAGAGATGATGGAAAAGCTCAGTATCATCAGAACAAGGCCAGGGGCTGACTACAGAGTAGACCATCAATTGCTCATATGCATGTTCAAGTTGAAACTGAAGAAAATTAGAACAAGTCCAGGAGAGCCAAAGTATGACAACCTTGAATCTATCCCACCTGAATTTAGAGACCATCTCAGGAGTAGATTTGATGTGTTGAACACTAGTGACAGAAGACCAGACAAGTTGTGGAATGACATCAAGGTTATCATACAAGAAGAAAACAAGAAGTCATAAAAAACACAGGAAAGAAAGAAAAGACCAAAGTGGATGTCAGAAGAGGCTCTGAAACTTGCTCTTGAATGTCGGGTAGCTAAAGCAAAAGGAAGAAATGATAGAGTAAAATAGTGGATAGAAGATATCGAAGGGTAGCTCAAGAAGACAAAATAAAGTATTAAAATGACAAGTGCAAAGACCTGGAGATAGAAAAACAAAAAGGAAGAACATGCTAAGCATTTCTCAAGCTGAAAGAATTGAAGAAAAAAATTCAAGCCTTGAGTTGCAATATTCTACAGGGAAAATATTAAATGACTGAGGAAGCATCAAAAGAAGATGGAAGGAATAACACAGTCACTATACCAAAAAGAATTGGTCAATGTTCAGTCCTTTCAGGAGGTAGCATATGATCAGGGACTGATGGTACTCAAGGAAGAAGTCCAAGCTGCACTGAAGGCATTGGCAAAAAACAAGGATCCAGGAATTGATGGAATACCAATTGAGATGTTTCAACAACAGATGCAGTGCTGGAAGTGCTCACTTGTCTATGCCAAGAAATTTGGAAGACAGCTACCTGGCCAACCGAATGGAAGAGATTCATATTTATACCTATTCCCAAGAAAGGTGATCTCACCAACTGCAGAAATTATTGAACAATATCATTAATATCACATGCAAGTAAAATTTTGCTGAAGATCATTAAAAAATGACCGTAGCAGTATATTGACAGAGAAATGCCAAAAATTCAAACTGTATTCAGAAGAGGATGTGGAACCAGGGATATCATTGCTGACGTCAGATGGATCCTGGTTGAAAGCAGAGAACATCAGAAAGATGTTTACCTGTGTTTTATTGGCTATGCAAAGGCATTTGACGGTGTGGATCATAACAAATTATGGATAGCATTGCGGAGAATGGGAATCCCAGAAAACTTAATTGTGCTCATGAGGAACCTTTTCATAGATCGAAAGGCAGTTGTTCAAACAGAACAAGGGGATACTGCCTAGTTTAAAGTCAGGAAAGGTGTGTGTCAGGATTGTATCCTTTCACCATACTTATTCAATCTAGATGCTGAGAAAATGATCGAGAAGCTGAACTATATGAAGAAGAAAGGGCATCAGGATTGGAAGGCATCAGGATTAACAACCTGCGTTATGCAAATGACACAACCTTGCTTGCTGAAAGTGAAGAGGGCTTGAAGTACTTACTGATGAAGATCAAAGACCACAGCCTTCAGTATGGATAACATTTCAATGTGAAGAAACCAAAAATCCGCACAACTGAACCAATAAATACCGTGATAGATGGAGAAAAGATTGAAGTTGTCAAGGATTTCTTTTTACCTGGATCCACAATCAACGTCCGCGGAAGCAGCAGTCAAGAAATCAGATTATGTGTTGCATTAGGCAAATCTGCTGCAAAAGACCTCTTTATTAAAAAGCAAAGATATCACCTTGACGACTAAGGTGTGCCTGACCCAAGCCATGGTCTTTTCAATCTCCTTATATGCATGCAAAAGCTGGATGATGAATAAGGACAACTGAAGAAGAATTGGTGCCTCTGGATTGTGTTGTTGGCAAAGAATATTGACTCTACTATGGACTGCCAAAAAAATGAACAAATCTGGTTTGGAAGAAGTACAACCTGAATGCTCCTTAGAAAGAAAGATGGCTGTATTTCAAGGAAATGGCTATATTAAAAGGAATCACTACTCTAGGAAGCACTTCTATTATGGATTAAATTGTGTCTGCCCCCAAGTATGTGTTGTAAATCCTAACCTCTATGCCTGTGGTTATAATCCATTTGGGAATAGGTGTCTTTGTTTTGTTAATGAGACAGGATCAGTGTAGGTCGTGTCTTGAGTCAACCTCTTTTGAGATATGAAAGAGATTAAACAAGCAAGCAAATGAGCAGAGATGGGGTAATAGAGATGTCAAGACATAAGGAGATCTCCAAGGAACCAAGATGTAGAAGCCGAATAGACAAGGACCTTCTTCCAGAGCTTATAGAGGCAGAAAGCCTTCGCTAGAGCTGGTACTCTGAATTCTGACGTCTAGTTTCCTTCACTGTGAGAAAATAAATTTGTTTGTTAAAGCTATCCACTTGTGGTGTTTTTGTTATAGCAGCACTAGATACCTAAGACAGAATTTGGTACTGGGAGTGGGGTTCTGCTTTAACAGATACCTAAAATGTGGAAGCAGTTTTGCAATTGGGTGGAAGAGTTTTAAGGTGTCTAAAGTCTAGATTGCCTTGAAGAGACTGTTGGCGGAATTATGGACCTCAAAGGCAATTCTAGTGAGGGCTCAGAAGGAAGTACTAAGAGTTATAGATAAAGTTTGTTTCTTCTTAGAGAATACATATGGCACCAGCAACAGAATGTTGCTAGAGACGTGGATGTTAGCTGTGCTTCTGGTGAGGCTTTAAAAAGAAAATGATGAACATGTGATAGGACAATGGAGGAAGGGCAGTGCTTTTTATGTAGTAGCAAAGAACTTATCTGAATTATGTTCAAATGTTTGGTGGAAGGTAGAGCTTGTAAGTGATGAACTTGGATATCTGGCTGATGAGACTTCTAAGTATGATCTTAAATGGGCTGTGTGGTTTCTTCTTGCCACTTATAGTAAAATGTGAGAGGATAGAGATGGACTTAAAAATGAACTGTGCAAAATGAAAACAGAACTTAAAGATTTGGAAATTTCTATTGTACAAACTAAGAACACGTCCTAGGATGTTCAACAAGGATGTGGCTACACAATCTTTCTTAAAAAAAATTAAGCCTATGACTGATGGATGTACCTAACTACCACAGCAGAAAACCCATGCACTTAGACAGAAGTGGACAGGGAGAGAATGAAAGGAAAGAACACTGTCTGCTTCTTGGAATTCTACAGGCAGGAGACAGGCCAAAGGTAATACATGTGTTGTCCTCCAAAAAAATGAAAAGGACCATCCCTGGAGCAGCTTGGAGATCAGCAGAACTGTTGGAAGGACCACGGGAAGCAGTGCCTTCTCTGTTTCAAAAGGTGGGGCCACAACCTCCTGGGTTTCAAAGAGTTGAATCTTCACCAACTGGGTTCTGAAGTGTAGAGCTGCCACTAAGGTGTGCCAAGGGGCTGTCGCCCAAAACTGAGGGGGCAGGGCTTCCTTGCCCAAGGGGCAGAAGAATGTGCCAAGGGGGTCAAGGGCATAGGGTTGCCACTCAGATGGACCGGTAGAACGGGGCTGTCCAAAGCTGAGGGAGCAGAGTTGCTGTCCCAGTGGGCCTGGAAGGTGCAGCTGAAGGCCAGGGCCAAAGGGCCTCCACCTAGAATCCAGAGGGCGTGACCAAAAGCAAGAGTCTGGAGGGTGGAGCCATTGCCCAGATGGTCTCAGAGAACAAATGGGAAATGCCTACCTTGTGCGTATTCCACCATTGTACTTTGAAAACAGATAACTTATAATGTAGATCTCATAGGTTCACAGATGAAGTGGAATTTTGCCCCAGGGTAGAATATGCCTAAAGTCTCACCTATATTTGATTTAGATGATTCATAAAATGAGACTTTAAACTTGAAGTTAATTTAAGACTTTTGGGATGATGTGATGGGTGAATGTGTTTTGCGTATAGCAAGGACATGAATTTTGGGGGGCTAAAAGGTTGAATGTTATAGATTGAATTATGTCCCTCAAAAATATGTGTTGTAAACCCTAATCTCCATGCCTGTGGCTATAATCTCATTTGGGAATGGGTTGTCTTTGTTATGTTGATGAGACAGGATTAGTGCAGGGCATGTCTTGAGTCAGTCTCTTTTGAGATATTAAAGAAATTAAATATCTCAAATGATGAGGTAAGAGAAATGTCAAGACACATGGAGATCTCTAAGGAACCAGGAAGCAGAAGTTGAAGAGACAAGGATTTTCCACCAGAGCTTAGAGAGAGAGAAAGCCTTCCTCTAGAGCCAGCACTCTAAATTCAGATTTCTAGCCTCCTAAACTGTGATAAAATAAATTTCTGTTTGTTAAAGCTGTCCACTTGTGGTATTTCTGTTATAACAGTACTAACTAAGACAACTCCTTAAGCTTCTATAACAGATGTGGCTCAGCCTGTACTATCATAATCATCCCTCTAAACAAATTATTCAGATCAGGCCATGCATGCTCATGAGCTTCTGAAATGCAGATAAACACATTTTCTCCCAAGCGACTTGTTCAGGACATTAGTACGCATTTTTTTTCCCAATATGATGGCCTGAAACATATCAGACCACGACCAGGTGAAAGTATCAGGAATTCCTATTCAAGCACAGGCAAACACTGGATTAGTTGCTTTCAGCAAAACTACTCTATTTGACCTGTGTTTCCAGAAAATAAGTCGATAGAGAATAAATAATTTCGGGGAGGTGGCCACATGAAGCTTCTACAGCAGAGCAAGAAGCTGAAATATGCACCAGATGGTGCTATCAATGAATAGCAGATGTTTGCCAGTGAGCTGGGATCCATGGTTTTAATTTCCAGAGTAAAATAATTTTTTAAAACAGAGAAAAGGCCAGTGTCATCAGTCCCCTTTGTGGAATTTCTGCACACTGTGGCACTCACTGGGTGTGAGAGCCAGCTCCTTTTGTGCAAGGTGGCAGAGAGGAACCAGGGCATTTACCTTCTTGGTCTATTGTTGATCATCTTACTTTCCTAGAAAAATCAAAGGAAAATGGGGACTTTTAGTCCTAGAACCCACCATCCATCTGTCAGTTTGTCATACTACGATGGGTTGTGTGTTGCTCAGAGCTATGTCACTGATATTTCAAATGCCAACAGAGTCATGCTTGGTGGACAAGTTGCAGCGGAACTTACAGACTAAGACAAAGTAGGAAGAAAAGCCTTCCTCCTGGGCACAAAATGCATAGTTTTTCCTCTGTTAATAGCCTTTCTAAAATCAGAGGGATAGTGAGATCATATCACAATAGCTGTTTTGTGAGTAGGTAGCTGAAGAGACAAATTTTACACCCCAAAATTTACCCCTTCATTTCTATTCTGTCCCATAATAATGCTTTTTAAAAATATGATGAAGCTCTCTTTGCTAACCAATCCTTTGTGGCAGGACTATTACAGAATTAGTTTTGTTCCCCCAAAAGGTTTTGCTTGCAACCAAATTAAAAGTATCTTCCTTGTGTTTCGATCTGTTTGGTGAATAGGGGTGTCTCATTGGCCGCCTCCTTCCTGGTGATTAATTCATAGTCCTCTGTACCATATCACCTGAATATTTTCTTTTGCAACCTGAGAATAAAGCTCTCCTTTCCACAAACACTTTAAATCACCCTCAGAGGTCTCGTTTTAGTAATTCCAAATGAGAACAGGATATCAATTTAAGCTAAATCATTATTCACTCCTCTGACAAAATGGGGTGAAAAGTTGCACTTTGTGAATAATTTGGATCAGAGAACAAACCCAGAATGTGGCAGGTTAAAGCAATGAAATTCATGCCTCATCTCATTTATTTTAGCAGGTCCAGTTACACTCATTCATGGTGCTAAATAATGTTGCAGGCAGAATGCTGGCAGAGAGTAAAAGACATGTTACTGTCAAAGCAAGTCTTCCTACAACTCAAGACCATTCAATTTGCCTAAGATGGGCATCAAACTACTTTGTGTGTTTTAGCAAAATTTTTTTTATCACACAGGGTACTGTGAGTGTTGTCCAAATCTCACGCAACAATGAGAAGAATGGACAGTTGTCTAAAAGCATTCATATATGGGACCTCAGGTTGCCACTGGCCCCCTGATCCTTGAGGGCTGGAGGCTAATTCTTGGCTTCAGGACAGTGTTCTTTCTGGGTGGACACTGATCCTATGGAGCCCTGAGCCATGGTAAGGGAAGGTAGAAAGATCCTCTTTTTCCTCCCACTATGTTCCTTCCATCAAAAGAAGGTGGAAGGAATACACAGAGTCACTATACCAAAAAGAATTGGTCAACGTTCAACCATTTCAGGAGGCCTCATATGATATGATCAGGAACCAATGGTACTAAAGGAAGAGGTCCAAGCTGCAGTGAAGGCGTTGAAAAACAAGGCTCCAGGAATTGACAGAATACCAACTGAGATGTTCCAACAAAGGGATACAGCGCTTAAAGTGCTCACTCGTCTATGCCAGGAAATTTGCAAGACAGCCATCTGGCCAACTAACTGGAAGAGATCCATTTTTATGCCTATTCCAAATAAAGGTGATCCAACTGAATGTGGAAATTATCAAACAGCATCATTAACATCACACACAAGTAAAATTTTGTTGAAGATCATTCAAAAGTGGCTGCAGCTGTATATCGACGGGGGCCTACCAGAAATTCAAGCCAGATTCTGAAGAGGACGTGGAACCAAGGATATCATTGCTGATGTCAGATGGATCCTGGCTGAAAGCAGAGAATACCAGAAAGATGTTGACCTGTGTTTTATTGACTATGTAAAGGCATTCAACTGTGTGGATCATAACAAATTATGTATACCATAGCAAAAAATGGAAATTCCAGAACACTTAATTGTGCTCATGAAGAAGCTGTATATACATAGATCAAGAGGCAGTCTTTCAAACAGAACAAGGGATACTGTGTGGTTTAAAATCAGGACAGGTGTATGTCAGGGTTGTATCCTTTCACCACACCTATCAGTCTGTGTGCTGAGCAAAGAATCCAAGAAGCTTGACTAAATGAAGACGAAAGGGCATCAGAACCAGATGAAGACTCTTTAACAACCTGTGATATGCAGGTGACACAACCTTCCTTGCTGAAAGTGAAGAGGGCTTGAAGTACTTGCTGCTGAAGATCAAAGGCTACAGCCTTCTGTATGGATCACACCTCAACATAAAGGAAACAAAAATCCTCACAACATATATATACACAACATCACGATAAACAGATTGAAGTTGTCAAGGATTTCATTTTACTTGGATCCACAATCAATGTCCCTGGAAGCAACAGTCAAGAAATCAAATGACGCCCTGCATTAGGCAAATCTGCTGCAAAAGACCTCTTTATTAAAAAGCAAAGATGTCATCTTGAAGAATAAGGTGAACCTGACCCAAGCCACGGTGTTTTCAATCACCTCATATGCATGTGAAAACTGCACAATAAATAAGGAAGACAAAAGAAGAATTGATGCCTTTGAATTATGGTGTTGGCAAAGAATATTGAACATGCCAGGGACGGCCAAAAGAATGAACCAATCTCTCTTGGAAGAAGTACAGCCAGAATGTTCCTTAGAGGTGAGGATCGCGAGACTATGTCTCACATGCTTTGTACAGGCTATCAGGATGGATCAGTCCCTGGAGAAGGACATCATGCTTGGTAAAGTAGAGAGTCAATGAAAAAGAGGAAGACCCTCAACAAGATGGATTGACACAGTGGCTGCAAAAATGGGCTTGAACATAACGATTGTGAGGATGGCACAGGACTGGGCAGTGTTTCCTTCTGTTGTGCATAGGATTGCTATGAGTTGGAACTGACTGGATGGTATCTAACAATAACAATAACAATAACATGGTTCCTTCTTTGGATACAAGGCTGGAATGGATAGAGAATTAGAAGAATTCTGGAAAGGGGGGGATGAGAAAACGATGGAAAACAAAGACAATGTATGAAGAAAGGTGAGAAATGAATATATAACAGTCGAGTTTAATACTTAAGAGTTATGACAACTATTAGAAAACTAAAAACAGGAAAATGACTAAAATTGATTATTTCCAGAAAGTGGGATCTCAGATGAGAGGCAGTGAAGTGGGGAGCTATTGCTTTTTATTATGAATCCATTTTTAATTTTCATTTGGTCGCAAGCATGTATTATTTTGTTATAAATAATTAACGAGGAAAAGTAGACAATTCGAATCCACCAGCCACTCCTTGGAAACCCTATGGGGGCAGTTCTACTGTGTCCTGTGGGGTTAATATGAGTTGGAATTGACTCGATAGCACACAACAACAATATAAATATGGCATAAACTAAAAGAATTTTAGTTGAGATGGAACGTGACTAAGTCCCAGAATATTGGTCTTGGTGTCCATAAAACTACATTTGATAAAACTCCCCAGAAAATAACGGTAACTAACGTGTCTTGAGTTCTTACCATGTATTAGGCATTGTTTTTAGAGCTGTATATAAATTAACATATTTAATCTTCAAGAAAACCTTTTCAGTAGGTACTGTTATTGCGATTTTACAGAGGAAGATACTGGGTAACAGCAAGTTAAATAATTTGCTTACATTTGCACTAGTAGAGGTAGAACCAGGATTCAAACCCGGGCGCTCTGCTACCACACTGTGCTTGTCCATCCTCCTAAACTCAGGTGATTTGCATGCCCATGAAAGCTTGAGAACATTGAGTCACAGATTTGTGGAGGTATCTGAAGTAGAAAGTGCAGGGCACACCTTGCAAAACACCGCAGCAAAGATTAAATGGTTCTTTTTTGCTTTTAAACTTAGATTTCTGGCCCAGATATTTCCACTGAACTAAGAGCTCAGCTACTAACTGAAAGATTGGTGGTTCAAATCCATCCAAAGCCACCTTAGAAGAAAGGCCTGGTGATCTGCTTTAGAAAGATCACAGCTGTTGAAAATCCTAGGGAGCACAGTTTACTCTGAAACACACTGTGTCATTATGATTCGGAATCAATCTGACTTGACGACAACTGGTTTTGATTTTCCAGATCCTACTACCTATTCTCAATATCTCAAATGCACGTTGCCATGTCCTGACACAAACTCACAAAATTCTCCTGCTCGTGGCCCTTTTGTCAGTGCTGTCATCTCAACCAAGAGTATCACCTTCCGCACCATTCGGTGGGTCTGAAAACCTGGAAACCACCTCCATACCTTCCTCCCCACCATCACCTGCTGTCACACCTGAATCGATAAGTGATTCCCATCACTCCTACCTACTGAAACTCTCACAAAGTCATATGCCTTCCCTTTCCCAGGCCATGTTCTCCATGGGACTGTTGCAATAGCCCAAACTCTCCCGTTTGTCCCCTCCAATCCATTCCTCAGACTGCAGCAAAAGGGTCCATCAGCATGCCGTGGATAAAGCCCCAAATCTTTGACATTTGCTGGAAAACTCTGCCTGTGCCATACCTGCTTGCCTCACAAGCCTCAGCTCAGACCACTCTCGCCCACTCCGCACACTCTAGCCACATGGCCTGCCTTTCATGCTGGTCCCTCTTCCTGGCATGCTCCTCTCAACCTGGCTTGAGAAAGTTGCTTAATTTCCTGGCATAAAATAGGTATTTACTAAATTTTAGCTTTAATATTTCCAGAATTTTAATTTTTTTCCAATAAACTTCATATTGTAAGGATAAATTCATTTGCATTTGTTCTCAAGTCATGGCTTATAGAGATTCAAAGTAGGAAAAACCCTTTAAAGGGTTTGTTTATCTCATTTCAGAAATTCATTAAAATCATCACACATCTCATGGTGACACATTTGTGCTACAGTTTTAATTACTGTCAAGATAATATCCCTGGGAGTGTGGAGTCTGTCAAATGTAGGTGTTGGGTGGCTATAATTTTCAAAATTACCGCTTTGTTCTACAACCCATTTAAATACCGAAAATAATTAATGAAAGGTACATACTTTTAGAGGTAATGACATGAAAAAGGACAACAAATAAGTGAACAAATAAAAAATAAATGAGCATCTAATTTGTAATTAGAGATGGTAGTCCTTGATAATTTGAAAATGAGTCAAACCTTTATGTTGATGTATTAGGTGAAAGCACAGCCACGTCCCCACTGAGATTAAAATTACCCTAATAAAAATACTGTAAAAACCTGAGTTATTGATAGAACAAAGAAATATAAGAAACATCTACAGCAAGGTAGACTCAACTTGCTATAGCCAGAAAGGGGACATTTAAAGTATGGTGTTTCCACGTGACATGTGCACCTTCAGTGAGATGTGGAGGAAAGAAACAAAAAAACACAACCTAATAAGTTTATTTATATCAAATTAAAAAGTATTAGAAATTTACTTTGAGATATGGGCAAATATTTAGAAAAATCAAGTGAATATTTGACATGGAAAATTAGAAATATTGCGTGTGTCATGACTATTTTTGAAAAAGCTAAGAAATTGGATAACTATTTGAACTTTAACACTGGGCAGTGTATCTAATTGCCTTGTGGATGCCCATGTAATTCTCAGTTGTGATCCATATTAAACTCCATGTGGACCATAGTAAACATTCTAGTTTTTAATGAGAGAGTTGTCGTACTCAGATGAATGTAGTAAATAAACATGAGCCAGCAGATTCGAGTCAGCTCTAATGTGTGTAGTGTACCATTCCTTGCTGACTGTGCAAATTTAGAAGGTTATTTAACCTTCCTAAGCCTCAGTTTCCACATCAATAAATTGGAGATAATAATAGTAGACTCACAGAATTGTTGTGAAGACAGGTATTTATGGAAAGAGGTAGTACCAGGATTCTTTAACATATAAAATGCCTCCATACTTTTTAATTTTAAAAATTAACAGAGTAAAGTTTGCCTTTATTTTGGCATACAGTGCTACGACTTTTAGTACCTATATACCCATTGCTGTCAAGTCAATTCTGATTTGTGGTGACCCCATGTGTTACAGAGTAGAACTGCTTCATAGAGTTTTTTGGAGTGTAATCTTTATGGAAGTAGATTGCCAGGCCTTTCTTCTGTGGCACCACTGGGTGGGTTCCGACCACCAATCCTTATGTTAGTAGTTGCGCACAAACCATTTCCATCGCCTAGGGACCTTTTAACACACATGGAGAATCATGTAATCACCATCACAATAGTGATGCAGAGTAGTTTCATCGAACTCCCTTATGCTATCCCTTTGTAGCCATACCTTGCCCTACCCGTAACCTCTTGAGATCACTAATCAGCTCTCTGTTATTATTGTTTTGTCTTTTTGAGAATGTCATGTAAGTGGAATCACTCAGTATGTGATCATAAGACTGACTTTCTTTACTCATCATAATGCCTTTGAGATTCATCAGAGTTGTGCCTATCAACAGTTTGTTCCTGCTTATCCCTAAGACACAGTCCATTGCGTAGATGTACCACAGATTGTTACTGAAGTCACACACTGAAGAACATTGGTGTTGTTTCCAGTAGTTGGTGACTCCTTATAAACAGTCATATACAGGAGTCTGTGTGAACATTAAAGTTTTTATTTCTGTAGGGTAAATACCTAGGAATGGGATTGCTGGGTCATATGGTACTATTAACTTCATATCTTTGACTTTGTATGTATAACTTTATAAGAAACTATTTTCCAGAGTGTCTGTCCGTACTGTTTTGCATTCTCAACATTGACGCATGAGAATTCTAGTTTCTCTGTATCCTTGATAGAACTTGATGTTCTCAATATTTTTAAGAAATGGTAAGGTCAGAAATTCCCACTTCCATCCATGGATTATCTCAACTCATGTTCTTCCTTGGGATTTGAGATCATTTAGTTCTATTTGCTTTCTCAGCCCTCCAATGCCTTCAAAAATATATACATATTTTGTAATTTATCCATTTTTTCCAGTCGTGGTAGTGGGAAAAATGGTCTGTTAGTACTTGCTTCTTCCTTCCTAGAAGAAAAAATTGGCAATGATATTCATGTTTTACCATTTTAGTTTGATTCTACGTGCTAGTCTTTAAAAACCTGAAATGGCTGTGCAAATAGTGTGTAACAGCTGAGAAATAATATGTGATTTTAATGCATACACACACAGAGTGGGAAGCATTTGGGCCAATTGTGGTGAAAAAACGCTAAAGCTCTAGTTGAGGGCTTTTGTCTAAATACATCACAATGAGAAGTTTCATCATATTCTGTAAGAGTAGGAAATACTTGCCCTGTTATTCTGCTTGGCTTCTAACCCAAAGGTTAGAGGTTCAAGGCTACTCAGAGCCAACTCAAGAAGTAAGGTCTGTTGATCTACTTCTGAAAAATCAGTCATTGAAAACCCTACGGAGCACAGTTCTTCTCTGACCCTGGTGGGGTCGCCGTGAGTCTGAATCTACTCCACAGCAGCTGCTTTTCTTTCTTTCTTTCTTTTTTTTTTTTAAAATAGACCTTCATCTGAACCTTTAAAATAGCAGCAGAGTTGCTGGACTGGCAGATGTTACGACCATACAATTCAGAAATTTAGAACTGCAAAGGGCTTGGCCATGGAATCGAATTCCTTTATTTAAAGCTCAGTTCGCTGAGAGGTAACCTGACCAAGGAGTCTCAACAAACTAGTGGCAGAGTGTCCAGCACTAGAGCTGAAGTTTCCTAACTTCCTTTAGGCTGATTCCAAGACATTATAAGGGACATGCTACCAGTTCTGGGCTAGGCCTGAAGGCGATGACAAGATCAATGTTAACCCTGACCCGTACCTCTCTAGGCGATGTCTACATCTTACACTCTGTGCAAGGCACGTTTCTATGTCCCAGGTCTAGACACGAGCAGGACCAAACACGGTGGGTTATCCGGTGGAGCTCACAGTTTGTCTTCCTGCCTTCAAGAAGTTTGCGGTGTTGTGAGGAAGCTAAAATTTACGCGCACAAAACAAGGTAGAGGACGACCAATGGAACGTGCTATTTTAAATGAGATTAGGTGAGGAACGAGGGAGCGAGTGCTGTAGGAAATCAGGAGAGGGAGCTCACACGATCAGTAATGAACGTGAATGCTCTGCCCAGGCCAGGGCAGGCCAGGGCTCTGGAGAGCAGCGAGCTGGAAGCCTCGTCCTCAAGATGCAGCGAAAGCTTTGGGAGCCCAGAGTTGGCGGCGGAGGAGCTGGCAGGCGGCGGCGCCAGCGAGCCCCAGCCGGGGGTGTGGTGGTGGCGGCGGCGGCGGCATGCGCTTTGCTTGGATGGGAGAGCGGTGCGCGGTGCCCCGGTGCCCCCCAGCTCCCGGGCCTGCCAGGCCCCGCATTCACCGCGCCCCCAGCGCCGAAGATCCAGCTCCCGTCCGCGTGGCGGCGCCTCACTTCGCGGCTTTCCCCTGCCGCCAGTCCCGTCGCGGCCCAACTTGCATGGAGCTGGGGTCCTGAGCGCCTGCCCCCCGCCGGCCCGCCGAGATCCCGCGCCTCCCTCTTCGGGAGCGACCGCTCTCCGGTCCGCGATGGGAAAAGTTGGCGCCGGTGGCGGCTCCTCAGCCGGGCTGAGCGCGCTCCTGGCCGGCGCTGGGCTCTTGGTCCTCTGCAGCCCCCGGCGCCTGCGGCGACGGTTCCTGCTGCGCCCGCCGGCACCCCAACTCCTTTCCTCAATGGGCCCCAGCCCCAGGGGGCCCCTTTCCACAGGGGCCGCGACGTAGGGTTCCCGCCACTCCTTTGCCTCTCTACAGGACCTCCCTAAAGCCACTCACTTGCGATGGAGGAGCTGAGGCCAGTCAGCATGGCATTTGCTTTGACAGGAGACTCCACACACATCTAAGCCTTGTCCACTGTGTTCTGGCCACAACAGCGGCTTGAGTAGAGGGGAGGCGGAGGGGTTGGAGCAGAGGGGTGAAATAAAGCCAGTTGCGTGATCTTATGGCGAATGCGGTAGATGGGGCTTCTGGAGTTAGGAGGTGCTGCAAAGTAAAGCCTTTGCCCATCCTCCATCCTACCCCAACTCCGTCTTTTCCAACTCCGAAAAAAACTTAAAACTGAGCACACATGACCTGTCTCCTTGGTCATATTGGTCTGTGAAGCTGAAGACCAGAGAGAGAGTGAGAGGCAACAAGTTTCTGGCTCTGGATATGAAAGAGTTAAATTTCTGGTCTGGTTGACATTCCTTCAAGAGACTTCCACTTTACTTGCTAGACTTACAGGTGGTCTCAGGCTGGACCAAAGAGGCTGGTATTTGTAGGTAATTTAGATGGGGAGCCCCACCCCTTACCCTTTCTTTCCCCAGAAGGGAGGAGAACTGCCATGGACAATCAGTGTCCTTAGCGTGTTCCATTTCAGGGCACTCAAAGGTACAAGCTGCAGGAGCGAACACTGTACCTGGTGTAACAGCACGGTGAGTGTGGTCAGACCTGGGCTTTTGCAGTGTGTGAATGCACTTTTGCTCTCTGGTGTTTCAGTACTAGGAAGACCAGCTATCCCCGTGACAGTCGCTCTCCAGTTGTCCCCCACTGCCTGACCTGCTCTAGTGAACAGCGTAAATAAAATCCTATTACCCCTTTATGGGCAGTCCCTGTATAGTGCAAACAGTTAAGTATTCAGTTTCTAACCAAAAGGTTAGCTGTTCGAACACACACAGGGTCACCATGGAAGAAAGGGTTGGCAATCTGCTTCTGAAAGGAGGAGGGCAGCGGTGGTTCAGTGGTAAAACTCACTTTCCACTTGGAAAACCTGGGTTTGATTCCTGGGCAATGCAGCTCCTGTGCAGCCCCGCCCATCTGTCACTGGAGGCTTGCGTGTTACTATGATGCTGAGGTTTCAGTGGAGCTTTCAGACTAAGATGGACTAGGAAGAAAGGCCTGGTGACCTACTTCTGAAAATGAAAACTGAGAAGCCAGTGAAAGCTCTATGGATCACAACTGTCTGGGGTTGCCACGAATCAAGGCCATTTATATGGCAGCTAACAACAGTAACTCTTTTATGGAGGGAGAAAAGGGATTAGTAGATTACAGGAGGCTGAAACTGGGAATAGTAGGTGCAGATGAGCTTCATTTGGACACAGAGCAGGTAGAAGCCAGCAACCTTTGGTCTTGTTGGGGGAAGATTTAGATTTTTGAGAAATTTCTGCGTGTCTTGAATCTGAGGGAGCTGATCCGGGAAACTTTAGCCTCCTGAAAGAAACATCTTGGATGTGATAGCTAAAGACCACTTAAAAATGTTCTCCAGGCAAGGAAAGCTTTAATTCCCTAAAGATAAAAAAAAAAAAGGTACCTTTTATGGTGTTTTAAGTTGTCACATAACTGTCAGAAACATTCCCAGAGAGATCTTCAGCTTTTAAAGAAATTTGTGAACACTTTAAAATAATGGTTTGTTTCTTCTGAATCCCTGGGGTTCCTAGGCCTAGACTACATTAAGACAAATAATGATTATAGCAGTTCTGACACCATCAATTATTTTCGCCTGTTTTGAACTTCATGTAAATATGTACTGTTTTCAACCTGGCTTCTTCTGCTCAACATTATGTTTGTCCTTTTAGCAAGCAAATACATCTGGGAAAGAGTAACACCATCTTACAAATATCTTTGTTTGGTTTTCATGTATTGGCGTGGTGCAACAAAAATGTCAAAACTATTTTGTGGAACTCCTATTCTGTATCCTCCTGCATGCATCAATGTCTTTCATCACCCAGGAAGCCCATGGAGCTTCTGTGTCCAGAGCCTTATTACGGCCTCATTACATAGTCATGATTGATTGAATCATACTCCCCTCCCCGCCCCATCACTTGATATCAGGCTGTAGTCTTTCTAGCCTGGCTAGCCCCCACCTGAGTCACCCCATTAGCACACATCTTCATATGTTGTCTGGAGGCCTCATCAAAGATACTAAAAACTGGAGAAATTCCAAAATTTTGGATTATCTCTCAGGAACCAAGAACAAAGATCCAGTTCTTTGGGTAAAGTTAATTTTAAACTCCATTTGGAAAAGCTCCCCAGTAGTTCACACATGTGAAGGAACTATTGTTTACTTGGCCTTAATCAGGGGCAAATTATCCAGTAGGCTTCCCTTGCTTACCAGATCATCTGTAGTGAGCAGTTTCACATTTTTTCACCACACTGAAGATTCTGCTTCTAGGTATGGCTGACATCTGTCTCTCTCCCAACCTCACAGCACCTTCCTACAGAATCAAAGCCTTTTTCCAAATTTGCAACCCCTGACAGGGATGGACTACTCAGTAAGCAAGGTAAGAACAGGCTTACTTACGCTTATTTACTAATCTGTAGTGAATATTTTCACATGTTTTTCAGCAAAGATGTGGTGAAACCCATGTCAAATTGTTCACTACAGATTAGTAAATAAGCACAAGTAAGCCTGTGCTTACCTTGCCTACTGGATAATCCATCCCTGGCCTTAATACTAGAGACCTTTGCTTAGGTTCATAGATGGTTCTGTTGTTTACATTTCTCTTTAGGAGGATATCTTTCTTTCTGAATGTGTTTGGAGTGTTGACAGCCATCTTGTGATGGTATAAGGACAAACCTAAAATTAAAAAGCCAATACTTTGAGGATGACAAAACACAAGGACACAAAGAATTTGAGTTCTCAATATTATGGATCTGCAGCATTGAACCATCTTCAAACTCCTTAAGTAAACAATGAATGTCTGAATTAAGCCCTTGTTAATAAGCTTTTTTTAAACTTGTTGAAAGCATCCTAACTCATACATGTTTACATTCTTTTGTTCCTGCATTGTGCCCTCATCTTATTTCCTTTCTCCAGTGCCTGTTTTGAGACTGAGCATGTGTCTAGGGAGACAAGGCCCCATCTTTGAATGTTTTGATTAACGTCTTAGCATGCTGATAGCTTTGTATTGATTGTAAAACTAATAAGTTTGGCCTGCCTCGAATTAACTTTTTCCTTCTCTTGATTTGATCAAGAAGGCTAGAGACTACTGTGGAGATATCCTCATGTTCCTCAGTGGCATCTGAGGTGGGCTTGTGTCTATTAAAAAAAAAAAGGCATATGCTGTTCATATACAGTTAAATGTATTAGGGCCATTATTCACTGTATAAAAATAATTACTGTTGGGTTAAACTGGGAGCTTCCCGGAAGCATTTCAAATAGGATTTTAGTAGCAGAAATGAGGTTTCTGGTCTTTGAGGAACTCCTCCTTTGCGTTGATAGAGGTCTGCTCTTTTTTTTTCTTTCTGCTGAGCTCTGTTCTTAAATAGCCAGACAGCTTGACTCCAAGAGGAGCTGGGTTTCAGGTTTCCTGGGGGTAAGGGAATTACTGTGAGCAATCAAAGATCCCATGCAGTGAAGGGTAATTAAGGATTCTGAGAATGCAGAACTGAGATGTGCTGTGTGGTAAGAGCAAGGTATTTTATTATTATTTTTTATTAAATTTATTTATTGTGCTTGAAGTAAAAGTTTAAAATCCAGTCAGTCTCTCACACACAGAGTTATATACAACTTGCTATGTACTCCTAGCTGCTCTCCCCCTAATGAGTCGGCACATTCCTCCACTCCACCCTGTATTCACCATGTCCACTCAGCCAGCTCCTGTTGCCCTCTTCCTTCTCATCTCGCCTCCAGACAGGAGCTGCCCACATAGTCTCACCTGCCTACTTGAGCCAAGAAGTTCACTCCATACCAGTATCATTATCTATCTTATAGTCCAGTCCAATCCCTGTCTGGAGAGTTGGCTTTGGGAATGGTTCCAATCTTGGGCTAACAAAGTGTCCAGGGACCATGACCTCCAGGGTCCCTCCAGTCTTGTCAGATCATTAAGCCTGGTCCTATTACGAGAATAAGAGTAAGGTATTTTAAATGCTTTCAATTTATGGATTGTGAGTGCACAGCAGCTGGTGTTCTCCTCTCTGCCTGCTAGAACATTCAACCTGTGCTCAGAGTTCCGAACCTCTACCACCTCCAGCTTAGCTCTGTCCTATTTTGTGTTTTTCTCAGGATAGTATTGTCTGGGAATTTACAAAACTTGGAAAAATACAAACAGTTTCACAGGGAAATTTTATCCACCTACTTTTGGGCTCAGGAAACTTGTTCCTTACTGGGTTGAACATCAGCATACCCCTTTCCTTCATCCTCATGGTTTTCCATGAGTACTTTTTTGCATGGCAGGGTTCCCCTGGTGAGAAAGTTGGTGATCTCAGAAAGGGTTCCCACGGACTCTGTGTTTGCTTTAATTGGCTGAGGGAGTTCTGAGTTGCCTACTTAGGTCCGTCCATCAGATTGCTAAAAAGCAATTCACTCATTCATTCAACAAATATTCAGTGAGGACCTACTGAGTTCCAAGTACACTGCTAGGTGAAATAGTGCCTATCAAGGACTATTTGAGAATCTACATTTCACTTGCCTCAGTATTTTTTTTGAATATGAGTTTACATCCTCACCTGAATTAACTTTCATAGATGAAAGATCCTTCAGATTCTTGGACACGTCTCCAGAGGAAGGAGCTGTAAGTACAGGAACAGGCTGCAACGTCCATAGAACCTTCCCAACAGGGCTCCCATCTGTAGTTATGCAGGATGTTAACCCAGGGGGCACCTTGCTCAGAAGGTGTGTGAAGGCTGAATCCCAGGCAAGAGGAGCCTTTTCGTAATTTGCATGCAGGCATCTTACATGATGAGGCAGACAGGCTTCCAAGAATTTCAGCATCTGAAGCCTTGTTTATTCCCCTCTTCGATTCTTTCCCTGTTCCATCTTCAGATCCCTGCTCCCACAGATGAGAACTTTTTTATTTTTAATAATTTTTATTGTGCTTTAAGTGAAAGTTTACAAATCAAGTCAGTCTCTCACACAAAAACATATACACCTTGCTACACACTCCCAATTAACTCTCCCCCTAATGAGACAGCCCCCTCTCTCCCTCCAATCTCTCTTTTCGTGTCCATTTCTCCAGCTTCTAACCCCCTCCACCCTCTCATCTCCCCTCCAAGCAGGAGATGCCAACATAGTCTCAAGTGTCCACCTGATCCAAGAAGCTCACTCCTCACCAGCATCCCTCTCCAACCCATTGTCCAGTCCAATCCATGTCTGAAGAGTTGGCTTTGGGAATGGTTCCTGTCCTGGGCCAACAGAAGGTCTGGGGGCCATGACCACCAGGGTCCTTCTAGTCTCAGTAGGACCATTAAGTCTGGTCTTATGAGAATTTGGGGTCTGTATCCCACTGCTCTCCTGCTCCCTCAGGGGCTCTCTGTTGTGTTCCCTGTCAGGGCAGTCATTGGTTGTAGCCAGGCACCATCTAGTTCTTCTGGTCTCAGGATGATGTAGTCTCTGCTTCACGTGGCCCTTTCTGTCTCTTGGACTCGTAATCGCCTTGTGTCCTTGGTGTTCTTCATTCTTCTTTGATCCAGGTGGGTTGAGACCAATCGGTGCATCTTAGATGGCTGCTTGCTAGCGTTTAAGACCCCAGATGCCACTCTTCAAAGTGGGATGCAGAATGTTTTCTTAATAGATTTTATTATGCCAATTGACTTAGATGTCCCCTGAAACCGTGGTCCCCAGAGCCCTGCCCCTGCTACGCTGGCCTTCGAAGCATTCAGTTTATTCAGGAAATTTCTTTGCTTTTGGTTTAGTCCAGTTGTGCTGACCTCCCCTGTATTGCGTGCTGTCTTTCCCTTCATCCAAAGCAGTTCTTATCTACCATCTAATTAGTGAATGTCCCTCTCCCACCCTCTCGCCCTCCCCCATCTCATAACCACAAAAGAATGTTTTCTTCTCAGTTTAAACTATTTCTTAAGTTCTTATAATAGTGGTCTTATATAATATTTGTCCTTTTGCAACTGACTAATTTCACTCAGCATAATGCCTTCCAGGGTCCTCCATGTTATGAAATGTTTCACAGATTCCTTACTGTTCTTTATCGATGCATAGTATTCCATTGTGTGAATATACCATAATTTATTCATCCATTCATCCCTTGATGGGCACCTTGCTTGCTTCTGTCTTTTTGCTATTGTAAACAGTGCTGCAATAAACATGGGTATGCACATATCTGTACATGTAAAGGCTCTTATTTCTCTAGGATATATTCCAAGGAGTGGAATTGCTGGATCATATGGTAGTTCTATTTCTAGCTTTTTAAGGAAGCGCCAAATCGATTTCCAGAGTGATTGTAACATTTGACATTCCCACCAGCAGTGTATAAGTGTTCCAATCTCTCCACAGCCCCTCCAACATTTATTATTTTGGGTTTTTTGGATTAATACCAGTCTTGTTGGAGTGAGATGAAATCTCATTGTAGTTTTGCTCTGCATTTCCTAATGGCTAATGATCATGAGCATTTCCTCATGTATTTGTTAGCTACCTGAATGTCTTCTTTAGTGAAGTGTCTATTCATATCTTTTGCCCATTTTTTAATTGGGTTATTTCTCTTTTTGCAGTTGGGTTTTTGCAGTACCGTGTAGATTTTAGAGATCAGGCACTGATCAGAAATGTCATAGCTGAAAACTTTTTCTCAGTCTATAGGTAGTCTTTTTACTCTTTTGGTGAAGTCTTTGGATGAGCATAGGTGTTTGATTTTTAGGAGCTCCCAGTTATCTAGTTTTTCTCCTATGTTCTTAATAATGTTTTGTATACTGTTGTTCTATACTGTTTATGCCCTGTTTTAGGACTCCTAACATTGTCCCTATATTTTCTTCCATGATCTTTATTGTTTTAGATTTTATATTTAGGTCTTTGATCCATTTTGAGTTAGTTTCTGTGCATGGAGTGAGGTATGGGTCTCGTTTCATTTTTTTCCACATGGATATCCAGTTATGCCAGCACCATTTGTTAAAAAGACTGTCTTTTTCCCATTTAACTGTTTTGAGGCATTTGTCAAATATCAACTGCTCATATGTGGATGGATTTATGTCTGGATTCTCAATTCTGTTCCATTGGTCCATGTATCTGTTGTTGTACCAGTACGAGGCTGTTTTGACTACTGTGGCGGTATAATAGGTTCTAAAATCAGGTAGAGTAAGGCCCCCCACTTTGTTCTTCTTTTTCAGCAATGTCTTATTTATCCGGGGCCTCTTTCCCTTCCATATGAAGTTGGTAATTTGTTTCTCCATCTCATTAAAGAATGTCATTGGGATTTGTATCGGAATTGCATTAAATGTATAGATTGCTTTTGGTAGAATAGACATTTTTATAATGTTAAGTCTTCCTATGCAAGAGCAAGGTATGTTCTTCCACTTATGTAAGTCTCTTTTGGTTTCTTGCAGAAGTGTACTGTAGTTTTCTTTGTATAAGTCTTTTACATCTCTGGTAAGATTTATTCCTAAGTATTTTATCTTCTTGGGGGCTACTATAAATGGCATTGATTTGGTGATTTCCTCTTCGATGTTCTTTTTGTTGGTGTAGAGGAATCCAACTGATTTTTGCATGTTTATCTTGTATCCTGATACTCTGCTGAACTCTTCTATTAGTTTCAGTAGTTTTCTGGAGGATTCCTTAAGGTTTTCTGTGCATAAGATCTTGTCATCTGCAAATAAAGATACTTTTACTTCTTCCTTGCCGATCTGGATACTCTTTTTTTCTTTATCTAGCCTAATTGCTCTGGCTAGGACCTCCAACATAATGTTGAATAAGAGTGGTGATAAAGGGCATCCTTGTCTGGTTCCTGATCTCAATGGGAATGCTTTCAGGCTCTCTCCATTTAGGATGATATTGGCTGTTGGCTTTGTATAAATGCCCTTTATTATGTTGAGGAGTTTTCCTTCTATTCCTATTTTGCTGAGAGTTTTTATCATGAATGAATGTTGAACTTTGTCAAATGCTTTTTGTGCATCAATTGATAAAATCATGTGATTCTGGTCTTTTGTTTTAGTTATGTGATGGATTACATTCATTGTTTTTCTAATGTGGAACCATCCCTGCATACGTTGTATGAATCCCACTTGGTCATGGTGAATTATTTTTTTGATATGTTGTTGAATTCTTTTGGCTAGAATTTTGTTGAGGATTTTTGCATCTACGTACTTGTGTCTTTACCTGGTTTTGGTATCAGGGACATGGTGGCTTCATAGAGTGAGTTTGGTAATATTCTGTCCTTTTCTATGCTCTGAAATACCTTTAGTAGTAGTGGTGTTAACTCTTCTCTGAAAGTTTGGTAGAACTCTGCAGTGAAAGCCGTCCAGACCAGGGCTTTTTTTTTGTTGGGATTTTTTAAATTACCTTTTCAATCCCTTCTTTTTTTATGGGTCTATTTAGTTGTTCTACCTCTGTGTTAGTTTAGGTAGGTAGTGTGTTTCTAGGAATTCATCCATTTTTTCTAGGTTTTCAAATTTGTTTGAGTACAGTTTTTTGTAGTAATCTGATATGATTCTTTCAATTTCACTTGGTTCTGTTGTAATATTGCCCCTCTCATTTCTTATTTGGGTTATTTGCTTCCTCTTCTGCTTTGCTTTTGTCAGTTTGGCCAGTGGTTTATCAATTTTGTTAATTTTTTTCAAAAAACCAGCTTTTTGTCTTGTTAATTCTTTCAATTGTTTTTCTGTCTTCTATTTCATTTAGTTCAGCTCTAATTTTTATTATTTGTTTTCTTCTGGTGCCTGTGGGTTTCTTTTGTTGCTCTATTTCTATTTGTTCAAGTTGTAGGGATAATTCTTTGATTTTGGCCCTCTCTTGTTCTTGGATGTGTGCATTTATTGATATAAATTGGCCTCTGAGCACCGCTTTTGCTGTGTCCCAAAGGTTCTGATATGAAGTGTTTTCATTCTCATTGGATTCTCTGAGTTTCTTTATTCCATCCTTAATGTCTTCTATAATCCAGTTCAGTTTCCAAGTGTTTGATTTCTTTTCCCTGCTTTTCCTGTTATTGATTTCCACTTTTATGGCCTTATGGTCAGAGAAGATGCTTTGTAATATTTCAATGTTTTGGATTCTGCTAACGTTTGCTTTATGACCTAATATGTGGCCTATTCTAGAGAATGTTCCATGTGCACTAGAAAAGAAAGTGTACTTGGTTTCTGTTGAGTGGAGTGTTCTGTATGTGTCTATGAGGTCAAGTTGGTTGATTGTGGCATTTAGATCTTCCATGTCTTTATCGAGCTTCTTTCTGGATGTCCTGTCCTTCACCGAAAGTGGTGTGTTGAAGTCTCCTACTATTATTGTGGAGCTGTCTGTCTCACTTTTCAATGCTGATAGAGTTTGTTTTAAGTATCGTGCAGCCCTGTCATTGGGTGCATAAATGTTTAATATGGTTATATCTTCTTGGTGTATTGTCCCTTTAATCATTATATAGTGTCCTTCCTTATCCTTTCTGATGGATTTAACTTTAAAGTCTATTTTGTCTGAAATTAATATTGCCACTCCTGCTCTTTTTTGATTGTTGTTTGCTTGATAGATTTTTTTCCGTCCTTTGAGTTTTAGTTTGTTTGTGTCTCTAAGTCTAAGGTGTGTCTCTTGTAGGCAGCATATAGATGGATCTTGCTTTTTAATACATTCTGCCACTGTCTTTTTATTGGTGCATTTAGTCCATTTACATTCAGAGTAATTATAGATAGGTATGAATTTAGTGCTATCGTTTTGATGTCTTTTTTTTGTGTATTGTTGACAGTTTCTTTTTCCCACTTAATTTTATGTGCTGAGTAGATTTTCTTCATATATTGTCCTTTTGTCATATTCGTTGTTGTTTATTTTGTTTCTGGTGAGTCTGTAGTTTTCCCTTGTATTTTATTTTGATGAGTAGGATGGGCTGGAGGATAGTTTGTCTCCTTTGTGGTTATATTATTATTTACCCCTATTTTTCTAAATTTAAAACTAACTTTTATTTCTTTGTATCACTGTCTCTTCCTCTCCATATGGAAGGTGTATGATTACATTTCATAGTCCTTCTTTATTATTTTAATGTTGTCTTCTTTTATGTAATAACATCGCTGTTACCCTGCTTTGGACTTTTTTTTTTAATAATCTTGCTTTGTTTTTTTTGGATTTCCCTGTCTGGGTTGACTTCTGGTTGCTCTGCTCAGTGTTCTAGTCTTGGGTTGATAACTGATATTATTGATTTTCTAACAAAGAACTCCCTTTAGTATTTCTTGTAGTTTTGGTTTGGTTTTTACGAATTCCCTAAACTTGTGTTTATCTGGAAATGTCTTAATTTCACCTTCATATTTAAGAGTCAGTTTTGCTGGATATATGATTGGATATTTTTGCTGGATATATGGATATATGCAGGTAATTTTTTGCCTTCAATTTTTTAAATATGTCATCCCATTGCGGTCTTGCCTGCATGGTTTATGCTGAGTAGTCCAAGCTTATTCTTATTGGCTCTCCTTTGTAGGTGACTTTTCATTTATCCCTCACTGCTCTTAAAATTCTCTCTTAATCTTTGGTTTTGGTAAGTTTGATCATAATATGTCTTGGTGACTTTCTTTTCAGATCTACCTTATGTGGAGTTTGATGAGCATCTTGGATAGATATCTTCTCATCTTTCACAATATCAGGGAAGTTTTCTGCTAACAAATGTTCAACAATTTTCTCCGTATTTTCTGTTATCCCTCTCTGTTCTGGTACTCGAATCACTCGTAGGTTATTTCTCTTGATAGAGTCCCACATGATTCTTAAAGTTTCTTCATTTTTTAAAATTCTTTTATCTGATTTTTCTTCAAATATATTAGTGCCAAGTGATTTATCTTTGTGTTCAGAAATTCTAGCTTCTACTTGCTCAATTCTGCTCCTCTGACTTTCTATTAAGTTGTCTACTTCTGTAATTTTATTGTTAATTTTCTGAATTTCTGATTGCTTTCTGTCTATGGATTTTCCAGCTTATTAAACTTTTCATTACGTTGCTGATAATCTTTCTAATTTCTTCAGTTGCATTATCTGTGTGTTCCTTGGCTTGTTCTGAGTATTGCCTTATTTCCTTCCTGATGTCTTGAAGGGTTCTGTATATTAAACTTTTGTATTCTGTGTCTGGTAATTCCAGGAATGCACTGTCATTTAGAAGATCCCTGTATTCTTTGTTTTGAGAGCCTGTTTCTGGTCTGTTTCTTTATGTGACTTGATGTTGACTGTTGTCTCCAAGCCATCTATAAGTTATTGTATTAGTTTAAGCTTCCTCACTGTGTCGTAACTTCTTCTTTGTTTTGTTTTGGTATACCCCTATGGGTTGGTTGAGTGAGCTAGCTCGATTATGTTTGCCTTTGGAGCTCTGGTGTCCTGTTCCCAGCTGGCTAGAGCTGTTATCAGGTATATCAGTCTAGGAGTCCATTCAGTTTTCTTGTATGAATTCAGCTCAGGCTTCCAGGTAGCTGATCATCAAGTGTGTGGTACAGGCTCTGTCCTACAGTCTTAGAGGGACAGGGGTGATTGGCATATATACCAGTATCTGATTGCAGCAGGGAGTCACGCTCTGAACAAGCCAGGGGGCTGAAAACCGACCGTGAGTGTCTCTGAGGAAAACGTGTCTATGTTCCCTAGAGTATGCTGCTGGGTGGGTTCTGCAGATAGACCATGGGCACCCAAAACTTTTGGTTATAAGGATTGGGAGGTACCAGTTATCTTTGAACCCCTGTCATGGGCGGCTGGGTGACCTGAGTGAAGCTACCAGTCCTTAGGTCCCTGATGTGGGTCGGTGAGAACCTTGTTTAATAGGCAAAGCAATGTCAAACGTCAAACACCCACCTCTCCACTGCACAGCTTAAACAGTTGTAGTTTGCCAACAAGGGCCTATTCTCCCAATATAGGCCCACACAGGTCTATGCAGAAGGGAAAAGTACTCAAGGTCCATGGGTAGTTTATGCCTGGACAGGAGCTGCTTCTGTCCTGAGCTCCCCTGGTTAATGGAGCTAGCAAATTATCTTTTCCCCCCAGTTGCAAATTTTTTCCTTCCCCAAGGCCGGGAGGATGGCTCTAGGTGCTCACCAGGGTCTATCTCAGGCCCAGGGATTCAGCTGCTGAAGCTGGCTTTGGGTTGGGGGGTGGTGCGGTAAAATATACACAAGTACTTAGCTTTTGTCGAGAGCATTGTTCTTTTCAGGTTCCGGAGGTGTGAGTAGGCTGTGAGGCTGGCTGCTTCTCCCTGAGGAAACTGTGGCTGAACGCTAGCACCAGCCCACCACAGCAACCGCCGCCGCCGCTCCAGGAATGGTGCCTGAGGACTCCCCCCAATTCAGGTCTGGTAACTCGTCTCCACTTCTGAATGGTCTCTTCCTCCCCCTGCCCCTCAGTTCATTGTCTAAGCTTGCCTTTGATGCTTAGGACTCCCAACTTGTCAGAAATATACTTGTTTCATTTGCTTTTTTTGGTCTTTGTTGTAAGGACGGCTCGCTGGAACCGTCTGTCTATTCCGCCATCTTGGCTCTGCCCCCACAGATGAGAACTTTTGACCTGTTATGAATCCGTCGTCTTTTAACTTTACTCCTGAACAGAAATGAATTGAATTTTACAATGCACTTGGTTTATTATAGTAATAAATCTTCTTTTGATTTGCCAAACACTTGCAGTAAATGTGATGAGTTTATATGGAATTATGGTAGCAGTACATCTTTTTTAATTAGACAGACACATATGTAAAAGGAGATAAATATCTGTTGGGATAGAAGAAGAATTGGACTTGGAGGGGTTTCTCCTTATTTATTTTCAGTTCACCTGGGCACTGTTGACACAGGGCTCAGTCTGGTGGGATATCTCCTTCCTCAGCAGGAAAAGGGAGGGTCAGTCCTTTTCTATACCAGGTAATTTATTCAAAACTCTCTTCCTCCCCCACTGATATTATTGATGTCATAGGCATGGAATGCAGTTTGTATCTTTCCAGGGAAAATGACAGAGGCCCATCCATTTTGCATATACTGATTGTTGGCTTTGAAGAGTGTTTAGTGACATGAAAATGCTCATGATGTAATGTCAAGTGAATAAAAACATTATACTGATATATATAAAATTTTTTTTTTTTTTTATGTATATGTATGTCTTTACGTACAGACCTACCTTGTTTTATTTGTGCTTTTTACAAATTGAAAGTTTGTGGCAACCCTGCATCGAGCAAGTCCATCGGTGCCATTTTTTCAACAGCATGAGCTCACTTCTTGTCTTCTGTGTCACATTTTGGTAATTCTCACTATTTCAAACTTTTTCATTATTATTATATGTGTTATAGTGATCTGTGATCAGCGATCTTTGATGTTTACTGTAATTGTTTTCGGGTGCCATGAACTGCACCCATATAAGATGGTGAACTTGATCAGTAAATGTTGTATGTATTCTAACTGCTCCACCAACTGTCTGTTCTCCCATCTCTCACTTTCTCCTTGGGCCTCCCTATTCCCTGAGACATGACAATATTGAAATTAAGCCAGTTAATAACCCTACAATGGCCTCTAAGTGTTCAAGTGGAAGAAAGTGTTTCTTCACTTAAAATTAAAAATGTAGGAATGATTAAGCTTAGTGAGGAAGGCATGTCGAAAGCCGAGCTCGGCCAAAAGCTATGCCTCTTGCACCAAACAGCCAAGTTGTGAATGCAAAGGAAAATTCTTGAAGGATATTAAAAGTGCTACTCCAGTGAACACATGAATGATAAGAAAGCAAGACAGCCTTATTGCTGATATGAAGAAAGTTTTAGTGGTGTGGATAGAAGATCAATAAGCCACAACATTCTCTTAAGCCAAAGACTAACCCTAAACAAGGCCCTAACTCTCTTCAATTTTATGAGGGCTGAGAGACGTGAGGGAGCTGCAGAAGAAAATTTGAAGCTATCAGAGGTTGGTTCATGAGGTTTAAGGAAAGAAGCCACCTCTGTAACATAAAAGTGCAAGGTGAAGCAATCAGTGCTGATGTAGAAGGTGCAGCAAGTTATCCAGAAGATCCAGCTAAGAGAATTGATGAACAGCAGATGTAGACGGAACAGCCTTATACTGGAAGTAGATGCCATCTAGGGCTTTCAGAGTTAGGAGAAGTCAATGCCTGGCTTCAAAGCTTCACAGGACATGCTGACTCTCTTGTCAGAGGCTAATGCAGTTGGTGACTTTAAGTTGAAGCCAGTGCTCATTTACCATTCTGAAAATCCTAGGGCCCTTAAGAGTAAGGCTAAATCTACTCTGCCTGCTCTCTATAGATGGAGCAACAAAGCCTGGATGGTAGCACATCTATTTATGACATAGTTTACTGAATACTTTAAGCCCACTGTTGAAACCTATTACTTGGAAAAAAAAGATTCCTTTCAAAATATTACTCTCATTGTCAACGTACCTGGTCACTCAAGAACTCTGATGGAGATCTACAAGGAGATTAATGTTTTCATGTCTGCTAGCACAGCATCCATTTTGCAGTCCATAGATCAAAGAGTAATTTTGACTTTCAAGTCTTAATATTTAAGAAATATATTTCAAAAGGCTATAGCAGCCATAGATAGTGATTCTTCTCATGAATCTGGGTAACATAAAATGAAAACCTTCTGGAAAAGATTCACCATTCCAGATGCCATTAAGAACATTCGTGATTCATGGGAGGAGGTAAAAATATTAACATTAACAGGAGTTTGAAGAAGTTGATTCTGACCCTCATGGCTGACATTGAGAGGTTCAAGACTTAAGTAGAGGAAGTAGCTGCAGCTATGGTAGAAAGCAAGAGAACTAGAATTAAAAGAGAAGCTTGAAGATGTGACTGAATTGCTGCAATCTCATGATAAAACTTTAACAGATGAGAAGTTACTTTTTATAGATGAGCAAAGAAAGTGGTTTCTTGAGATGGAATCTACTCCTGGTGAAGATGCTGTGAACATTATTGAAATGACAATAGAGGATTTAGAATATTACATAAACTTAGTTGATAAAGCAGTAGCAGGGTTGAGAGGATTGACTCCAATTTTGAAAGTAGTTCTACTGTGGATAAAATGTTATCAAACAGCGTCACATGCCACAGAGAAATCTTGCATGAAAGGAAAAGAAAAAAAAGTCAATCAATGCAGCAGACTTCTTTGTTGTCTTATTTTAGGAAACTGCCACAGCTACCTCAGCCTTTAGCAACCACCACCCTTATCAGTCAGCAGCCATCAATGTGGAGGCAAGACCCTCCACCAGCAAAAAGATTACGACTTGCTAAAGGCTCAGATGATGGTTAGCATTTTTTTTAGCAATAAAATATTTTTAAGGTATGTGCATTGCTTTTTTAGACATAATGCTATTGTGCACTTAATAGGGTACAATAACAACAACAACAAAAAACAAACCCTTTGCTGTCAAGTTGATTCCTACTCATTGCAACCCTATAGGACAGAGTAGAACTGCTCCATAGGGTTTCCGAGGAGCAGCTGATGGATTCAAACTGCTGACCTTTTGGTTTGCAGCCGTAGCTCTTAACCACTCTGCCACCAGGGCTCCAAATAGGCTACAGTATAGTGTAAACATAACTTTTTTTTTTTAATAATTTTTATTGTGCTTTAAGTGAAAGTTTACAAATCAAGTCAGTCTCTCACATATAAACTTGTATACACCTTACTACATACTCCCTTTTACTCTTCCCCTAATGAGTCAGCCCGCTCCCTCCTTTCAGTCTCTCCTTCCGTGACCGTTTTGCCAGTTTCTAACCCTCTCTACCCTCCCATCTCCCCTCCAGACAGGAGATGCCAACACAGTCTCAAGTGTCCGCCTGATACAAGTAGCTCACTCCTCATCAGCATCTCTCTCCAACCCGTTGTCCAGTCTATTCCATGTCTGATGAGTTGTCTTCAGGAATGGTTCCTATCCTGGGCCAACAGAAGGTTTGGGGACCATGACCGCTGGGATTCTTCTAGTCTCAGTCAGACAATTAAGTATGGTCTTTTTTATGAGAATTTGGGGTCTGCATCCCACTGTTCTAAACATAACTTTTATATGCACTGGGAAACCGTACAATTCGTGAGACTTGGTTTATTGTGATATGCGCTTTATTGCAGTAGTCTGGAACCGAACCCGCAGTGTCCCTGAGGTATGCCTGCATGTGTGTGTGTATATCTGTATATGTATTGTTGTTGTTGTTAGGTGCTGTTGAGTTGGTTCGGACTCAGTTTTTAGCCAAAGATAATTCATATGGATATAGAATGAAAACAAAAAAATTATGTTACAATGAATGATAACTTTCAGGTCTAGGCGATGTGATTACAGGGTGACTACAGTGTATGCCTTGAAATTTTCTGTAGTTCCCAATTCTATCCAAAGACCTTGAATTATCGTAATATTAATTATATTAATATTTAGAGAAAATGGCATTAAAAAGAAAAACTGAGATTCATAAATGTAACTTTCTGAATCTCAAATAGCTGGCCAGCAAGTGGTTCATTGCAGATTTGAACCCAGGTATGTAGGAGCCCTGGTGGCATCGTGGTTAAGAGCTTAGCTGCTAACCAAAAGATTGGCAGTTCAAATCCACCAGCTGCGCCTTGGAAACCCTATGGGGGCACTTCTGCTCTATCCTATAGGGTCACTGTGAGTCAGAATCGTCTCGATGGCAATGGGTTTTTTTTTTTTTTCGGTATGTATGAGTTAAAAACCCATGTCCTTATCACTCTGCTGTGCTCTCTCCCCGTAGTAATATCCAAGGACACTCCTGCCTTATGTTAGAACACCCGTAGTATGCTGGTTCTTTCTGGATCCAAACATTCACATGTGTTATCTTTTGTCCACTACAATCAAAAGGGCAAGCAAAAGGAACTTGAGAGTAACACTCTCCTGTGCTAGGACTAGTGTTTGTGTTCTATATCTTCTGGGCATATCTGAACATTTTAGGACTTTGAGTGTAAGCCTCAAGTGATATTTAGCAATAAAACTCACTCAGTTTAACATGACTCTATTCAAAGAGTTCAGATATGTTCTCTATAGGAACTGTATTGAACCCTTCAGCCAAGGGGCTGTGATGGCGGAGGCCAAGAGGAAGCCCCGCCAAGTCCTTTTGAGCTGTTCCATTCAGTCCAGGAGCTGTCCTATCTCCACGCTTCCTATGGCCTGGTTATTTGACTATTTCTTTGATATAGTAGGACACCCTTTGCTTAAGTTGGTTTTTGTTATTCCAGACTAAAAGAACTTAATATACATAAGAAAGCTCCCCTAAATATTAAGTAGATTTGGGAAATTTGAACACAGATTAGTTCAACCCCAGGACTGTTCATATTCATGTTCAAATAGCATAGATGATAATTGTTCAGTAAGGAATTGTAATCTTTAGACACTTATTTTGAAGAATAAAATGGACATTTGTGTAATTTCCCTCGTCCATGTTTGATTTATTTAAATCCTTTTTCTTTTTACCCAGATCACAGTCTTGTTTATTTTTCATGAAAAGAAGGAACATCTTAATTATTTAGTAACATTTTCTATTTCCCTTCCCCCATCTCCAATTACCAATAATCGTATTTACTGGCTCAAAAAACTTTTAGTGTACATGACAAAAATCCCAATTTTCAAAGGTTTTTAGAAAGGTCAAAGTACAGATAAAAGGACAGAAAGACAACTGTGCTGCCTCCTCCCTGCTCCCTCATAAGGAAGGGAGCGGCTCTCACACCCAATTAGTTCCACAGTGTGCAGGGATTGTACAGAGGTGATTGACAGCAGTGGGCTTTTCTCCATTTCTGAAGACCATTTTGCTCTGAGAATGAAAACCACAGATCCCAGCTCACTCACAAACATCTGCTGTTCATTGATAGCACTGTCAGGTGCTTATTTCAGTTCTTCACTCTGTGGTGAAGGCATCTGCGTAGCTGCCTCCCTGAAGTTGTTTATTCTGAAATGACATGCTGGAAGCATAGGCCAAATAGAGCGGGTTTGCTAAAAGCCACAAGCTAATTTGATGCTTTCCCTGCTCTTAAATGAACTTTCCTGATGCCTTCACCTTGTCGTGCTTTGAAGCACATCAGTTCATTCCATTTGGGAAAATACATATTACTGTGCTCGTTAAGTAGCTTGGGAAGAAATGTGTTTATCTGTATTTCTCCCAAAGCTAATGGGCATGCGTTTCCTAATCTGAATAATTTATTCGGAGGCGGGTGATTATGATGACACAGCTTGGGTTGCATCTGTCACAGGCGCTTCTGCAGTGCTTCCTGGAGAAGTGATAACTTTGAATACCTCCATACCCTTCGCCTTGCTCTGTTAGTAGCTTCTTGAATTATTGATTTCACAGTTTAACTTGCAATAGTATTATCAGGGCCAGCTTCATGAAATCTGGGCAGTTTCTTAGAAGGAGCCCGTACGTGGTTTGGAGTCCTGGTGGTGCAGTGGCTAAGCGTGTGGCTGCTAACCACAGTCCTTGGGAACCCTCAAGGGCAGTTCTCCTCTGTCCTGTAGGGTCACCATGAGTTGGAATCAACTTGATGGCAATGTGTTTAATACTCTGCAGTTGCTTTCTGTGGAGCCCATCGGTTAGGAGATTCCATTTAGAGGGTTGATATGCTTCTAAGGAGTATCCTGGCTATACTTCTTCCCAGACAGATTTGTTCGTCCTTCTGCCAGTCAGTGGTATATTCAAGATTCTTTGGCAACAACATAATTCAAATGTATCAATTCTTCTTTAGTTTTCCTTCTTTATTGTCCAGCTTCCACATGTATATGAGGCAATTGAAAATAGCATGCCTTGGGTCAGGCACACACCTTAGTCCTCAGAGTGACATCTTTGAGCAAAAAAGAGTTATTTTGCCATAAATGTGCCCAATGTAATATGTCTTTTGATTTCTTAACTGCTGCTTCTGTGGATGTTGATTATGGATCCACGTAAAATGAAATCCTTGACAACTTCAATCTTTTCTCTGTTTATTGTGATGTTGCTCACTGGTCCAGTTGTGAGGATTTTTGTTTTCTTTATGTTGAGGTGTAATCCACACTGAAAGCTGTAGTCTTTGATCTTCTTCTGTAAGTGCTTCAAGTCCTCTTCACTTTCCGCAAGCAAGGTTGGCTCATCTGCGTATTGCAGGTTGTTAATGAGTCTTTCTCCGATTCTGATGCTGTTCCACTTCATATAGTCTGGTTTCTCAGATCATTTGCTTAGCATATAGATTGAAGGAGTACGGTGAAAGGATACAACCCTGACGCACATCTTTCCTGATTTTAAACCACGCAGTATTCCCTTGCTCTGATTCAACAACTGCCTCTTAGTCTGTGTACAGATTTTGCATGAGTACAATTAAGTGTCCTGGAATTCCCATTCTTTTCAATGTTATCCATAATTTGTTATGATCCACACAGTCGAATGCATTTGCATAGAAAATAAAACACAGGTAAACATCTTTCTGGTATTGTCTGCTTTCAGCCAAGATCCATCTGATATCAGCAATAATATCCCTCATTCTACATCCTCTTCTGTATATGGCTTGGTTTTCTAGCAATTCCTTGTCAGTGTACTGCTGCCACTATTTTTGAATTATCTTAAGCAAAATTTTTGTTGCATGAGGTATTAATGATATTGTTCGATAATTTCTGCATTCTGTTGGATCACTTTGTTTTGGCATGGGCACACTTATGGAGCTCTTCCATTTGGTTGGCCAGGCTACAGAGAACATTTTTAATAATCAGCCTGTGGAGTCCATCAGTTTAGATATTCCATTTAGAGGATTAATACATATTTCCTGAGGCATCCCATGAGATACAGGACTACAAGGAAGCTGTGCAGAAATTTGAGGTTAGTGTCTGGGCCTGATTCCTGAAAGGACCAATGCAGATGCCATGTTCAGTAAACTGGGGATACTGGGGGAGGGGGTGTGGTAGAGAGCACTGCTTAGGAGTTTGGTGTCTTAGCAAGGATAACACTGTGGGTGGGACTTGTGACTTGCTTCTATCAAGTAGAGTGTGTCAATGGGAGGGGACTTTGCAGATATAATTAAGTTTCCAAATTAGCTGATTTTGATTAAATGAAGAGGGAGATTATTCTAGGTACCCCTGACTGAATCAAGTGAAAGCCCTCGTAAGAGAGTCTGGGCCCTCCCTGAGGTGGGCTTGATGAAGTAAATGATTGTGTTGGAGATGCCCGGGTGGCAAGGAACTGTGAGAAGTGTTTAGGACCTGAGGGCAACTTCCAGATAACACCCAACAAAAAGCTATGGCCCTTGGTGATACGGTCATAAGGAAGTGAATTCTGCCAACATCATAAATGAGCTTGGAAGCAGGATATTCCCTAGTCAAGTCTTCCGTGACAATGAAGTCTGGCTGACACCTTGATCACAGCTTTGTGGGACACTGAGCATAGGATGCAGGGAAGCTGTGCCCAGACTCTGGATCCACAGAAACTGTGAGATAATAAATTTGTGTTAGTTTAAATTGCTAAATTTGTGGTAATTTGTTATGCAGCAATAGAAAATGAATGCAGTACTTTAAAAGACAATGCAACCAGGCAGGCATTACTCTAGGTCTTATTACTAATATCTCACGAACTTCACCCTCTTCCCAGCTGCAACTTAGCATATGACCTTTTAATAGTTGAAGCCTTTTGATGGCCGCAGGGGCTTCTCGTTGTCATAGGCATTAGAGGTGCTCTTCCTCATTCTGTCATACATTCTATGATTCATACCGTTGTTTCTTTGAGATTTCTTCTTCAGAGGTAATGGGAACCCAGGCCAAGTAGAAAACAAAGGTTGGCTTTGTATCCCCAGTCATCATTAGTTAATGTGCTCTGAGACAGTTTGACTTGTGTGTTTTAGGTATGCATGGAATTTGGGGAGCCAGAGAGTTGTGTGACAGTAAATAGTTGTTAGAGGTCAAAGAAAAGGTGGGTCAGTACTTAAGCAAGCATGGGAACCTGAGTTTCAGGGCAGTCCAAATCAGAGCATAAACATGAACTGTCAGACAATTCATCAAAGACTCCAGTCATCTGAGCACCGTGATGTGAATGAACCCGATGTAGAAAAAAGGTCTCCCCTGGCAAAAATGTCTGCTATACAGTGCACTCTAGGGATGATTCTGGGTTTGAGACAGCTTGAGCTTGGGTATACGTTTGTCTCTGGATGAACAGACCTGTCACCAGCTCAAAATTAAACATATTAAATGAGGTATCATGATTTCCTTTAGGTAAATCACTTTCCTTCCTCTCTTAATGCAAGTAAGTTTGTTGATATCATTTATATTCTGACACTCCATCTATTTCATTGGCAGCTATCCCAGAAAGATTTTTTGTGTTGGATTGGTTTTATTTCTTACATAAATTAATTCACCAGTGGAGCCATCTGGGGTTAGAGTTTCCTTTCTGGAAAGGTTTTTGTTTTTTTTTTTTTTTTCATTGTGCTTTAGGTGAAAGTTTACAGCTCAAGTTAGTTTCTCATACAAAAATTTATACACACATTGTTATGTGACCCTAGTTGCTATGCCTCTGATGTGACAGCACGCTCCCCCTTTCCACCCTGGATTTCCCACGCCATGCAAGCAGCTCCTATCCATTTCTGCCTTCTCACCTCGCCTTCGGACAGGAACTGCCCATTTAGTCTCATGTATCTATTTGAACTAAGCAGCACACTCTTCATGAGTATCATTTTATGTCTTATAGTCCAGTCTGATCTTTGACTGAAGAGTTGGCTTCGGGAATGGTTTTAGTTCTGAGTTAACAGAGAGTCCAGAGGCCATGTCTTCTGGGGTTCCTCTAGTCTCAGTCAGACCATTAGACCTGGTCTTTGTATGTGAATTTGAGTTCTGCACCCCAATTTTCTCCTGCTCCATCAGGGACTCTCTGTTGTGTAACCTGTCAGGGTGGTCATTAGTGGTAACTGAGCACCATCTAGTTCTTCTGGTCTCAGGCTGATGGAGTCTCTGGTTTACTTGGCCCTTTTTGTCTCTTGGGCTAATATTTACCTTGTGTCTTTGGTGTTCTTCACTTCCCTTTGCTCCAGGTGGGTTGGGGCCAGTTGATGCATCTTAGATGGCTGCTCGCTAGCTTTTAAGACCCCAGAAGCCACCCACCAGTGGGATGCAGAACATTTTCTTGATAAACTTTGTTATGCCATTTAACCTAGATGTCCCCTAAAACCATGGTCCTCAGATTCCCACCCCTGCTGCTCTGTCCCTTGAAGTGTTTGGCTGTGTTCAGGAAACTTCTTAGCTTTTGGTTTAGTCCAGTTGCGCTGACTTCCCCTGTACTGTCTGTTGTCTTTACCTTCACCTAAGGTAATTCTTGTCTACTGTCCAGCTAGTGAATTCCCTCTCCCTCCCTCCCCACCCTCGTAACCATCAAAGAATGTTTTCTTCTGTGTTTAAACCTTTTCTTGAGTTCTTATAATAGTGGTCTCATGCAATATTTGTCCTTTTGTGACTAATTTCACTCAGCATAATGCATTCCAGATTCCTCCGTGTTATGAGGTGTTTCAGGGATTCATCATTGTTCTTTATCGTTCTGTAGCAGTCCATTGTGTGAAAATACCGTAATTTATTCATCCATTCATCCATTGATGGGCCCCTAGGTTGTTTCCATCTTTTTTGCTATTGTAAACAGTGCTGCAGTGAACATGGGTGTGCATATATCTATTCATGTGATGGCTCTTATATTTCTAGGATATATTCCAAGGAGTGGGATTGCTGGATCATAAAGTAATTCTATTCCTAGCTTTTTAGGAAGCACCAAATCGATTTCCAAAGTGACCCCTACTATTTTACATTCCCACCAGCAGTGTATAAGCATTGCAGTCTCTCCATAACCTCTCCAACATTTATTATTTTGTGTTTTTTGGATTAATGCTAGCCTTGTTGGAGTGAGAAGGTATCTCATTGGAGTTTTGATTTGCATTTCTGTAGCAGCTAATGATCATGAGCATTTCCTCATGTGTATGTTAGCTGCCTGAATGTGTTCTTTGGTGAAGTGCCTGTGCATATCCTTTGCCCATGTTTTTAACTGGGGTATTTGACATTTTGTTGTTAAAGTTTTGCAGTATCTTTTAGATTTTAGAGATTAGACCCTGATTGGGTATGTTGTAGCCAAATTTTTCCTCCCACTCTGTAGGTTGTCTTTTTACTCTCTTGGTGAAGTCTTTGGATGAGCATAAGTGTTTGATTTTTAGGAGCTCCCAGTTATCTAGTTTCTTTTAAGGTATTTGCACGTTGTTAGTTATGTTTTGTATTCTGTTTCTGCCATGTATTAGGTCTCCTAGCATTGTCCTTGTTTTTTCTTCCATGATCTTCATCATTTTAGATTTTATATTTAGGTGTTTGATCCATTTTGAGTTAGTTTTTGTGCATGGTATGAGGTATAGGTCTTGTTTCATTTTTTTGCAGATGGATATCCAGTTATGCTAGCACCATTTGTTAAAGAGACTGTCTTTTCCCCATTTAACAGATTTTGGGCCTTTTTCAAATATCAGCTGCTAATAGGCAGATGAATTTATGTCTGGATTCTCAACTCTGTTCCACTGGTCTATGTATCTGTTGTTATACCAGTACCAGGCTGTTTTGACTACTGTGGCAGTATAATAGGCTCTAAAATCAGGTAGTGTGAGGCCTCCCACTTTGCCCTTCTTCTTCAGTAATGCTTTACTTATCCAGGGCTTTTTCCTTTACCATAAAAAGTTGGTGATTTGTTTTTCCATCTCATTAAAAAATGTCATTGGAATTTGCATCGGGATTGCATTGTATCTGTAGATCTCTTTGGGTAGAATAGACATTTTTACAATGTTGAGTATTCCTATCCATGAGCAAGGTATGTTTTTCCTCTCACGTAGGCCTCTTTTGGTTTCTTGCAGTAGAGTCTTGTAGTTTTCTTTGTATAGGTCTTTTACATCCCTGGTTAGATTTATTCCTAGGTATTTTATCTTCTTGGAGGCTATTATAAATGGTATTGATTTGGTGATTTCCTCTTTGATGTTCTGTTCGTTGGTGTAGAGGAATCCAACTGATTTTTATATGTTTATCCTGTATCCTGATACTTTCCTGAAATCTTCTATTAGCTCCAGTAGTTTTCTTGTGGATTCTTTGCGGTTTTCTGTGTATAAGATCATATCATCTACTAATAGGGATACTTTTACTTCTTCCTTACCAATTGGGATGCACTTTCTTTCTTTATCTAGACTAATTGCTCTGGCTAGGACCTCCAACATAATGTTGAATAAGAGTGATGACAAAGGGCATCCTTGTCTGTTTCCGGTTCTCAAGGGGAATGCTTTCTGACTCTCTCCATTTAGGATGATGTTGGCTGTTGGCTTTGTATAAATGCCATTTATTATGTTGAGGAATTGCCCTTCTACTCTTATTTTGCTGAGAGTTTTTATTATGAATTTGTGTTGAACTTTGTCAAATGCCTTTTCTGCATCAATTGATAAGATCATGTGGTTCTTGTCTTTTATTTATGCAATGGATTACATTAATTGCTTTTCTGATGTCGAACTATCCCTGCATACCTAGTGTGAATCCCACTTGGTCATGATGAATTATTTTTTTGATATGTTGTAGAATTCTAGTGGCTAGAGTTTTGTTGAGGATTTTTGTGTCTATGTTCATGAGGGATATATTCTGTAATTTTCTTTTTTCGTGGTGTCTTTACCTGGTTTTGGTATCAGGGTTATAGTGGCTTCACAGAATGAGTTTGGAAGTATTCCATCCTTTTCTATGCTCTGAAATACCTTTAGTGGTAGTGGTGTTAACTCTTCTCTGAAAGTTTGGTAGAATTCTCCAGTGAAGCTGTCAGGGCCGGAGCTTCTTTTTGTTGAGAGTTTTTTAATTACCTCTTCAATCTCTTCTTTTGTTACAGGTTTATTTAGTTGTTCTACCTCTGTTTGTGTTAGTTTAAGTAGGTAGTGTGTTTCTAGAAATTTGTCCATTTTCTCTAGGTTTTCAAATTTGTCAGAGTACAATTTTTCATAGTATTCTGTTATGATTCTTTTAATTTCAGTTGGGTCTGTTGTGATACTGCCCATCTCATTTCTTACTCGGTTATTTGCTTCCTCTTCTGTTTTTCTTTTGTCAGTTTGGCCAATGTTTTATTGAATTTTGTTGATCTTTTCAAAGAACCAGCTTTTGGTCTTATTAACTCTTTCAATTGTTTTTCATTTTTCTATTTAATTTAATTCTGCTCTAATTTTGATTATTTCCTTTCTTCTGGTGCCTAAAGGCTTCTTTTCCTGCTCTCTTTCTTTTTATTTGAGTTGTAGGGTTAATGTTTTGATTTGTACCCTTTCTCCTTTTTGGATGTGTGCAGTTATTGCTGTAAATTGACCTCTTAGTGCTGCTTTTGCTCTGTCGCAAAGGTTCTGGTAGTATGTGTTTCATTTTCATTTGATTCTGAGAATTTCTTTATTCCGTCCTTATTTTCTTCTATAACCCTATAGCTTTTGAGCAAGGTGTTGTTCAGTTTCCATGTATTTGATTTTTTTTTCCTTGGCAGTTCATATCCACCAGGCGCTCCTTGGAAACTCTATGGGGCAGGTCTACTCTGTCTTATAGGGTCGATATGAGTTGGAATCGACTCAACGGCACTGGGTTTGGGTTGTTTTTTTTTTTTGCTGTTATCGATTTCTACTTTTATGGCTTTATGATCAGAAAAGATGCTTTGTGATAGTTCGATGTTTTAGATCCTGTTAAGGCTTGCTTTATGGCATAATCTGTGGTCTATTCTGGAGAATGTTCCATGTGTGTTGGAAAAGAAAGTATACTTTGCTGCTGTTAGGTGGAGTGTTCTATATGTGTTTCTGAGATCAAGTTGGTTGATTGTGGCATTTAGATCTTCCGTGTCTTTATTGAGCTTCTTTCTGGATGTCCTGTCCTTCACTGAAAGTGGTGTGTTGAAGTCACCTACTATTATTGTGGAGCTGTCTATCTCACTTTTCAATGCTATGAGAGTTTGTTTTATGTATTTTGGAGCCCTGTCTTAGGATGTGTAAATATTTATTATGGTTATGTCTGCCTGGTGTATTAGCTCTTTAATCACTATATAATGTCCTTCCTTATCCTTTGTGGTAGATTTTACTTTAAAGTCTCTTGTGTCGGGGATTAGTATTGCCACTCCTCCTCCTTTTTGGTTGTTGTTTTCTTGATATATATGTTTTCAATCCTTTGAGTTTTAGCTTGTTTGTGTCTTCGAGTCTAAGGTGTGTCTTTTGTAGGCAGCATATAGAGATGGATTGTGTTTTTTCTTTAATCCATTCTGCCGTTCTCTGTCTCTTTATTGGTGCATTTAGTCCGTTTACATTCAGTGTAATTATTGATGTGTATGAGTTTAGTGCTGTCATTCTGATTTTTTTTTTTTTGTGTGTGTGTTGTTGAGAGTTTCCTTGTTACACTTAATTTTCTGTGCTGAGTAGTCTTCCTTTTTGTATTTGCTTTTCATCTTTTTCAGTGCCGTTGATTTTGTATTTGCTAAGTCTTTGTTTTTCTTATGGAAACCCTGGTGGTGCAGTGGTTAAGTGTAATGGCTGCTAACCAAAAGGTTGGCAGTTCGAATCCGCCAGGTGCTCCTTGGAAACTCTATGGGGCAGTTCTACTCTCTCATTTAGGGTTGCTATGATGTGTAAGATTGTTAGTTTCCTTTATGGTTACCTTAATATTTACCTCTGTTTCTCTAAGTTTAAACCAGTCTTTTATTTCTTGATATCACTTTGACTTCCTCTCCATGTGAAAGTTCTATGACTACATTATTTATTTCCTTTTTTTGTTTTCTGTTGTCATCTTTTACATATTGACCACTGTTTCCCTATTTTCAGTGTTTTAGCTTTGATTTATTTCTGTGACTTCCCTGTCTGGGTTGATATCTGGTTGTTCTGTCCTATGTTCTAGTCTTGGGTTGTTATCTGATGTTACCAATTTTCTAACCAGAGGACTCCCTTTAGTATTTCTTGTAATTTTTTTTTTTTTTTTTTACAAATTCCCTAAACTTCTGTATATCTGGAAATGCCCTAATTTTGCCATCATATTTGAGAGACAGTTTTGTTGGATATATAATTCTTGGCTGGCAATTGTTTTCCTTTAAGGGTTTATGTATGTCATCCCATTGCCTTCCTGCCTGCATTGTTTCTGCTGAGTAGTCAGAATTTATTCTTATTGACTCTCCTTTGTAGATGACTTTTTGTGTATCCCTAGCTGCTCTTAAAATTCTCTCTTTACCTTTGGCTTTGGCAAGTTTGATTATAATATTTCTTTGTGACTTTCTTTTGGGATCTACCCTGTGTGGGGTTCGATGAGCTTCTTGGATAGATACCTTCTCATCTTTCACAATATCGAGGAAGTTTTCTGCCAACAAATCTTCAACAATTCTCTCTGTATTTTCTGTTATCCTTCCCCCTCCCTACTCTGTTACTCTGATCATTTGTAGGTTATTCCTCTTGATAGAAAAAAGTCCCACCTAATTCTTAGAGTTTCTTCATTTAAAAATTTTTTTTGACTTTTCTTCAAATAAGTTGGTGTCAAGAGCTTTATCTTCAGTCTCACCAATTCTGCCTTCCATTGCCTCAGTGACCTTCTACTGAGTTGTCTAATTCTGAAATTTTATTGTTAATCTTTTGCATTTCTGTTTGCTGTCTTTCTATGGATTCTTGCAGCCTGGTAAATTTGTCATTATGCTCTTGTATAGCCTTCTTAAGTTCCTCTCTTGCTTTGTCTGTGTGTTCTGTGGCTTGGTCTGTGTTTTGCCTGATCTCCTTCCTGATATCTTAAAGAGCTCTGTATATTAATCTTTTGAATTGTACCTCTGGTAGTTCCAAGAAATTATCTTCCTCTAGGAGGTTTCTTGGTTTTTTGTTTTGGTCACTTGCTGAAGCCATCATGGTCTGCTGCTTTATGTGATTTGATATTGACCATTGTCCCTGAGCCATCAGTAAGTTATTATATTTATTTTCTGTTTGCTTACTGTGTTCTAGCTTCCGGTTTTGTTTTGATATGCCCAACTAGGTTGGTTCTGTGAGCTACTTTGATTATTGGTGTCTTTGAAGCTCTCACGTCCTGTCACCAGGTGGTTAGAGCTGTTACTAGGTATGTGAACCCGGGAGTCCATTTATTTTTCTTGTATGGGTTCATCTTAAGTGTCCAGGCCATCGGTCACCGAGTGTGTGATGCTGGCTCTCACCAACAATCCTAGATGGGCAGGGGTGATTGGATCAGGCACAGGTATCTGACTGCAGTAGGGGGTCATGGTCTGAGCAAGGCAGGGGGCTGATTGGTGTCCCTGAGTGTCTGAGTGGGAGGCATGTCCCTGTTTCCTAGAGCGCATAGGTGGGTGGGTTTTGCAGCTGGACTGTGGGCACCCGGTACTGTTGGCTATAAGGACTGGGAGGCACTGCTTATTCTTGGACCCCTGTCATGGGTGGCTAGGTGGAATGGGTGGAGCCACCAGTCCTCAGGCCCCTGATGTGGGTAGGTGAGGACCCTGTTTAATGGGTAGGGTGGTGTCAAATGTCATGAATCTACCATTCCCCCTTATGGCTGTTGCAGTTGAAAATAGGCTTCAGGTATATACTCTGTTGTACTACACTAAGGAGGGCCTATGCTGTTGAAATGGGCCCAGACAGGTCTATGTAGAGGTGAAATGTATTCAAAGTCTGTGGACCCCTTATGCCTGTGCCTCAGCAATGGGGCTGTGCCTGCCCTGAGTTTCTGGTTTAGGAGAGCCAGCAGATTATTTTTTCCTGTTTATTAATTTGTTCCCTCTCCAAAGCTGGGAGTATGGCTCAGGGTGTGTGAGGGGTCCTACTTCTGGCCCAGGGGGTGCAGCAATTGCTGAAGCCAGACTGGGGCCCAGAGCAGAGTGGGGAAGCTGCAGGTAAATGGGAGAGAAGTACATCCCAAAGGGTGGAAGATTTTTTTTTTATCCACACAGTAGGTTAGATTCTTGTACTTATCTTTTGCCAATTCAGAACTATTTTTCCCTGATTCTGGAGGCTTGAGGAGACTCTCTGCTGCTTGATTTCTCCTGGTGTGGAAAACACATCCCGAGCACTAATGCTTGCCTCAGCCCATGCACGCCGGCTGATCCAGCCTGCAGGGTGCTGGCCAGGTCAAGTCTGCCAAATCCTCACTGTTTCTGAACTGTCCCTCCCTCCCCTTGCCGCTCAGTCCGACCGCTCAACCTTGATGTTCAGGGCTTCTAGGTTATCATCCATAATCTATTCACTTGGTTCTTTGGGTCTTTGTTGTAAGAGGGATCACAGGAAGTGCCTGACTACTACACCATCTTGACCCTACTTCTAGGTTTTTAACTATGAATTCAATTTCTTTAAGAGTTACAGGTCTATTCAAGTTTTCTATTTCTTTTTATGTGTGTGTTTACAATTTGTGTATTTCAGAAATTTTCCATGTCATTTGTCAAATTTATAAGAAAAAGTTATTCATTGTATCTGTAATATTGCCCATTCTTGATATTGATAACTTGTGCCTTGTCTTTCTTTTCTTTTTTCTTGATCTAACTATATAGAAATTTATCAATTTTATTGATCTTTACAAAGAACCGGCTTTTGATTTCTTTGATTTTTCTCTTTAGTTCATCTGTTTTCTATTATATTTCACTCTGATCTTTATTCCCTTTCTCTTATTTACTTTTCATTTAAGTAGCTCTTCTTTTTTGCTTCTTAAGGGAGGATATTAAGCCATTGATTTTAGAGTATTCTTCTTTAATTAATGCAATAGCTTTATTTCTAACCATGGTGTTAGCTGCATCTCACAACTTTTGATACTTTGTGTTTTCAGTATCATTCTATTCAAAATATTTTTTAATTTCCTTTGTGATTTTTTCTTTGACCTGTGGGCTTTAGAAAAGATTATTGTTTTATTTTCAAAGTGTTTTAATAATTTAGTTCTGTTGTGATCATAGAGCACCCTTCTTTCACATTTCCTTTGGAGTTTGAAGTTGCAAATAATGAATAACAAGTTCCAGGATACTTCATATTTATGCTTTCCTGGCATCCCATCCAGTTAGCGTCCCTTCTTCTCTCTCAAAAGTTTTCTCCATTTGGATAATAAAACATAAGACCACACCACATGTAACCCAGAAGGCGTTTTTATGTACTCCCCCACAATTTCAAAGGGCAACCTAATGTTTCATACCTTCCAGAAGGTGATTTGGCTAATAAGGGAAAGTTACTAAACCCTTGAAAATCTTGGCTTCCTTATTTGAAAGCAGAAGATAATAATTTCTCATGCTTCACTGCATTTTATGATGAATAAGGGAAATAATGTTTGGAATAGAGTAAGTTATTTATAAAATGTGGCCAATGTCATCAATATTTTGAATGCATTTTCTGTCCCAGAGACTATGACAGCACTTCCCATACATTACCTTATTTAATCCTCCTGACATCATAGTAAATCTAATTACCTCTATTTTACAGATGAGGAAACTGAAGAGTCACAGAAGCTGTACTTGTTCGAAGCTAATACTAAGTAAGTAACATAAACTAATTATACAGGCTGTCTCATTTCAAAACCTATTTTTGTTTTTTTTTTTTTTATTTTTCTGTCACATGTCATACTGTATCCAACATAAAATAAATGTCTATGTTATAGTAACTCAAATTCTGCCTGCTTCCTAGATAGACACCCATATAATTTGAATAAATGGCAAGAACAGGGTAAGAATATGGCAGTTAAATAGATTTAAATCAGTGTCTCCATATACTACATATCACAAAACAAACTTCATGAAGACTAAAGAGTTTTTATAGGGGAAGGGTCAAATATTCACTTCTCTTCCAGTTACTTTTCCTTTAAAAAAAATGTCAATAAAGAGATATGCTAATGATTATTGGATTCTACTTTTGCCTTGTTATTGATTGTTTAGTCCATTTGGAACTGTTTTCCCACCTTGTTGCCATAGGTGGCCATATCCATCCAGAAGTTGGTCCATTCCTCTCCTGACTTTTACAAGTTCTTGAAAGTAGGGTTTTGACTTCCCATTTTTGAGTCTTGGCATAGTGGCTGGGAATATATTTGCTGAATACCGTTGAAGGTGTGCTGAATAAATGTTTGAGGATCTCTGCTGTCCCAGGAATCTTCACACTCCCAGTGATGGCCCTCTCCATCCTTTCGTGCTTGGCTGATATGAAGGATGACCCATGCTGTGTTTTCTGTAATATTTCCTAACTAGATCAAAGAGTTTATGGAACTTCCTTGGACAGTCATTTCAGTATTTGTTCACTCTACAAGCTATAGAATTCTTCCCTGCCTCTGGCCTAAACTCGTTGCTGCACCTCATCTTTTTTCTGGGTCTTATTGTAGCATTGTTTTTCTTTTACTTAATGTTGGTTTTATGGGAATATCATTGATTTCAGCATCTTGTTCTTCCCTGCACTGCCTTCTCAAGATTGGAGGCAGTGCAACCTCTTCCTCTCTAGACTTCTGTTGAGTAGGTTTGAGTCATTGCAGGGACATAGGCTTGCAGGTGAGGGAGAGAAACAAATGGAATGCATCTGGCGGACACTAGGTGGTATCTTTGGCGGCTGCCAGATCATTGAAATATTTTATTTGCTTACACACCTGCTCTCTTCTTTTTAAATCGTACCTGCCATTGTTTCTCGTCCTGTAGAAGCTTGTCATATGAAGGAAATACCAGTAGAGAGTGGAAAGAATCATGTTTACTTTGAAATTCTCCCCCTATTATTTTATAGATAAGCTCTCTTTAAATTTGTATGAAAATGAAGTTTTTTGGCCTAAAACTATGCCCCCTCCATTGTTCTATTCCCTTCCCCTCTGCAGTTCCCTAGCAGAATTTTGTCTGTGTGAACAATTGCCCATTCTGCCCTCCTATTTCCCTATATATGGGTGTGGATGAGAAGGGTGACACTGGTGTGGCAATGACTTTGAGAAGATGATTTGTCACCAAGGCTTCAAAACATTTCATTTTAACTGTGGAAATATACTGAATATTGTCTGAGCCTCTGCTGTGTGATTTCTTCCCATAAAATGAAAATCATATTATTATAAGCTAAAAAAAAAAATGGTGTGTATGTAATGATCTTGAAAGGCTTTGAAGGTGAGCAGCCTTTGAAGGAAGGGACAAAGTCATTTTGAGTTAATATTGAGTATTAAGTATATCATTGCTGAATATGGGAAAATAATCTTTTTCTTTTGTATTTTAGTCAAAGGTAGACAGTGGGGGCAGCTTGTTTGAAAGGGCAGATCACATATTATACTGCAAGCTCACTGCTAACAAGGTTAGAGTTAATAGATTATTGATCCATTTAATGTTTAGTAGCAATTTTTTTCATCAGCTATGCAACTGGGCATTTGTCTGTTTTAGAGGCCAATTCAATAAGAATCTTTCGTTTGAGATTACTTTCTAATGCTGGGTAGCATATGCCTTGGATGTGCTAAACGCTGTTTATCAGTACAGTCACCCTGGGGCATTGGCCTCCCTGCCACTGTGAACACTCTCTTTTTGGAGGGTTATTTTCTTTGTCCCTCAAGAGACTGGTAACTCCTTTATAGTGCAGAATGACTTGGGCTTGCAGGCACAGAGATAAGGGTGGAATCTGATTGTACCATCACCTGCTAACACCTGATACACTTGACTAAGCTTCCTACTATGGGATTCTATTCAATATCGTGATGAGCAAATTGAAATAACATGTTGTTAGTCATCTCACTGGCTTAAAAGAAGAAATTCCAGTCTTTGAGTAAATAACAAAAGCAATCTTTTGATAATACTTAAGCCCTTAAGTTCCTGCATTTTGAAGATGGCACTGGACTTTAGAAAGAGTGGATACCAATTCCAAATTATGTGTGTGTGTGTGTGTGCATGCATGTATGTTTAATCTTCCAGACTTGAGTGAAGTTGAAGCCATGCAATTTTTTCTAATTTATGTAACAAAGAACTGAAAAGATTTTTTAGTAAGTGGAATAAAGATACTGAGTCTACTTCACCTCCTATGAAGATGCAGCACACATGTGAGAAACAGCATAATGTAGAGGTTGAGAGTATTAATCCTACAGCCATGTAGCCTGGGTTCATATTCTACCTCTCCCACTAAATAGTTGTGCAACCTTGGATAAGGCACCAGATAACTCTAGCTCTGTGCTGTTAGTCTGAAAGACACGGATACTAATAGTACTTTTCTCACAGAGTTTTAGAGAGTTAAATGAGGCTATCTATGTATGTAAAATGCTTAAAACAGTGCCTGGCATGCAATAATTGCTATGTAAGTATTGGTTATTACTATGTAAGTGTTAAACCAAACCGAACCCATTGCTGTTGAGTTGACTTGGACTCATAGCGACCCTGCAGGACAGAGTAGAACTGCCCTGCAGGGTTTCCAAGGCTGTAATCTTTACAGAAGCAGGCTGCCACGTCTTTCTACTGCAGAGTGGCTGGTGGGTTTGAAATACCAAACTTTTGTTCAGCAGCCGAGCTCTTAACCACTGGGCCACCAGGACTCCTTATGTATTAAAAAAAAAATAGGAGCTACATATTATTGTCATGACTTAAGTATGCTAGTAGTTATCAGCTGATTTGTCTACACCACATCCCTTCTTTGATCCATTGGTAAAAATTTTGTAAATGTTTTTGGAAATTATTTTTCCTCCATTGTGTGTGATCTGAGTAGGATTGCCAAAAGAGGGGTGAGAATGTGAACCTCCTAGTATTATCAGAGTTTCTCTCAAAAACTTAAAACTTTTTTTATTGACATGTATTTGTTCATAGTAAGATTCACAAATATTAAGTGTGCAGCTCAATGAATTTTCACAAATATAGAAGCCTATTTAACTACCACCTAAATTAAGGTAAACAACATTGCCAGTACCCTAAAAGCCCATTTTCTGCACTTTCCATTCACAATCCATAAGGGTAACTACTATCACCATAGATTATTGTATCTGTTAGTTCTCAGACTTCACATAAATGATATCATAAAGCATGTATTTTTATGTCTTTCAACACTGTATCTGTTAGATTTATCCATACTGTTGTGTTGAGCAGTATTTGTTTTTTCTTTGCTTTGTAATATTTTGTTTTATAGATATATCACAATTTTTCCATTCTACTGTTGTCAAATAATTGCTTTGTTTCTAAATTTTGCCTATTAGGAATGAAGCTGTCCTGAACATTCATAAATATATTTTTGAATGGACATAGTACTCATATCTGTTGGTATCTATTCAGAAGTAGAAATACTAGATCATAGGGTACACATAGGATCATAGTATAAATGCTGCCAAGTGGTTTTCCTATATGGCTGCACTAGGTTATCCAACAAAATATGAGACTAACGCTTGCATCACACCCATTCCAGTTCTTTGAATTGGTAGATTTTTAATTGTAGCCATTTTGGTGGTAGTGTATTGGTATCTCATTGTAATTTTACAATGTAATTTTAATTTGCATTTCCCTGATGACTAATGATATTTGGCTATCTTATTTTGTGACATAACTTTCACATAATTTGGATATGAATCCTTTGTTGGAAATAAGTATTTCTATTTTTTTTAGGTAAGTACTTTCTATTCCCTAATTAAGACATTTTTGCCTCCCCTAAGATCATAAACCTTTTCTGTTTGCTTCTAGAAGCTTTATTGTTTAATATTTCATATTCAGGTTTATGAGGCAGCTCAAATTAAATTTCTTGCACCCTGAGAGATTGGGGTCAAGAAATTGAACCAGTATTAATTATAATACTTTCCATTCCCTATTAAATTGCAATGGGGCCAGTTCTGTAAATTAACTGACCATATATTGATTCTTTTTATGGACTATTTATTCTGTTTCATTGGTCTATTTGTCCTTCAATAAGTATTGCCTTAATTAATATAAATTTATAATATTCTTTAGAATTTTTAGTTTAACTACTTGAGTATTGCTCTTTCTCCTTTAAGATTTCTTGGCTATTCTAGGTTCATTGCAATTTTCATATAATTTTTTAATCAGTTCCTGTCTATAGAACAAAACAAAACAAGAAAAAAAGAAATCTGATGGAATTTTGATAGGGATTACACTGAATCAAGAGATTAATTTGGGGAAATTGATATTTTAATAATATGTAGACTTAGAATCCATGAATATGATATATCTCTCCTTTTATATTTTTGATCTTTTAAGTTTCTTCTCAGTGTTTTGGAATTTTCAGTATAGAGGTCTTTTACAATTTTTGTTAGATTTTTTACTCAGCATTTGTTGGGTCTTTTGGGGCTGTTTTTGTAAATCTTTTAACGTATTTTAAATTGCATTTGCATTTGTTTGTTATTAGTCTGTAAAATACAATTACTTTTTATATAATCTAGTATCTCTTACAGTAAAATTCCCTCTTTATGGTATACAGTACTATGGGTATTGACAAATGCATAGAGTTGTATGTCTACCATTGCAATCAGGACACAAAAACAATTTTATCATCCTCCAAAATTCCTTTGTGCTGACCCGTTCAGTCAGTCCCTCACCTGTGCTTGACTGTTGGCAACCACTGAGTTATGCTGCAGTCCTATCATTTTGCTTTTTCTGGAAAGTCATACAAATGAATCAAACAGATGTAGCTTTGTGGTTCTGGCTTCCTTCCCTTAGCAAAATACATTTTCTGCATGTACCAATAGTTCATTTGTTTTTATTGCTGAGGAATATTCTATTGTATGGATATACTATAGCTTATCAGTTTGCTGGTTAAAGGACTTGGGGCTGTTTTCAGTTTTGGGTGAATATGAATAAAGCTGCTACAAACATTTGTGAACAGGTTTTTATGTGAACATAATTTTTCATTTCTCTTGGGTAGATACTTAGAAATTTGATTTTTGGTAAGTATATGTTAATGCTTCAAGTAAGCATCAAATTGTTTTCCAAAGTGGCTGTACCATTTTGCATTCTGTCTGTAATATATAAGAGTTCTGGTTGATCCACATTCCAACTAGCTGTTGATATTGTCAGTTCATGTGCTTATTTGCCATCTGTATATCTTCTTTTGTGAAGTATCAGTTCCAGTCTTTACCCCTCTTTTAATTGAGTTGTTTGCCTTTTCATTATGTGTTTGTAGAAGTTCTTTATAAATTCTGGATACAAATTCTTCATTAGATATGTGTACTGCAGATATTTTTGCCTACTCCAGCACTAACAGCCATTGTTTTTGCTGAGAGATCTGGGTCCAAGACACACTGATTGTTAAATGTCATAACTACCCTGAAATATCTCTCTGTAGAATGGAAATTACGAGGTGCTTTGAGCTCCTGTACACAAATTGCTAGTATTTCCATTTTATAAACATTCTTAGCTCTTATTAACTCACTTTTAACAAGCCACTGCTGGCACCTTGTCATCAGAATGAATCATCTCCCTTTCATGCTTTGCTGTATTCTTAAAAATAACTGAATTCCTTTGTGACATCTTTCTATAATGTTTCAACTTCTAACAGCTATTTTCAGTTATACTACTTCCCTCTGTAGCACTTTGCTAGAAACCTCCGCCATCTATGACTCTTGGTTATGGAACATCAGCTGCTATTACCGTATTTTTCCCACAAATAGTGCATCCACACAAATAACATGCCCACACATATAATGCCCATGGCACACTTACAAAACTAATGCCCAAGGGGGTTGCACGGTTGGCAAAAAACATATAACATGTGCGTTGCTTGTGTAAAAATACAATAGTCTATGTTTAGAGCTTGAGTCGTAAAACAAAGATGATAAAGAAAAAACATGGATGAATATGTTTCTGGATTTAGTTACATTATATCTTTGGCGGCCTTGGGAGCAGAGGCAGAGCATTCCAAGACTCAGTTTATGCCCTTCAAGTGAGAGAGGAGGAGATGGTGAAGCAGGCTTAATGAGTAGGAGTAGTTCCGTATTTCCTTACTATGCTTCAAATGAGGTCCATCCAGCATGACACTACTTTAAAATAATTTGTTATGGCCATTTATCTGTTAAATTTGTTACTATTGGCTGTCAATTCATTTAGCTCTCATTCATTTAAATAGAACTTGTGTCCTTCTAGGCAGAGCCAAACTGAGACGTGTGCATCAATAATTTGTGATGTTATATAATATTTATATATTTGTTCAGCTTTTATTTAGAAGAAAGGTTGAGAACTGTGTTAGGGAAGTTGGAGGAAGATGACCTGAGGGAGCAGTTGGCCATCCCTTAATTATCCTGAACAGTTCAGTTTTGCCCCAAATGTGCATTCCTTTCTCAGTAAGAGACCAATAGTTCTCCAGACTGGCCTATCCACAGAGGCAGTTGAATGAATATTATTTCTTGAGCATACCTCCTGAGAGTCTCAGCGTTCACTACAGAAAAGGGTTATCTAAGTGTTCCCTCTAACCATACGCCAACATACGCAGTCCTCTTCTTGAGGCAAGTCCTCAAAAACCTAGGTCTTTTTACCTGGATATTTCCAATGATATGCTAGCCTCCAGGGGATATTGCAGAGGCCCTTATGGATAAGCATCCTGGCAAAATGCCTGGCTTTACTTCTAGAACTACATGTTTTCATTGATTCCAGCCTAAAATTTACTTGTTTTTACTTTAAATGCTTTTATATTTTTCTTTGTTCCAACTTTACTATTTCGAGTCTGACTCCTGTGAGCATTAGGGAGCAAGTGATCATAACCCCAGAAACAGTTAGAAGAAAGGAATGAAGACACAATTACAAATGGAGACGGTCACTCTATTTAGTTTGTATGGTTGAACCCCATTGTAGGTATATGTACATATTTGATATTCATTCAATAGATATTCATTCATTTAATTAACATTTAGTGGATTTCTTCTGTTTGCTAAATACTGTTCTAGATTTGGGAATATAAACCAGTAAATTCAAAGAATTTATAGTCTAATTTCAAAGAGAGTAACTGGTATGTTACCATCCACAAGAGGCTTTGGGGAAAAATGAGGTCAGTCTATGCCACTCCAACAGCAGGCTTTCTCTATTTTTTTCTGGCTTGTTTCTCTCTCCTCTTTCTCTTTTGTCCCACACCTACTTAGCTCCACACATCTCATCCTTTCCCCTCCCTCCTGCCTACCTGCACCGTGCACTGAGTATCAGACCCACAAGTGGCACAGGCACAGGCTATGGGAAATTGCCCTGCATTGCTCTCCATCCCTGCCCTGTTGGCTCAGTACGTACAGCAAACAATGCATCCCAGCCCCTCCACCTCTGCTGGATCTGCCCTGCTGCACCATAGCTGAGTGACTGGCCTTACGCATTGGACAAAGTGGTGAGGAGTATCATGCCCACAGATGAGCAAACAACAAAAAACACCTGGCCTGCCTACTCAGACATAATCAAATAAAACAAAAAAACAGGACAAAACAAACAAATCTACATTCAATAAACAAAGAAAATAATTACTGAATGTCCTGAAGACAGCAGACAATATCAAAATATATAAGAAAATGAGACAGGATGTTTCTGGTAGGTGTCCAAAATAAAACCCCAGAAGACCTTCCAGTAGAAGAAAAGGTACTGGAAATACCTGATAGGGAATTCAAATCTCTAATATTGAGGGCTATCCAAGAAATGAAGTAAAAAGCAGACAAAAAATGAGGAAAAAGACAAAATCACAGAAAAGACAAAAAACAATGGAAGAATTAAGGAAAATAACACAGGAGAAAAATGTCAAAATGAACTCACAAGTAGAAAAAATACAAAAACAGCAATTAGAAATCCAAAAGATAAACAACAAGATTTCAGAAATGGACAGTGTCATAGAAGATTTGAGGGGCATGTTTGAAACAATGAAAGACAGGATCAGCGAAATTGAAGACAAATCCTTGGATACTACTTTGTTTGAGGAAAAATCTGAGAAAAAAATGAAGAAAAATGAAGAAACCCTGAGAATGTTGTGGAATACAATCGAAAGCAAAAATTCGCTAGTGGTTGGAGTTCCAGGACCGGGGGAGAAAACGGAAAACACAGGGAGGATCATTGAAGAATTGCTGACAGAAAACTTCCCTAATATCATGAAAGAAGAAAAGCTGACCATCCAAGAAGCACAATGAACCCCATATAGGATAAACTCTAAAAGAAAATCACCAAGGCATATCATAATCACACTCGCTAAAACCAAAGACAAAGAAAGAATCCTGAGAGCAGCTCAATAAAAACAAAAAATCACATACAGAGGGAAACAATAAGATGAAGCTCTGATTACTCAGCAGAAGCCATTCAGGCAAGAAGGCAATGGGATGACATATATAAAACCTTGAAAAAACAATTGCCAACCAAGAATAATATATCCTGCAAAAGTCTCACTCAGATATGATGATGAAATTAGGACACTTCCAGATAAACAGAAATTCAGGGAATATGTAAAAACCAAAGCAAACTTACAAGAATTATTTAAGGAAGTCCTTCAGTTAGAGAAACAACATCAGACAACAGCCTGAATCTAGAACTCCAGACTGCATCAGCCAGATACCAACCTGCTTAATGAACTCTCAAAAATAAAATAAAACCAAAAGATTTACAACAGGGAACCAGAAAGGTTAATCTGTAAATGACAACATCACCAGAACAATAAAAGAGGGAATAAATTGTGTAGGTATAGACCTTTCAAATGGAGAAGATGTCAAGGCGATACCAAGTAATAAAAGACTGGTTCAAACTTAGGAAGATAAGGGTAAAAATTTCAAGGTAACCACGAAGAAAGTTAACAAATCTACTCATCAAAATAAAGAAGAAAAACACGAAGTTTCAGTAACCACAAAATCTACAAAAATGAAGGAAAGAAAAAAAAAAATCCATAAACAAAAGAAATTCAGCACAGGAGAGTAAGAGGAAAACTAACATCAGCACCACAAAAAAAAGCACTACCAAATGTCGTTGATAAACTCACTCCTATCAATAATTACACTGAATGTAAATGGCCCAAAACCAAACCAAACCTGTTGCCATTGAGTCGATTTTGATTCATAGTGACCCTATAGGACAGAGTAGAACTGCCCCATAGGTTTTCCAAGGAGTGCCTGGTGGGTTCTAATTCTTGACCTTTTGGTTAGCCATCATAGCTCTTAACCAGTATGCCACCAGCATTTTCAAATGCACCCATAAAGAGACAGAGAGTGACGGAATGGATTAAAAAATGGGACCTGTCAATATGCTGTCTACAAGAGACACACCTTAGAAACAAAGATACAAAATTTATGAAAAATCAAAAGATGGAAAAAAATATATATCAGGCAAACAGCTACCAAAAAAGAGCAGGAGTGGCAATACTAATCTCAGATAAAATAGACTTTAAAACAAAATCCACCATAAAGACAAAGAAAGGCACTATATAACGATTAAAGGGACAATCCATCAGTAAGACATAACCATAGTAATTATCTGTGCACCCAATGACAGGGCTCTAAAATACATAAAACACTCTTAACAGTACTGAAAAGAGAAATTGATAGTTCCACAATAATAGTAGGAGACGTCAACACACCACTCTTGGTAAAGGATAGAACATCTACAAAGAAACTCAACAAAGTTACAGAAAATCTAAAGACCACAATCAGCCAACTTGACCTTGTAGATATATAGAACATTCCACCCAACAGCTGCAAAGTATACCTTCTTTTCTAATGCACATGCAACATTCGCCAGAATAGACCACATCTTAGGCCACAAAGCAACCCTCAACAAAATACAAAACACTGAGATAATAAAAAGTGTCTTCTATGATCACAACACCATCAAAGTAGAAATTAACAACATGAAGAGCAAGGAAAAAAAAAAAATCAATTACCTAGAAACTCAATAACACCCTGCTTAAAAACCACTGGGTAACAGAAGAAATCAGAGATGGAATCAAAAAATTTCTAGAATCAAATAAGAATGAAAACACATCATACCAAAAGCTTTGGGACACAGCAAAAGCAGTGCTCAGAGGTCAATTTGTAGCAATAGATGGACACGTCAAAGAAGAAGAAAGGGACAAAATTAGTGACACAACTTGAACAAATAGAAAGAGAACAGCAAAAGAAACCCACAGCCATAAGAAGAAAGGAAATAAGAAAGATCAGAGAAGAAATAAATGAAATAGAGAATAGAAAAACAATAGAAAGAACAACAGAAGCAAAAGTTGGTTCTTTCAAAGAACTGACAAAATGAGACAAACCATTGGCCAAATTGACAAAAGAAAAACAGGAGAGGATGTACATAACCCAAATAAGAAATGAAATGGTGGACATTACACAGACCCAGTTGAAATTGGAAGGATCATAACAGTAGTATGAGAAACTGCACTACAAAAATTTGAAAACCTAGAGGAAATGGACAAATTTCTAGAAACACACAACCTACCCAAACTAATGCAAAATGATGTTGAAAATCTGAACAGACCCATAATGAGGGAAGAGACTGAAAAGGTAATAAAAAAAATTCCCAACAAAAAAAAGTCCTGGTCCAGATGGATTCCCTGGAGAATTCTACCAAACATTCAGAGAAGAGATTGTACCAGTACTACTCTAATTATTTCAGAACGTAGAAAAGGAAAGGATACTTCCAAATTCATTCTATGAAGCCAGCATAACCCTAATACCAAAACCAGGCAAAGACACCACAAAAAAGAAAATTACAGGCCAACGGAATTCAGCATCACATAAAAAAAAATAATACACCATGACAAAGTGGGATTCATAGCAGGTATGCAAGGATCATTCAACATTAGAAAATCAATCCATGTAATCTACCATGTAAATAAAAGAATCGTATGACCATCTAGGTCCACGTAGAAAAGGCATTAGGCAAAGTTCAACACCCATTCCTGATTAAAAACTCTCAATAAAATAGATATAAAAGAGAAATTCCTCAACCTAATAAAGGGCATCTATTTATAAAAAAAAAAAAAAATTTTTTTTATACAAAACCAACAGCCAACATCATTCTTAATGGAGAGAGTCTGAAAACATTTCCCTTTAGAACAGGAACAAGACAGGGGTGCACTTTATCACCACTCCTATGTAACATTGTGCTGGAAGTCCTAGCTAGAGCAATAAGGCAAGAAAAAGAAATAAAGGGCATCCAAATTGGTGAGGAAGAAGTAAAACTGTCCCTATTTGTGGATGATATGATACTACTATAAAGACTCCACGAGAAAACTACTGGAACTAATAGATGCAGCAGATTAGCAGGATATAAGATAAACGTACAAAAATCAGTTGGATTTCTATACACCACTAAAGGGAATGATGAAAGGGAAATCAAGAGAACAATACCATTTATAATAGCCCCTTAAAAAATTAAATAAATCTAAACAGAAATGTAAAAGACCTGTACAAAGAAAACTACAAAACACTATTGCAAGAAATCAAAAGATACCTACATAATAGAAAAAGATACCATGCTCATGGATAGGTAAACTCAACATTGTGAAAATGTCAGTTCTACCCAGAGCAATCTACAAATACAAAAGCAATCCTGATCCAGATGCCAACAGCTTTCTTAAAAGAGATGGAAAAACTAATCATTAACTGTATATGGAAAGGGAAGAGCCCCTGGATAAGTAAAGCACTACTGAAGAAGAAGAATAAAGTTAGAGGACTTTCACTACCTGACCTCAGAACCTACTATACAGCTATAGTAGTAGCCTGGTGCTGGTACAAGGACAGGTACATTGACCGATGGAACAGATTTGAGAACCCAGATGTAAATACATCCACCTCTGGTCACCTGGTCTTCGACAAGGGCCCAAAGTCCATCAAATTGGGGAAAAGACAGTCTTTTGAACAAATGATGCTGGTAAACTGAATGTCCATCGGCAAAAAAAAAAAAAAAAAAAGAAACAGGGCCCATACCTCACATCATACACAAAAACTAATTTAAAAAGCATCAAAGACCAAAATATAAAACCAAAAACTATAAAGATCATAGAAGAAAAAATAGGGTCAAGGCCCTAATACATGGCCTTAACAGGATACGAACCATAACTAACAACACACAAACTCCAGAAGATAAACTGGATAACTGGGATCTTCTAAAAATTGAACATTTATGCTTATCAAAAGACTTCATCAAGAGAGTAGAAAGAGAACCTACAGAAAAAATTTTTGGCTATGACAAATCTGACAAAGTCCTAATCTCTGAAATCTACAGGAAAATCTAACACCTCTACAACTAAATGACAAATAACCCAATTATAAAATGAGCAAAACAGACACTTCACCAAAGACATTCAAGCTGCTAACAGATACATGAGTAAATGCTCGTGATAACTAGCCATTAGAGAAATGCAAATTAAAACCACAATGAGATACTATCTCACCCTGACATTACTGGCAGGAATCAAAAAACATAGAAAATAACCAATATTGGAGAGGCTGTGGGGAGATTGGAATGCTTAGGCACTGCTGGTGGGAATGTAAAATGGTACAACTATTTTGGAAAAAGATTTGGCAACTCCTTGAAAAGCTAGAAATAGATATCCCATATGATCCAGCAATCCCACACCTAGGAATATATCTTAGAGAAATAAGAGCCATCACATGAATAGACATATGTACTCCCATGTTCACTGCAGCATTGTTCACAACAGCAAAAAGATAGAAACAATCTAAGTGCCCATCAACAGAGGAATGGATAAACAAACTGGTACATACACACAATGGAATACTACGCAACAATAAAGAACAATGAAGAATCTGCAAAGCATCTCACAACACGGATAAATCCATGTTCAGCATCAGCAACACTCAAGCCCCCACAGTACGAAAAACTGACAGATGCGTGGGGGCAGGAAGGCATTATCCTGAGTGAAACAAGTTAATCACAAAAGGAGAAATATTGTATGAGACCACTACTATAAAAACTTCTGAAAAGGTTTATATACAAAAAGAAACAATCTTTGATGGTTGGAAGGAGGGGAGGGGTGGGGATGGAAAAACATTAAATAGAAAATAGACAAGTGGTAACTTTGGTGAAGGGTGAGACCATACACAATACTGGGGAAATCAGCACAGTTTGTCGAAGGCAAGATTATGGAAGCTCCATAGATACATCCAGACTCCATGAGGGACCAAATTACTGGGCTGAGGGATGTGAGGACCACGGTCTCAGGGAACGTCTAGCTCAATTGGCATAAAATAGTTTATAAAGAAAATGTTCTATATTCTACTTTGGTGAGTAGTGTCTGAGGTCTTAAACGCTTGTGAGTGGCCACCTAAGATACTCGGCTGGTGTCACCCTGTCAGGAGCAAAGGAGTGAAGAAAACCAAAGACACAAAGGGAAAGATTAGTCCAAAGGACTAAGAGACCACAAGTACTACAGCCTCCACCAGACTGAGTCCGGCACAACTAGATGGTCCCTGGCTACAACCACTGACTTCTCTGATAGGGATCACAATAGAGGGTTCCGGACAGAGCTGGAGAAAAATGAAGAACAAAATTCTAATTCACAAAAAAGCCCCCCAAAAATACCAGACTTACTGCTCTGACAGAGACTGGAGAAAGCCTGAGAGTACGGGCCCTGGACACCCTTTCAGCTCAGTATTGAAGTTACTCCTGAGGTTCACCCTTCAACCAAAGATTTGACAGGCCCATTAAACAAAACGAGGCTAAATGAGTACACCGGCCCGAGGGCAAGGACAAGAAGGCAGGAGGGGACAGGAAAGCTGGTAATAGGGAAGCCAAGGTCAAGAAGGGGAGAGTGTTGACATGCCGTGGGGTTGGCAACCAATGTCCCAAAACAATGTTTACTAATTGTTTAATGAGAAACTAGTTTGTTCTATAAACTTCCATCTAAAGTACTATTAAAAATAAAGAAAAGAAAAATGAGGTCGAATTAATGTTTGATGTTGAAATCACAATGACGGCCAGCACCCACTTGCATGATAGCCCTCAGCCCCACGTCCTGGCCTCAGAAATTTCCTCAGTTAATTTTAGAAGTTCTAAGGGGGTCCACGACATGTGCCATCTGCAGATTTCTGCATTTCTAACGTCCCTTTCCATGGAAGCAAAGCACTAGTTTAAACAACATTTTCTTATTTTACCCAAACATTAGACACTCAGAACGCCAGGATACACTGATCATTAATAGCAATGCCTACCTGTGATGGGTGCCATGTAACCCACATATGACAAGGGATTCTGGTGCCTCTGCCCCATCTCACTCCTCCTGACTTTGTTCCTTCCTCCTGACATGTCCATGAAGTACAAAGGAGGGCAGGATCTGTCATGTTATACAGAGGGTGGTCAGCACCCTGGAGTTTTGAAAAAGCAGGAGTGTGAAATTAACAGGAGTGCATGGAATCAAGAGAACCCAGGTGACTCCTGAAGTTGACAGCAACAAGTGCTAAATAATCAAGGAAAATGACTTTGCCATGGCTGGCACTGATGAAGTCCAATTGGAAAACATTGTTTATCAGGCCATGATATTTTTACATAGTACAATCTGAGTTTTACTTTCCTCATGGCTTAATTACCCAGGGAGTAGTGGAACAATTATGATATGATTTGTTTGTTACCTGCTGCCAACCAAAGGTTGGTGGTTCAAACCCACTCAGCAGCTCCAGAGAAGAAGGGCCTAGTGATCTGTTTCCATAAAGATTACAGCCAGGAAACCAAGAATCCTACTCTGTAACACATGGGTCACTGTGATTCGGGGAGGCCGGGAGGGGACAGGGGACAGGGGATGGGCCAGGGAGGGTAGGGTGGACTCCACAACAGCTAACAACATTACACTTGAGGTTTACTTTCCTTGTGACTTAATTATCTGTGCAATAGCACAATTATATGATTTATGACACTGATTAATCACCGTCAGCACTGATTAACTTGACACATAGAAGCCGTGGTGGAGAGCATAACACATACAAGTTCATTTCCTGCTCGAGGAGCAGAGGTCTTTTTCACAGACGAGACTCAAGGAGAGATACATAGCTCTGCAATTTAGGGTACCGTCATCACCCTTGACTGCCCGTACAACCCTCTTCTATGTTCATCAGGCTTCTCTTTATTTCCTCAGCCCCACTATGGAATAAAGCTTATTCTACCAGGTACAAGATGAGTTTGGGCTTAAAAAACACTTGATGTAAATTCAGTTTCCACTTTGCTATTTTTTTTTTTATCACCTGGGACCTGTGAGCAACTCTCCCCTGTGGCCGGTGGTCCCAAAATACTGCTTTCTTTTACATCTTTAATAGAAGATGAATGGTTAGGCAGACTAGTCATTACTGCCATTAGAAAATAGGCTTTTAAGATAACAATACGGCAAAGGGCTATTAGAACTTTGCATTTTTCTGGGTATCCATTTCATACTAGTCTGGATAAAGTCTTTCAGACATTACTGTATGGAGCAATTTCACATTATCTCTAGGGCTGGATCAGGTGATCTGCCTGTAATGGGCCCCCTTTTCCCTCTGCATTCCCTTCAGACAATGCTATTGTGATGGAAATGACCTGGCCAAATCAGCTTCGATTGCTTCCAGACTTCAACAGTCATTTCATAACTGCTTTTAATCTAACTATTTAAAGGTATAATCTCTAGATAAATTTCTCCATCTCCCTTATAGAAATAGAAATTATTAATAAGAAAGAGATAATTATTTCAATATATCCCTTATCATGTGGTATTATGAAATCATGCCTACCTTGGGTATTTCAAATACATTGTGCATGTTTCCATAATTACAAACACGCTCCTATCTCTTTTCTTCTTGCTAAGGTTACAATTAAGTGTGCAAGTAATTTGCTTAGGGAACATTAAAACAGCTCTAATACAGTAAAAATTCATTTCCTTTTAAATACATATGTTGGGAAAACACAACAGCACCTGCCCCTAATGCTTTCCCCATAAAGAATGAAAGTCCCGCTAATATTACTCTAAAATGTAGCATTGGCTGTACATTTCATAAGAAGGATGGACAGGGCAGAGCTTGCTTTGAAGAGAGCCTGGGCTCAGTAAGACATGAATGAATAAACCATCAGCTCTATGAAACAGTTTTTTCTTTTTTGGAATTGGCAGGAGCTCAGGCTCCTTCTCCTCTGCTGGATTTAAAATAAATTTCTATAAAATAATGAATGGCTTTAAAAAAGAATCACCCAGCTGCTATAGCCATTGAAGTTTAAACTATAAAGCTACTGAAGGGGCTGTGGGACTCTTGATTTTGGATAGAGCCAAATCTCATTGACCATCTAGGTCACCATGTCAAAGTACCAATGGCTGAGAGATGTGTTAGATCGGGTAATGAGTTCTATGGGGTCTTTCTCAGCTGAGCACGGACTTTCAGTGTTGACAGCGTCCTAACGAGCCCTAGTACTGGGTATAGGGGTTTAGAGTCCTAACATTTTGATGCAGTGAAGGTTAATATTTTTACTGCATAATAAGAAGAGGGCAAAATAGCAGTGTGTACCATGTATTAGATGAAAACAATAAAGAAACTCTGGGAAAGTTGGCAAATCCTGATTGTGCTTATTCTTGAAACTAGTTTGATGATTTTTACCACTTTTCTTACATGGGATAGCTTTGTTACACTGTGCAATACCACGCTGCTAATGAAATTTTAGATGAATAATACTATGTAATAAAAGGTCTTACCTCCATTAAAAAATCTTTAAGGCCCAAGCTCCTGCTTTGGTAATTAAACCTTATTCCAAATATACATAATAGTGACAATTTCTTCATTACACTTGCCTATGACTCTATGAGTGTCTGTTGATACCCAGGGGCTGGATTCTAGTTAATTATTGTGATTCTATACTAACATAACACCTTCTATCCCAAGTAATTACTAAGCATGGCGAAAACTTCAGCCCCATCACTATTCATGAATCTCTTCACCTGTGAAGTGAGAGTGCAGCCTGAGGTGAATTACCCTGGGTAATTTTAATCAAGAGCTTAATTTTAATGATCACTTGCTGCACAAATAAAATAAGAGAAGCAATGAAACCATCATTATTGGGGTAAGTCATATGTGTCTGAGAGATGTTATTTTTAGCAATGATCATTAAGGATTTCTGTAAACTCTGAGTGGAATAACAGGGTGATAGAACAAAGATACAAAAAGATGGCATAAATTGCATACATAAGAAATTAAGTAATAGGAAGCGTCTTATTTTGCACTTGTTGAGGATTGCTTTGGGATTGTCCTTTTGCTGCTTAATGTGTGTATATCTAGTTCCACAACTGGGTTGCATATTTCTCCAAGGCAGTCTCCACACTGTTTCAATAATTTGAATTTCTCCATGAGTGATCAGAACCTAATACAAATTTAAAACTAGCTGTTCCCTCACTAGACATTTAAGACAATAGACAGACAAAATAGTGTGGGCAGGTGGGCTGATTTACAATATTTAGCAAGAGTTTAAAGGGATAGAAAAGAATAAAACGTGAGAAGATATAGTGACTTATTGCTATATCTCCTCCCAAAAAACTGATTGTGGCTTTCTGCATCAGCATAGAAAAGCCTAGGCTGGCATTTCTTAGGACTAAGGAAATGATGTATTTCAAAGACCTACATCCATATAGTTCACTCTACTTAGATTTTTCTGGATGTCAGTTGTGCTGAATTTTATGGCAAAGTTATTAGGCATAATAAATGACGTTCAATGGATAAATTGCCAGCTGTTGCTTGGTAACAAATAGGGTGTTTTCCATTGTTTTCACACAGTTGTACGGCCCATCTTTCCCCCCCCCACCCCGGCCAACTTTATTTTTATTGTTGTTGAGAATGTATACCACAGAACATACACCAATTTCTACATATACAATTCAGGGATGCTGATTATATTCTTCAAGTTGTCCAGCCATTCTCACCCTCTTTTTGTGAATTGTTCCCCCCCTATTAAGATGAACTCACTGCCCCCTAAGTTTTGGATCTAATCTTTTGAATTGATGTTGTCAGTTTGATTACAATGCTCAAAGCAGACGTTCTTTACTAGTTAAGCTAAACTATTATTTGGTTTTAAGAAAACTTTAAGGGATTCCATTATTTATTTTTTAATAGCACTGAGCAATATGTCTTTCTGTCTGATATAAGATTTGTCTAATACTATGAAAATCAAAGTCTCTATTAGGCCAAGATCAAGTGATGGATTAAGGGCAGTGTTCACAAAGATTTGTAGCTTCTTTATCATTTTCTGAAACATTTCATGATACCTGTTATTCATGAATGCCATCTTGCCTTGACTTCTTGGACCTGGTGACCTGGGAATACATATGTTTTTGCAAGACTGTAGGATGTGAACCAAAACAAACCACAAGCTTTCAGATCCTCTAAGAGAGCCATTGCCTGAAATCTCTTCCTAAGGATGTAACTACTTTTCCCTATGATGGAAAATGTACTGCGCTCATAGTTCTTACTAATTGTTGACATTGATTCTGAGACAAACAGTTAGCATAGGGAAATGGGAGAATACAAAATGTCCAGTTAGTTGCTGATGAAGTATGTAGATGAAACCTCCAGGAAACACAAAATAGGTGTACCTTTGGCAATTGTTCTCATCCTTGCTCCCAGGGTTTACTGCTGAGGGGCTTAGAGACTCATCAGCTGGGTTTCAATCCTTGGCCTAACTGGTAGGTTCAGAGAATGGTGAGATAAGGATAGGAGAGGCTGTAGAAATTGGAGAGCAAGATAAGATATTTTACCCATCTCTTTCCATCGCCATAACTCAAAAAGCTAAGACCTACCCTATTGCCGTTCGGTTGATTCCAATTCACAGCATTCCTATAGGACAAGGTAGGACTGCCCCATAGGGTTTCCAAGGCTGTCATCTTTATGGAAGCAGACTGCCACATCTTTTTCCTATAGAGCAGCTGGTGGGTTCAAACAGCCAACTTTTTAATTAACAGCCAAGGCTTAACCACTGATCCACCAGGGCTCCTCAAATAGCTATGATGACTGAGCCAAATCTCCCTGCAGTAGGAACATCTAAGTTTTGGTAGTATAACTCTCGTTATACTGTAGGACTATATACTGTGCCTCTTTAAGAACAAGACTTTTTTTTCTTGCCTCTCTTCACTCCCCCCAAAAAGGTGAGGAGAAGTCCATTAAGAAACTTCTTTTCCTTAACAGAAACTCTGCTTCAGTTATTAAGGTGTTAAACACTCTTACCCCCTTTGAAGGTGACGGCTGTGTGATTAAGAGCCCAAGGGCACACCAGGCTAATTATGTTGTTGGTTTTAGTCCAAAAAATGACTAATTCTCACAACTTATTACTAAGTTTATTGGATTGCTCAATGAAGAGTGTTTTAAAACACACTGGCTTTCTTTACCCTTGCCGAAGCATTGGGGTTATAAAGGAAGGTGTTTAAGATCATTGTAAGTTAGAAAAAAAAAATGTAGGCTTAATGCTTATTAAGCAAAGCTAATTTTGTTTAAAAGTAGCAAAGAATTTGCTTCACATTTGGAACTCTTAGAAATTAACTCTCATTTTGTATGAAAAGGAGTTCTGGGTTTAAAAAGAAATTCAAGTCTTGAGTTGGGGTGAGAAGGTGGGAAATGTGAGGAAATAATTTTGTGTCCAAATGGCTAGGATAGGTTCTTATTTTATAGACTCTGGCCCTTAAGGGATAATTTTCTTTAGCATCATCTGTCATGGATGGTAAGCTTTACCTCCTTGTTTCCCACGGGTCGCTGTTTTAACCTGCTTTAAATACTTTCTGGAAGTCATCATCACTAATGAGAAACAAATACAGTAGTAGAATCTGAATCAGTATGTCTCTGAAATGAGAGCATGTGCTTTCTCTCACTTAAGTTTCAGACAAACATGCATGTAAATACAAATAAGTGTTTACATGCATGGGGCATGTAAATAGAATGAGTGGATGATGTCTATTGTTCTTCTCAATTCCTTCCCCATTTGCTTCACCCCCAGCTTCTTCTCTTTAAAGATACTTATAAGGTGACAAACAGTGCAGTTCCTTCTCTTAGGAATGAATAGTTCACAGTCAAAATGAAGACTTACATGTTCTTGGCACCATCCTCAGTTCATTCCAGAGGGGGCTTAGCTGACTGTAAGAGAAGAAGTGGGAATCTTAACATACATGAGCTATTATGTTTAGATGAACTTGTGCTGTGTGAATGTGGTGATCAAGGAGTTGGGCTCTTAAGAAACAAAATAAGTTGTTTCCTTAGAGGAAAATATAAGGCAGGGCTTTCTTTGGTTGTAAACAGCAAGAGGAATGAGAATGAAAAGAGTTGATAACTGAAATGCTTGAAATAGAGCTATATATTGTTTCTGAATATGGATATACCTATTGTAGGCCTAACAATTAAAAAAGAAGAAATCAAACGGGAAGATGAATTTAGGAATAAAAATGAAGACCTTACATGTTAAAGAGCAGGGAGATTTGTGGTTTTTCAAACTATGTGGTATTTTCTCCTTCTCTGTTAAACAAAAAAGTCCAGCTTGAGACTTAGCGATATGGAGATAATTGAGCAATGGAGGCATATTTGTTGGAATGGTTAGGTGGTGAAGAAAGAAAAAAACACCGGGTAGCAGAGAAAAGGATATGCTAATTGGACCGAAGTTTTAGAGGTCTGCATTGTATGGGTGTGAAAGAGTTGAAGGGGCTCAGAAAAGGGCAGTAAACCAATATTCCTAAGGTACTTGACGGTTTTGAGTAATGCACCCCCCAGGGAAAGATTTATGTAAGTGTGCACAAATGTGGGGGTCGCTGAGAAAGGAGAATGACATTCTAGTATTGGATGGCACCTTCTCCACTGTGTGGATTGAAAGGGTGAAAAGAGGAGCAAAGAACCCCAGCTGTTGGTTTTTAGTGGTCAAAACATGGCTTTGCTGTTATTGAGCCAGCAGGAGGGTTGAGGGATTTCTTCAGCCAAATACTCCATTTAGAATTTCTGCTTTCCTCTGTTATACACACCTTCTCCATCCCACCCCCCCTTTCGCACAGTCCCTTCCCCAGGAGTGACTGTTGTATGGTTTCAGAGGCTCTCTATGAATTTTTTTTTTTTTTTTCTATGAATAAGGGCAGGACTAGTCTTAGAGACTGAGATTTGAGGAGGAGTTGCCCTGTGATGGCAGGGTTTGATTGTTCACATCTCATAGAAGTCCTGTCTGACATCTGTGTATGCTTCAGTGTACTGCTTCTAAAATTATTCCCGAAATCTAGGCATTAATTGTGTCTCATCTGAGAGTAGAGTTTAAAACTCTCCCACAATCCATCTGTAAGCGTACTTAATGTAGTGCCTTCATTAGCTGTGCTCCCTGGACAACTCTGTGCAAACTGAATCATATTTTAAAGTTCCCTAATGAGTCTCACTATTTAAAGGACTATGATCATTCTTTGAAAGTAGATAATTCCACATGATGTAGCCTTTGTGTCGTTCTGGATACTAGCTATTCTTAGCTAAAGTAAGAAGCACAATATTATAAGCAAATAAGTCTACTTTAGATATAAAGACATAGGCAGGTCAAATGTAAAAGAATGCAAAAGGATATGCCTTGCTAACACTAGCCAAAAGAAAGCTGGGATGTCTACATTAATATCAGACAAAGGAGACTTTAGAACAAGGAATATTTACTCCATCCCTTCTTTGTTGCTTGTCTGTCGTCTCAATGTGAATATAAGTTTCAGCAGGGAAGGTGGAACTTTTACTTTTCACTTTTATTATTCCCCACAATATCCTCAGTACCCAGACCACTGCATGATACATAGGAGGTGACACACAAATATTTGTTGAATGAGTGGATAGGGTGACAGGAGCTCTCCAAGGGAGTCTGTGAGGCCCCAGAAGATTAATTTTTCTGTTTTGGGGGCTTGTTCCCTGGTTATTCCTTTTCTAAGGAGCCTCCCAGCTTGCACAGTTATACTGTAGTTACTCTAGTCCCACACACTTACACTGCCACTAACTGCTGTTTTTGATCATGATCCTCTCTGTCCTCTTGGGAAACGCAAGGGATCACACATTCCCTACCCCTGAAGTAAGTACCAAAATTTGGGGTGTTTACTGAGGGGAAAGGGTTCTATCTCACACTCTCTACTTTCTTTCACTTTCACAGAGTCCCTGTAAGGACAGAGAATGATGTACATAAATGCCCATGGAGAGCTCTTGGTGTTAGGACTAAACATTTCTTAGTTTCAGAGGAAAATTAGACCCAGGCTTCTTTGGGTATTTCCACATGAGACCTGAGCTCTGAAGTGATGAACAGAGCCTGCATTGGGCTGGGGTGAGGGGAGGGGCAGAGTGGAGCCCCACAGAATTGTTGGTGGAGAGGAGAAGAGGCTTCAGGACTGCCTCTTAACTTCTTGCTGACATCAGTTCTGCCAAACGTGCCATTCTCCAGACAGAGAAGTGACATGGGGTTTGCATGGGGAGGGGAGGGTTAATCCCCAGGAAGCCGCAGACTGATAAGAAGGAAATGAAGAGGGGGAGCAAATAATAATAGGTAAGAGAGAGGCAAGGAACTTGTCTGTACTTACCTTTGGGAAGTGTGGTAGTATAGGTCAGAGACTCTGGTTTTCACTCTTCCGAAGTACTTTTCAAAAACAAGCGTCAAGCTGAAAGGTAGAGGTGAGCACTAATGGGCCCTAAATGTGGATATTAGACCACAGAATGTGATTTAAAATAGGCAAATAGGAAGTAAAAAAATGCAGAAATGATTCTTCAGAAAATTAAATCCTTCAATCTTATGTCAGGTTTGGTCTTTTGACATCATCCAGTCCAATGGAGGATCATTGATGGTGCAGTGGTCAAGTGCTTGGCCACTAACTGGAAGGTTGGCGGTTCTAACCTACTAGCAACTCCATGGGAGAAAGATGTGACAGTCTGCTTCTGTAAAGATTACAGCCTTGGAAACCCCTATGCAGCAGTTCTACTCTGTTACGTAGGGTTACTATGAGTCAGAGTAAACTCAACAACGACTTTGGGTTTGAAGTTTTTAGTTCAGTGGTTCCACATACTGGCTACCCATTAGAATCATTGATTACTGAGATCCATAAAGAACTTGCTTTACTTTAAGATCATGTGCCTCTGTGGGTCAGGCTGGTTTAAAAGTTTTGAATACTGAGATAAAAGGTGTAAAGAATCAGATACTAGGATTACAAAAATGAAAATTATGCATCTTTCAGAGGAAGACATTATGCTTCTTTCAGATGTGAGCTAAATTTTACTTCAGTTCCAGAGTTGTTGCTCATTTTCCCGATGTCGGTGACATTTCCAGTTAGGAAAAAGAAAGAATGAGGTTTGTTCTAGATATGGATAAGGAGCATAAATGGGCAATAAAGAAGAAACTCGGGGAGGTTAGATGCTTGAAGGCTTGCTGGTCACTTCCAGGACAAACCTTTTAGAACGTGGCCATTTAAGTGGATCCAACAGTTACCTTCAGGTCCTTTCTCTCAAAACTCTTCTAAGTTACTCTGGTCTGAGAGCTAGTAGCAAGATCATGATGAGTGTGTAGGACATGGCATGATATTTCAATTTCATCCTCTAAGAGTCAGAGCAGGTTGGAGTGACACAATCCATGTTTTAAAAGTTTTCTCTGGCTGTTACATGGAGAGTCTGGAGGCTGTTGTAGTTGTCTCTGTGAGAGCTCCCAGCCAACATGGTGGAAAGATACTAGATGGAACTTTTGGAACTCAGGTGACTCAGGAACCCCACTCCTGATGCCTAATTTTCAAGTCAGGGTCTATCAGAAGTGGAGTCCCCATTCCCTGCTTCAGTAATTGACCACTCCCTCTCATGGTTGGAGCCCTGGTGGCGCAGTGGTTAAGAGCTTGGCTGCTAACCAAAAGGTCAGCAGTTTGAATCCACCAGCTGCTTCTTGGAACCCCTATGGGGTAGTTCTACTCTGTCCTATAGGGTCACAAGTGTTTTCCCTGTGGTAGTGTGTTTTTGGAGAAATCTATACTTTTTATCTTTTAAATAAAGAAGGATCTAAAAAGTAAACTTTACATATTTATGATCAAAATAATATGAAAGACAGTAAAAATCTTTCAGCTATGAAAATAATTACCTCAAATCAAAGGCATGAAAATACTAGCTGGATCTCATGAAAGTGTTTCAGGCCATGAGAATTATGTTAAAAGTGGCAACTAGACATGGGATCTTTCACTGGGAAGACTGAGATTTTCTGCCACGGAAAGTTATTTTATCTCTGATCTGTAGGCAGCCATCACTGCTACACTGTGCTCTGTTCTGTCTCATACTACATAAGAGAATTGTTAGCCAGATCAATGTCTTAGTGAAACATATCGTAGCAGGAGCTGTCTGCTAAGCCTGATGCCTGTCTTTTGTTGGAATATTAGGCTGAAATAGTTTAATGGTAGATCTTATGGAGCTAATTCTGTACCTCCTTCCTGATTAGTGAAAAATTGTTGATGGCCATACATGGAAATTTACTTTTTAAGGTAATTTTTTTTCTTTAACATTACAATGGGGCTTTTGTGATAACTTTGAAAAGCATCATTTCAGTTATACTTATCATAGGCTATGGAAGAACTAAGGTTTAGAATTTTTCTTTGGGTTCGTAGTCATTCTTGCTAAGCTACTGGGTGTTATTTTATATATGAATTAAATTCTGGAACAACTTGAACAATTTCAGTCTTAATTATATAGTGCTGCAGTAACAGAAATACCACGAGTGGCTTTAAAGAACAGAAATTTATTTTCTTATAACTCTGGAGGCTAAAAGTCCAAATCAGGGTCTTGGCCATGTCAAGTCCTTCTATGAGCCTTGCTTCCTTCCTCCAGCAGACTCTGATTTATAAATGTGCCTCATTTACCCACAAGGGCTCCAGACAGTACTGAGGATGTCTGCCTTTGAATACTTTGACTTCTCAAGGTTCGAGTAGACACTCAAATTCATTTCTTTCTATTGAATGTAGTCAGGATAACCTTGTAGGAGAACTGGGACATGCAGTATCAGAGCCCTTGGAGTGATGGATAATTTCCGGGCCACCTTTAGAGTAATGTAGGTGGGGCTCCAAACTCTTCTTCATTAGTGAAAGGGGAAGCCACATTTCTCATTTTCCGCGTTGTCTACGAGCTTATTATCTTAGGGACAGCAATATGCAACTGAAGATGTGAAATATACATGGAGGGCTACATCTTTTGGAATAGGAAATCCTAGAGGGAAAACAAGTGATTTAAAAGAAATTTGACATTGAAAATTACACTGGAGCTGGAAATTTAAGGATTTAGGAGAAGAGAGAAATGAGTATGTGAGTAGTTTTATATTTTGAACTCCTCAAAATGCACAGGTTCTAAATTCCCAGACCTCTCCTTGGTGTTATGCAAACCCCAGAGCTTTTTGGCAGAGTGGACAAAAAAGTGGTAAGGAACGTCTTCAGGGAGGAATCAGAAAGAGAAAAAGAGGAAAGCATAAGCAATTCTGAGTACATTTTTATGTACAAGAGGAGGAATTTTTCTATGGAATGATGACCAACAGATGGAGAAGACTTGATGGTCAGAATCTAGTCACAGAAGCCCAGAAACTAATAACCTCATGATGCAGGTGATCGAAGTTGGGGTACATTGTAGTTTGCCTTGTGTTTCAAAACACACCTTATCCCAGGCCACAGGAACACATTCCTAAGGAATATTATTATTGGGGTAGTGTGTGGACTGTTATGTGTGGAGGGAAGGGGCTGGCTTAATTGATGTCTGAAAGACCTTTCCCATGATTTTTGAAATTAGGTGTTATTACAGCACTATATTATAAAAATATGGTATTTACTCAGCATTATAAATAATAAGTACATCCCTTTCCAAATGAAATCAGAGGAGGTTTTATTTTGTGACACTGTTTTGTAGATTCTATAAGGCACACCATTATATAGCTAGTAATTGTTTATATTTTTATAGAAATATTGATCGATATCCTGCGATAATCTTTATATTCACAACCCCTCCTTTTTTTCTCATCTACAAAACAAATTTCTTACCTCTTTCCCTCAATATTATGATTTTTTGTTCTTTTGGCCGATAGAGAAGACTGTTTAATTTTTCTTCAGTCTTGTCAAAGAGATCAATACTTATAATTTGGTGAATCCAAAGTTTCTTTGTATGGCACAGCCTTTATACTTCCTGTGGAATCAAGGTTTTTTAAATACTGGTATTTTCTGAGATTGATGGATACAGTCTCATTTTTAACGGGAGCACAAAGTAAAAGAAATGAAGAAAGATGAATTAGAAAGTAAATGCAAGAGTCCATTTTCTGAAGGTGTGAGAAGCAGAGGTCTTAGGAATGTTGGGAGGCTGAGAGGGAGAGTCTCAGATGGCTGCTGCATCTGTCAAACAGCAGAATTCCCTCTGTCTTTTGTTTGATTTACCTGTAGAGCCAAGTCATTTCTTTGCTTAGGCAGTGGCAAGAGGCAGGGTAAGGAGGAGAGCACAGACATCCACGTGTCTCTAACCGTCAGTTACAGAGCACATGGGATGTGCCAGGCCCGCTGCTAACCCTTATACAAACCTTATTTAATGCTCATCACAACCGTATGAGGTGGGTACTATTGCCACTTACATTTTATAGATGAAGAAACTGAGGCTTAGAGAAGTTAAGTAAGTGCCCCAAACTTCACATCTGAGGAGTGGCAGGGGCAGCATTTGGTTCTATATGACTAGAAGTCTCTTAGTGCTTATTCTGTATATCTAAGAGATTATTAATCTTGAACGAAAGTCTTAGACAGTTGGAGCCAAATCAGTGTACCTTGAATATCTAGGGTGGAGGCTTTCTGCAGGAAGCAGGGATCAGTCATTCCATCTCTGCACTTGGTCCAGTTCTTGAGAACTTTCTGCTTGCTGCCAGCCCTGAGTACCCATATAATGAACCAAGCACCATCTAAGTGGACCCTAACCTTGAAACTTAGAGACCAGTGTTGCAGAGAAGCAGTAAAAAAGGTAGGGATAAAAAGTCTGCAGTTTTGAAACAGAAACAGAAAGGTTTATAAAGAAAACTCTATTAAAGTCACCAAATTTCTCTTGCTTAAGGTCGAAAAACTTACAGCATGCCAGAACACTACAATATTACAAATGAGTGCCAGCAGTCATCCATTTTCTTGTTTTGTCATGTTTATGCCTGGGGATTTAATATTTGATCATTTTTCTTAAATGGTCTGAAATAAATGAATAAACTTTTGAGCAGACTTAAAAAAAAATATGAAGGGAGAGAGAAAGTTTATGTTCTGGAGATTTCCTCCCCCTTTTCTATGCATAATACATCATGGGAGTCAATTTCACATAGAGGGCATTGATTTATTGTTAGTTAAGGACAAGCAAAACTGTCAGGAAAGTAAATGCAACCATATGACTCCATCTAGGAAGAAGAAAGGCCAAATAAAGAGGGGGTGGTGATGAAAAGCCCCTTCCAGTGTGCACAATTGTGAGTCAGGAGGAGCTCTTGGGCTGGGCTTAGTCGGTACATATTTAATTGAGCTGACCGAGCTATCTTCTTCAAAGATAATTCTGTGTCAGTGTTTGAGTGGTGGGAGAAGGATTCCTAGATCACAGATTATATTCTCTCTTTCTTTTCTGAGATTTTCATCATAAATCTCCTCCAGTAATTAGGTCACTGAGTCTAAGATCCGCCCATGATTTTGATGTGGTCTTTGAACCACATTTTGAGGACATTGAAACAGGATCAGATGATTGTGATCCCCCTCTCCTTCTATTACTTCAGAGCTACATTTAGAATTTAGTTTGCATATCTGATTAAGAAAACTCTAGGCTCAACAGAGTGACTTCTAGTATGTGATTTGCAGAGTTTCTGCTTTCCTTCACAAAAGAACTTGTGGAGAAGAATCTGGGATGGTCACTGTTAGGGATTGAATGGTATCCCCCCCAAGGGATGTGTTGAAACCCCCAGCACCTGTGAATGTGATCTTTTTTGGAAATAGAGTCTTTGAAGATGTTATCAGTTAAGTTAAATGAGGCCATACTGGAATAGGGTGGGTATGAGTGCTGTCTTTATAAAAGAGGAGAACAGACACAGAGACATGTGGGAAGATGGCCATGTGAAGATGCATCTACCAGCCAAGGAATGCCAAGAAATGCCTGGGGCTACCAAAAGCTGGAAAAGACAAGGAAGAATCTTCCTCTAGAGCAGACAGAGACAGCACGGCCCTGCCAACTCCCTGAATTTGAATTACTAGCCTCCAGAACTGTGAAACAATAAATGTCTCTTTTAAGCCATCCACTTTGTAGTATTTGTGGTATTTTGTTATAGAAGCCCTAGGAAACTAACACAGTCACTAATTCTGTCATTTGAGTTTGCAAACTGTAAGAATATGTGGGCCTTGTCATTGAAATCCAGGAGCGCACTGGTGCTTCACCAAAGGGGACTTCTCAGTTGTGAGGGAGATGATGGTGGCGATGTCAACGGCTGCAAGGCTGGCCTAGGATGATGAGTGCCTGAAAGGAGTGCCTTTCTGCCAAAATCAAAGAAAAGAGGCAGATATTCTCACAGTATTTCAGAAAACCTTTTATTGGCATTATCAATGTCCTTAAAGTGAAAATAGAATTGCCTGCTAACGTCAAAGATAGAACTGAACTATAGCTATTTAGCTCTGCTTTTAAGGTCAGCATAGATTGCAGTATTTCTGTGGGTACTTGCTTATTTAGGGACTTTTTGAGTCTAAACAGTATATTAGTAGGAGTACTTCAAAATAAAATTGTTGGCTTACTATCTCTCAAAAATAGGGCTGGAGGAAATGAGAACATATTTTTCCCTGTTTTTTTTTTTTTTTATAAGGAGTAGTTTTATGTGTCAACTTGGGTAGGCTATTCGTTGCTGTCGAATTAGCTCCAATGGAAATCTTATGTATAACGGAATGAAATGTTGCCCAATCCTGTGCCATTCTTATGGCGATTGGTATGTTTGCCTTCCAGCCTAGCAGGGTTATCTTCCAGCAGTACACCAAACAATATTCTCTTGTGAGCTATAGGGTTTTCACTGGCTAATTTTTGGAAGTAGGTTGCCAGTCCTTTCTTCCTAGTAGCCTGTCTTAGTCTCGAAGCTCCACTGAAACCTGTCCGACCATGGGTGAGCCTGCTGATATTTGAAATGCCAGTGGCATAGTGTCCAGCATCATAGCAACAAACAAGCCACAAGAGTATGACAAACTGACAGAGGGGTGATAGGGTAGGCTATAAAATGAAAAACGAAACCCATTGCTGTCGAGCTGATTCCAACTCATAGTGACCCTATAGGACAGAGTAAAACTGCTCATAGAGTTTCCAAGGAGCACATGGTGGATTCGAACTGCCGACCTTTTGGTTAGCAGTCGTTGTTATTAACCACTCCACCACCAGTGTTTCCAGGGTAGGCTATAGAACCCAGTTATTTAGCTGAACATTAATTAGGTGTTTCTGAGAAGATATTTTGTAAATGTAGTTAACATTTGTCATTGATTGACTTTAAGTGAAGGAGATAACCCTCGATAATGTGGTTGGGCCTCATTCAACCAGTTGGAAAGTTTTAAGAGTGAAAACTGAGGTTTTCCATGGAAAAATAAATCTGTGTTGAGACTGTAGCATCAACTCCTGCCAGATTTTCAGCCAGCCAGCCTGACTTACAAATTTCAGACTTAGCAGCCCCCCTGCCCCCAATTGTGTGATCCAATTCCTTAAAATAAATCTCTTTATACATATGTACATACACACACATGTATTTTAAAAATATGTTTATTTTTCAGGTAAAGACATTACAAAAAAAGAAAATTACAGACCTATATCCCTCATGAACATAGATGCAAAAATCCTCAACAAAATTCTAGCCAATAGAATTCAACAACATATCAAAAAAATAATTCACCACGATCAAGTGGGATTTATACCAGGTATGCAAGGCTGATTTAATATCAGAAAAACCATTAATGTAATCCACCACATAAATAAAACAAAAGACAAAAACCACATGATCTTATCAATTGATGCAGAAAAAGCATTTGACAAAGTCCAACACGCTTTTATGATAAAAACTCTCACCAAAATAGGAATTGAAGGAAAATTCCTCAACATAATAAAGGGCATCTATGCAAAGCCAACAGCAAACATCACTCTAAATGGAGAGAGCCTGAAAGCATTTCCCTTGAGAACGGGAACCAGACAAGGATGCCCTTTATCACCACTCTTATTCAACATCGTGTTAGAAGTCCTAGCGAGGGCAATTAGGCTAGACAAAGAAATAAAGGGCATCCGGATTGGCAAGGAAGAAGTAAAATTATCTCTATTTGCAGATGACATGATCCTATACACAGAAAACCCTAAGGAATCCTCCAGAAAACTACTGAAACTAATAGAAGAGTTTGGCAGAGTCTCAGGTTATAAGATAAACATACAAAAATCACTTGGATTCCTCTACATCAACAAAAAGAACATCGAAGAGGAAATAACCAAATCAATACCATTCACAGTAGCCCCCAAGAAGATAAAATACTTAGGAATAAATCTTACCAAGGATGTAAAAGACCTATACAAAGAAAACTACAAAGCTCTACTACAAGAAATTCAAAAGGACCTACTTAAGTGGAAAAACATACCTTGCTCATGGATAGGAAGACTTAACATAGTAAAAATGTCTATTCTACCAAAAGCCATCTATACATACAATGCACTTGTGATCCAAATTCCAGTGTCATTTTTTAAGGTGATAGAGAAACAAATCACCAACTTCATATGGAAGGGAAAGAAGCCTCGGATAAGCAAAGCATTACTGAAAAAGAAGAAGAAAGTGGGAGGCCTCACTCTACCTGATTTCAGAACCTATTATACAGCTACAGTAGTCAAAACAGCCTGGTATTGGTACAACAACAGGCACATAGACCAGTGGAACAGAATTGAGAACCCAGATATAAATCCATCCACATAGGAGCAGCTGATATTTGACAAAGGCCCAGTGTCAGTTAATTGGGGAAAAGATAGTCTTTTTAACAAATGGTGCTGGCATAATTGGATATCCATTTGCAAAAAAATGAAACAGGACCCATACCTCACACCAAGCACAAAAACTAACTCCAAGTGGATCAAATACCTAAACATAAAGACTAACACGATAAAGACCATGGAAGAAAAAATAGGGACAACCCTAGGAGCCCTAATACAAGGCATAAACAGAATACGAAACATTACCAAAAATGACAAAGAGAAACCAGATAACTGGGAGCTCCTAAAAACCAAACACCTATGCTCATCTAAAGACTTCACCAAAAGAGTAAAAAGACCACCTACAGACTGGGAAAGAATTTTCAGCTATGACATCTCCTACCAGCGCCTAATCTCTAAAATCTACATGATTCTGTCAAAACTCAACCACAAAAAGACAAACAACCCAATCAAGAAGTGGGCAAAGGATATGAACACACACTTCACTAGAGAAGATATTCAGGCAGCCAACAGATACATGAGAAAATGCTCTCGATCATTAGCCATTAGAGAAATGCAGATTAAAACTACGATGAGATTCCATCTCACTCCAACAAGGCTGGCATTAATCCAAAAAACATAAAATAATAAATGTTGGAGAGGCTGCGGAGAGATTGGAACTCTTATACAGTGCTGGTGGGAATGTAAAATGGTACAACCACTTTGGAAATCTATCTGGCATTATCTTAAACAGTTAGAAATAGAACTACCATAAAAAAAAAAAAAATTTTTTTTACAACCCAGAAATCCCACTCCTCGGAATATACCCTAGAGAAACAAGAGCCTTCACACAAACAGATATATGTACACCCATGTTTATTGCAGCTCTGTTTACAATAGCAAAAAGCTGGAAGCAACCAAGGTGTCCATCAACGGATGAATGGGTAAATAAATTGTGGTATATTCACACAATGGAATACTATGCATCGATAAAGAACAGTGACGAATCTGTGAAACATTTCATAACATGGAGGAATCTGGAAGGCATTATGCTAAGCGAAATCAGTCAGAGGCAAAAGGACAAATATTGTATAAGACCATTATTATAAGATCTTGAGAAATAGTATAAACTGAGAAGAACACATACTTTTGTGGTTACGAGGGGGGGAGGGAGGTGGGGAGGGAGAGGGTTTTTTACTGATTAATTAGCAGATAAGAACTGCTTTAGGTGAAGGGAAGGACAACACTCAATACATGGAAGGTCAGCTCAACTGGACTGGACTGGACCAAAAGCAAAGAAGTTTCCAGGATAAACTGAATACTTCAAAGGTCAGCGGAGCAAGGGTGGGGGTTTGGGAACCATGGTTTAAGGGGACTTCTAAGTCAATTGGCAAAATAATTCTATTATGAAAACATTCTGCATCCCACTTTGAAATGTGGCATCTGGGGTCTTAAATGCTAACAAGCGGCCATCTAAGATGCATCAATTGGTCTCAACCCACCTGGATCAAAGGAGAATGAAGAACACCAAGGTCACACGACAACTAAGAGCCCAAGAGACAGAAAGGGCCACATGAACCAGAGACCTACATTATCCTGAGACCAGAAGAACTAGTTGGTGCCCGGCCACAATCGATGACTGCCCTGACAGGGAGCACAACAGAGAACCCCTGAGGGAGCAGGAGATCAGTGGGATGCAGACCCCAAATTCTCATAAAAAGACCATACTTAGTGGTCTGACTGTGACTAGAGGAATCCCGGCGGTCATGGTCCCCAAACCTTCTGTTGGCACAGGACAGGAACCATCCCCGAAGACAATTCATCAGACATGAAAGGGACTGGACAGTGGGTAGGAGAGAGATGCTGATGAAGAGTGAGCTAATGATATCAGGTGGACACTTGAGACTGTGTTGGCATCTCCTGTCTGGAGGGGGGATGGGAGGATAGAGAGAGTTGGAAGCTGGCAAAATTGTCACGAAAGGATAGACTGGATGGGTTGACTCATTAGGGGGAGATCAAGTGGGAGTAAGGAGTAAGATGTATATTAACTTATATGTGACAAACTGACTTGATTTGTAAACGTGCACTTGAAGCTCAATAAAAGTTAATAATAAAAAAAAAATAATAAAAATGTTTATTTTCTTAAATATGTATACAATACCTACCTATTTACCTACCTACCCACCCACGCACCCATCTATCTACCTATCTGTGGTGGAATTGGATATGCTTCTCTAAGGTCTGCATTGCATGGCCTTATACTTGGTTCAGGAAGGGAAGCTGTACAGCCACATACAAAGCCCCAACATGCATCATAGGGCAGAAATCCCAAGCAGGAGGCTTGTGCTGCTGCGTATTCATGGATGAAAATCAGGCCCAGGCTATGCATAGCTCTTGGCTCTTGAGATTTTAGGTGTGGGAATTATCTGAAAGCCCTGCTCGTTTCTGTGGGTTATATTAGCCAAGAGGGAGATGGCAAGCTGACAGTGAGCTCCTGAATGTTCCTTTCTTCCCTATTAGAGAGATGAATGTTTCTTGGAGAGAAGACCCCACACTCAGCCACATTTTTTTGTCCGGGCCAGTGCAAGGCTACAGCAGTGGAAGGGGTCATGGAGCCCTGTGCTGAGGACTCTCAGAGAGTCACCAGCACACCTGGATGGTAAGAGCTAGACTGTGGCTATTTTACTCACCTTTCTATCTCCAGCTGCTTGCTCATGCTGGGCACATACTACACACGCTGCATGCTCAGTTAATACGTATTGACTGAATATTTCCCTAATTCGATCACTGCAACGTTTTCTGTCTTCTTCTGTAGGTTCATCTTTCTGTGTATTAGTTTGGTACCCCCAGGTACACTGTGAACTGCTCAAAGGCAAGGACAGATAAAAATATTAATAATAGGAGTGCCAATAGTGTTAGTTTTCTAGGGTTGCCAAAACCAAGTGCCACAAACTGGGGGCCTTAAAAGAAAAGAAATCTATTCTCTCATAGTTCTGGAGGCTAGAAGTCTGAAATCAAAGTGTCGGTAGGGCCATGCTCTCTTCAACGGCAGAACACTAAGGCTCAATATGCTCGTGACAACTTGTTTGATGCAGGCCTGGGTGAAGGGACTTGGTCTCCAGACTTCTAGGCAAGTGCTCTCTTTCCACTGCAACAGGCAGCCAACTTTTCCAAGCCAACACATTTACATTTTAACAGGCACCTTTTGCCTACCAAGTGACTGAAGATAGAAATTGAAGACCTCGTAATAGGACCAAAAGAGAGCTTTTGGGGCTGAAGGGATAGCTTTGGTGTTCCCAGACTCGCCAACAGGCTGCCTGCCTTGTTTAGCTACATTTATTTCTCTTTGATCCAAGTTATCTCTACAGGGACTGGAGACATGGTAGAAGGAGAGTTGGGACCTGGGGAGTTTAGATTAGGAACTCATCTAACTTGTAACGAAGAAGTATTTATGTGAGGTTCAACATTTCCTTTACTTTTATTATAAAAAAAAAAATAGTTCCCTTTTTCAGTGTACCATTTAAAATTGAATTCAACTCCTTTTATTTAAAAAAAATCTGATATAGTATGATTTCTATTCATAAATTTGTTTGGTCTTTCTACCCATCCTCCCATTCATCTATTTGTTCTTCAGGTATGGAAATGTGGAAGGGATAATTTTCACTAAATGGTGGTACTGTTCCCCCTCCTCCCCATTGTGCTTTGAGTGGTGGTATTTTTGGTAATTTTTTTTTTCCTTCATTTTTTTACCTTTCTGTATTGCTTACTTTTTTATAGTTTTGATACATACTATTTTAAAAGTATGGTCAGAATGCTTCTTAGAAGCAAGGATGGCGAGACTACATCTCACATGTTATCAAGACATGTTATCAGGAGGGACCAGTCCCTGGAGACGGACATCATGCTTGGTAAAGTAGAGGGTCAGCAAAAATGAGGGGGATGCTCAACAAGATGAATTGACACAGTGGCTGCAGCAACAGGCTCAAGAATGACAATGATTGTGAGGATGGTGGAAGACTGGGCAGTGTCTCGTTCCGTTGTACATGGGGTCAAAGGCTGACTCAATGGCACCTAACAACAACAACAACTTAAAAAAGTTCTTTCTTTAAAAATAACAGGGGGACAGTTAAGATAGTTTTCACAGGGAGAAGGCTAACTGATAGGGAAGCCATTTCCTGCTTCTTGTTGAGGGTTCCCAAAGTTTGAAGCCATAATGAACGTTCCCTTCTTTGCAAAGACCATATGTCCTTGTTTGCTTGGGATAGTCCCTGTGTATGCCCATTGTCTTAGTGTGATCATCTGGAAACCCTGGTGGCGTAGTGGTTAAGAGCTACGGCTGCTAACCAAAAGGTTGGCAGTTTTATGTCACCCTTAACTATATATTGTTCTGGATAACAAATTGATGGTCACCGTATTTACATCACAGCATGTAACTGCAAAGTTGAGCTGAAGCCTATTTTATGCTTATGGTCTCACTGAGCCTGGGGCCTGAGAAGATCTTTAGGGACAGTGTGGTCATGCCATTCCACCACACCCTGGGCACAGAAAAGGGAGAGGAGCTACCTTGAAAAGAAGCTGCCTATTGATGCTGAGAAGGAATCCTAGCTGATTCAGGCTAGAGCCCAAGTGTTTTCCCCTGAGAGTGTATATGGCCAGAGTGTCTAATGACAGCCATTTAGCTGCATTAAGCTCCTTTGCTGTAACTGCCTCCTCTAATTATGCTTGTAATTGCAGAGCAAGGACACAGTGGTTCAGCCGAGATGGTCTCTCTTGGGAGCACAGCCACAAGACAGACTCAGTGTCTCCCTCTCTTTGCAGGGCTGCAGGTGAATATTCTCTAGACTTGCTCACACTACATACCCCGCTACCCCCATCAAAAAGCAAAAAAGCATGTTGCCACTACTGCTCCAACAGTCCCCAGGCCTGGCTCCTAGAAGGAGGCTGCTATTCTGTTCAGGTTCACAGCCTTCTTGCTCCTGAACCTGCCAGTGCTTGAGAAGGGTGCCTGGTGTCTGGGAAGGGTTTCTCCTGCTTGTTACCTTTTGAATAAAAAAAAGAGGTCCTCTCTTCAGAATTCTAAGGGCAAAACATTGAACAACGCAAAAGAAGATGGGAGGAATACACAGAGTCACTGTAATAAAAATAACTGGTTGATGTTCAACTATTCCAGGAGGTAGCACACGATCAAGAACCAATGGTACCGAAGGAAGAAGTCCAAATTACACTGAGGACATTGGCGAGAAACGAGGCTTCAGGAATGGACAGAATACCCAACGAGATGTTTCAACAAACGGATCCAACACCAGAAACACTCACTCCTCTATGCCAAGAAATTTGGATGATAGCTATCTGGCCAAACAGGTGGAAGAGATCCATTTTTGTGCTCATTCCAAAGAAAGGTGATCCAACAGAATGTGGAAATTATCGAACAATATCATTAACATCATACTCAAGGGAAATTTTGCTGATGATTATTCAAAAATGGTTGCAGCAGTACATCAGTAGGGAACTGCCAGAAATTCAAGCCAGATTCAGAAGAGGACATGGAGTGAGGGATATCATTGCTAATGATAGATGGATCTTGGCTGAAAGCAGAGAATACTTCCTGATGACATCTTTTATAAAGTGCTCACTTCCCTGATGACATCTTTTATACACTTCCTGGGCAATGGGACCGATACGTACCCCATTTGTGATGTACTTCATATAACATGGGACCGATACAGTCTGTTTGCAATTGGCACCTCATTTTTTCAAGTAGTAAACAACTACCAACAACGATTCAGCATCCATTCCATTAGTGAAAAAACATGGCATCAGCAAAAAATTCCCAAAAAAAAAAAAAAAAAATTGTCCTTGAAAGGGTTTTAACCATTTGTACCACCCAGGCAATCCCTTCCTTCCTTACAGTCATTTATTTATTAATAATAATATATCATCATCCAAATAATCCTTAGAGTATTTACTTCTATAGCCACTTTAAAGGTGAGGAAACCTAACCTGAAAGATGTTAACTGACCCAAAGGTTACGCAGATGCTAGTAGAGATGGAATGCCAACCAGGCCTGTCTGACCCTGGAGCTTGCTAAAACATTTAACTACTATGCTCTACTCTTTGCCATGTGGAAGAGGGACCTGGAATAAAATGCATCACCTTGCAAGTTTGGATGGGCTAAGGGGTTGCCGATCTAGTTACTGGCACACTGCAAAAGCAGACTCAGCTTTTACGGGCTGATTAGAATATGGACGCTTTAGAGGAAGAGGGATATTAAGGAACCAGCATTATCCTGTGGTCCTAGAAATGTATGGGTCAACCAACTCACCAACCATTGACGGAGGTGCATTAGAAACATTTCTTTCCTGGGTAGATCACTCAGTATTTACAGTTCAGGGGTGAAAAGTGCTAATTGGAAAAGCAACATTACAGCTGTAGAGAAAAAAATGATTCCTTTTTGTCATTAACTCCAGAACCCTTTTTTGGGACCTTAATTTGGACTCTAAAACCTATTGCTGTTGACTTGATTCTGACTCATGGTGACGCTATAGGACAGAGTAGAACTGCCCTATAGAGCTTCCAAGGAGCCTAAATGGATTTGAACTGCCGACCTTTTGGTTAGCAGCCTTAGCTCTTACCTGCTACACCACCAGGATTTCCAATTTGGACTCAGGGCTTCCTATTAACTATACAAAAGGAATTAATGACTTGATTCCAGCAGAGAACATCAAGTACTTAAAGAACTCTTTCAGCCAGATGACACATTATTATTACTAGTAAGGGGTGGGAGTATTCAGTATTTATATGGTCCTTTATTTGCAAGGAATGTTCCAATGACTTATTCACAGACATAATTTTAATGGTCATTTTGTGTTCTCCCATTTGTCTACTTGTATGTATTTGCAACATTAAAATTTTTGTTATATGAAGGACAAGTAGTGCCCATGAAAGCCTGCAAATACCTGCCCTGTGTGGTTCCTAGAACCCTTGCCTCCTCTGCTGAGGATTCTAACCCAAGTCTCTCCCACCCCAAAGACCTCTGCAGAGCTGCTTGGGTTCAGGGACTCTAGAATCAGTTGCCTCCTTTTGGTGGAGTTTGATGATGTGTTTTCTGGCCTTTTCTGTGGGGCACTTTCCCCAATGGATACCAATGGGGGAGAGGAAAAGAGGGACCTGGGGTGGCAGTGATCTTTATTTCTAGTTACAAAATTTTAAATTCTTTTATTTGCTCAATCTCCATTACTTTTTAATGCATTTAAATAGGTTTCAGCTTTATCTGAGGTACAGCGAAACCTGTGTGAGCTGGAACTCAGCGAGAATGCCTTGTTTTTCCCGGTCTCACAAGTTTTTTGCCTTTGACAGGATTCTTACATTGCTATCTACTAAGACTCCTACCTCATTTTAGTGTTGAGTATTTTGTTTCTAACAGGTTTCCACTTTACACAGGTTCTGGTTTTCTCAGGTTTTACTGTATTTGAGCTCTAATTGACTGCCTACAGTTGGGTGTATCTGGGGTAATTGGAGGTAGACACTGGTTTGCTGTAGATGGTATTTTCCCACTACCTTCCACTGTAAGGTCATTTCTATGACTTCTATTTCCTATTTAACAAGTTAGATGATGATGACAGCATCAAAAATAGTAAAATTTTTTGATGGCGTTGAATGTCACGTCAGGCACTTAGCTAAGTACCTTATATTATCACATTTACCCCGACAACAGTGTTATGAAATGATTCTATTATTCCCATTTTCCAGGGGCTAAAGCAGTGGCTTACAGCATTAAATGACTTGCCTGGCCAGCACTCAGGCTGACATTCAAACCCAGCCATCTAACTCCATAGCACGCACTTGTAGCTACACTGCACCTGAAATGATTGAGTCTTATAGTCCAGAGGAGGATTTTGTGCTGGTTTTAAAAAAGAGTTATTTTTAGTTTAATTTATGAGTTTTTCAGGGACTTTCTCTTCACTCAAATTGCCTTGCTCACAGAGCTAAGCCAGAGAATATCCTCAGGGCTGGATGCTTCTATGTATCAGCTTTGCTTTTTCTGTCTCTCTTTTCCCCTTCCAGAATGATGGTCTGAGTCTCCAGTTTTTGTTTTCCTGCTCTGCTTACAATTCTGAGTTTCCTTCCTTTTGCAAAGTCAGTCTCTTCAATTCCAGTGGATGTTTGGGTGCTGCTTCTTCATCGCTCACTTATGTTAATGAGGTCACATTTGGCAGTGGCCTCCCTATTTTCTTACAGGACAGGAAATTCTCTGAGGTTTGAGAAATTCTGCAAAATTTCACGAGGGTGTCTTTAGAAATTTCAGGCTTGTGTGTACTTGAGACTTCCTCTGCCCTCTCACCCTGATCTCTCCAGAGTCCTCAGATCACTCCCACCAGGTGAGAAGGTGACCTAGGATATTGATTCACACTGAGGTATTGGGACATTAGCATGGCACCTCTGTCAACCAACCAGTTGCTGTCAAGTCAATTCCGACTCTTGGGGAATCTCTGATGGGAGGCATTAAAATACCTGACTATGTGTGGTGAGGAGGGCAATATTGACTCAGAGGAATGCATCTTAAGTGGTTGAATTTCAAGTAAAAACGGTGAGAGTTAACATTTTGTATGCACTTCCCATATTGTCACACTTAATCCTCACCTTAGTCTTACAAAACAGATACATGGATCCTCATTTTACTAATGAAGAAATAGTAAAGGATTTGTCTATGTGACACAGCTGATAAACGGGGAGTTGGGTTCAAATTCTGCCCGGTTCACTTCTGCCTAACCTCTGTGGTCCATCTGTCTGGAGGGCATGTGTGGATAGAGCATTTCCTCGTGATGGTCAGCCAGAGGCACCACCCACTCAGTCTGGATGCAGGGCTGGTCCTTACAGAGATCTACTGGGAATCCCCCTCATCCCAGAGTGATGTTATTTCTCATCCACTTGGGGTGGGAATTTACCTGACTGCTCAAGGTAGGTAGAGGGTGAGGGCGTCTTGAACCCTGGCTATTCATGAAAGAGAGATTTCTTTAGTGACCCAGGGAATCCTCAGACGCAGCTCTCCATGTGCTAAATCAAAAAAAAAAAAAGGAGTACTAAATTAACTCCATCCCTTCTTCAGTGCTCAGCAGGAGAGGAGCAGGGTGTCCTACATGAGGAAGAAGCAAAGATTTGTTTACTGAACACCTACTTGGTACAGACTCTGTGCTTGGCCCTTCCAGACTTATCTCACAGAGAGTTCGTTTCCCTTTTCCTTGTAGGAACCTTGATAGATGACTAGAAAATAAGCCTTAAATAACTCATTACGGTGTTGGCAAAGAATATTGAATATACCATGGACTACCAAAAGAATGAGCAAATCTGCCTCGGAAGAAGTACAGCCAGAATGCTCCTTAGAAGCAAGGATGGTGAGACTACATCTCATACTTTGGACACGTTATCAGGAGGGATCAGTCCCTGGAGGAGACCATCATGCTTGGTAAAGTAGAGCGTCAGCAAAAAAGAGGAAGACCCTCAATGGGATGGACTGACACAGTGGCTACAACAGTGACTTAAGCATAGAAACAATTGTGAGGATGGCATAGGACTGGGCCGTGTTTCATTTTGTTGTACGTAGGGTCACTATGAGTCGGAACTGACTTGGCAACACTTAACAGCAACAACAACAACAAATAACTTAGGTGGCTTGGGTTTTGTATGGTCTTCATCATACAAGATAGGGTATTAGATAAAAGCTTCCATAAACCTGAAAATTTCAGAACTCTTGACAGCACAGAGACAGGAGCTGCCAACTCTGGGCACCACAATGTTGCCTCTGTTCGTCTCTTGGATGATAATCTTTAATTCTCAGCACTCCCTCCCGACACTTTAGGTGTCGCTGTCACCTTGCCTGGGAGATGAGAGGACCACATGGTTCTTTGTTCTTTCATTTCTACCCCCATTGAAAGGTTACAAAGGAACACAGTGTGGCTGAGCAGTTGCTGTGGTAGCCTGGAGTTTTGTGTCACTTGACTGTTTTGTAGTCTTGACCCCTCAAAGGAGACTGGGGACTGCACACAATTCCTCTATCCCATTCCTAACACAGACAGGGAAGAATGCCACGCTGGAGGTCTGTGCCATTCTTAATGCTCTTTAACTCAGAGATACCAATTGTAGCATTGAGGTAGACTTTGCTTTCTCCTGATGGATTTAAAGTCTGTCCAGTCCTGTGGATCATCTGAGGGCCCCGAAGATGAACTGATTATTCAGTCTTCCAGTCTCCCAGCAGTGGGGCCTTCACCACGTTATAACTCACATATCTGTCAGCAAACTTTAAGCTCCACATACATGGAATTAGGTGAGCTTTTACCCTTTCGTGTCATGTTGAATTACGTCCTTTGCATTATACAGTGAAATCAACTACTTTTTGGCTGGTAGCTAAGCCTCTGGATGGCAGGGATGGCTTTTATTTCCTCTTCCATCTGCTTTTAATTCAGAGCTTAGGATGAGATACAATCAGGCCTCAGGTTAAAAAATGATCTGTACTAGGTAAGTGCAAACCATTTTCCATCGTGACTGATGAGAGGTACTTGGGGCTGTTGACAGCACCCTGGACTGCAGTGAGTTTCCTACCAGACTAATACCGTGATGACTTTGGTTCACTCCACCTATTTTATTTAGAAAATATTCTGCAAGAAAAATATGTACATATATCTATTGTAATAATAACCACTTATTGTGCTTACCACATAGTTTGCCACCAAAATTATCATTAGCTATCATCAATTATAATGTTGAACTAAAATAGTGAAATAAGAAATACTTGTCCAGGACACCCAGGTAGCACTCATCTTCCAGGCAGCACCTCATGACCTGCTTTAGCTTCTGCCTGGTCTCTGAGATAATATGCAGTCACTACAATCCAGCCAAGAATTCGCCAGGGTCTTCTCAGTGGAGAGCAGCAAGGCCGAATCTGATCCTAGAACAACCCCAAAAGCCTACCTGCAGTCGTGACCTGGCTGAGCTCTGCCAAGAGAGAGCCCATCTAGTTTTCTTCAGATAGCAGCTTATCATAAATGGTAGAAATCCAAGAACTTCTCCAAAATCTACCACTTCAATAAAGTGACATGTTGTGCCAGAACTTGTTGGTGATGCCAAGGCCTTCCACTTGGTACAAGCTAATTTCTCCGAAACATGGAAGACCACTCTGTTAAAATGAGATGAATGCCTTTCGCTCCTTGGTTCTTCCAAAGCATGGTGCCACAATTAATCAGTGCAGTCAGATGCTGACATTTCAAGCATTAACCTTTGAAGAAAAAGTTTCCATTGGTGACTCTGAAAAGAGAAATATTGGCAGCTATTGATAAAAACAAAACAAAACAAAACTTTTTTTTTTTATCAAGGCTTGTGGCTCTTTGTTGGGACCTACATTTCCCCCCTCTCTCAGACTGCGTGTCTGGTTAAGTTTGAACAGAGAAGGCTGGAGTTTTTCTACTACTGCTGTGCGTTTATTTCAAAGGCTACCTAACAGGCCCTGAGGAGAGGCAGAATGCTATATTTTTTCCAGTGGTTATTTATTTTTTAAAAATCTGAGATAAGACTTGGGGTTGGAAGGGCTTGTATGTCATTTTTGAAGAGGTGTAGTGCTCTTGTTGGCGAGTGCTCCTGGCAAATGCAATTTTGGGAATCATTTAAAGAAATGTTTTTAAGATCACTGAAAAGTCATTAAGGACCAGGTACATCCAATATCTTCCTTAGAGTTTTCTGTAGACAAAATTGAAGGAAGAAAATTTTCCCTATAAATATATTATTGCTTTTGGAACTAGTATATAATAGAATCTCAGTTCAGTGATCAGTAAGAGTAATAATAGTAACAAAAAATGGAAAAAGGTTTTGTATATGGACATTTATTTTTTAGTTCTCCACAATCAAATCTCTGAGTTGTATATAGTTTCTAATAGTATGGTCTGCAGATCTCCTGTAATAGCACCTTAGTTACCTAGTGCTTTTGTAACAAATACCACAAGTAGGTGACTTTAAGGCGCAGAAATTTATTTTCTCACAGTTCTGGAGGCTAGAAGTCCAAATCAGGATGTTGGCTGTGTTGATTATTTCTGTGGGCCTCCCTCCTAGTTTCTGATGTCTGCTGATAATCCTTGGCATTTGTTGCTCAAGAGGGGTCCTCACATATCATTTGTCTTCCCCTGTGTGTGTCTCTGTGTCTGTTCTGCTCTTTTTGTAACTGAGAAGTGATTAAGTTTAGGACCCACCCTATTCTGGAATGGCCTCATTAACATAACAAAAGAAAACCTCTATTTCTAAATAGGATCATATCCACAGGTACAGGGGTCAGTATTTCAATACATATTTTTGGGGGGGAACAACTCAATCCAAAGCAACTAGATTCTGCAGGTTAGGGGGTAGGGTTGCCGTGTTTTAAATGCAGGCTATCAGCCTCACTTAGAATTCATGCAGTTACGATGTCCATGGATTTGGTTTGGGAATATGCATTTTTACAAACTTTACAGGTGATTCTTATGCATCGTCTGTAGTGATGGAGAATTGCTGCTTCCTTCCCAGTGAAGAGAGTTCCCTTTGTGTAGCTCCCATGTTTTCTCCACACTTTTACCGATTCCAGCCCCAAAGTGGTGAAGTAAGTCTGGTAAACTTCCAGAGACTACCTGGGCATGCTTGGCCTGGCTCCGTTCCCTTTCCCCTGTGGAGGTAACTGCCTTCCTAAAGCAGGCTATTTACTTGGCCCCCTCATGCCGTGCGGGGAAGAATCTGTCTGCTCTGAAACTGACTCTCTTTTACTCTTTTCTTTTTCAGGGATAAAGTGCCAGCTGTCATGTGTCTCATTTTCCCATGTTGCTGTGTGATGACTCATAGTGACCCTATAGGACAGAGTAGAACTGCCCCATAGGATCTCCCAGGCTGTAATCTATGGAAGCAGACTGCCAGATCTTTCTCCTGGTGGGCGTGGTGAATTCTTTCCTCAGTCAACAATCCCTCTCTCTGCCAACTCTGCAAACTCTTCCTTTCCTCTAAATTGCTAAGGTTAACTTTTTTTTTTTCTTTGCAGAGATAAGTATGTATGTCAAGCATGGAGAACCCTTAATCTTGCCACTAAATCTTACTGTCAAACAAAGTCTCTTAATGCAGTCATTTCAAAGGATACGGCCGTGTGTACCTCCAGGCTACTTTCAGAAACTCTCTTGCCAACCAGAGGACCAGTGTGAAGCTTTAGCCTCTTCCTTTTTGCCACTGATTAATTGTGGCTTTTATTGAGCCACCAAAACCTGTTACTTGAAACTTTACTGAGAGGTAATTTCCTTCTGCCATAAATGACTATTTGTTTCCTGTTCTACACTCTCACGTCAACTGTGAACTCCTTACAGGAAGGCACCACATGTTATGTTTTCATTTTGTGCAATTTGAGATTCTATCACAATGTTAAGCACAGAGTAAATGCTAGGTAAATGTGTATATTAAACTGAGTTGCATTGAAATGATTTTTTTAATTAAGCAATAGGTCATTGTAAACGTAGGAAACTATTGAAAAGTATAGCAATACATCCACCAAAATGCACTAGTTTTAATCTTATTTTTAAAAACAGATTTAGTGAGATAACATTTTATATTAGAAAAGACATAAACTTTTCCCTATATAAACATTGCCCCCATGGGATTAAGAATATAAAATGTAAACATTTAAATGTCTGCATTATACTCTATAATTACATGCTCAAAATTGCCTTATTGCTTCCGATTTTATTTCAGGATAAACCACAATGGAGTAAATATATTTGTGCATAATTTTCTGAAATTAAAAAAAAAAAAAAACCTTTACAATTGCTTATCCTAGCAAAGATCACTGGATTTTCAGCATATTACATATTATTGTAACAACTTCCTTTCCCAAAATCAACATCTAAGACTTCTTATCACCACCTGGAGTATAAACAATTTTGTAATATATAAAAATCACATAAACCTTTGCAAATTTGGAGGATGATTCCAAAGGTTATGGCTGTGCCTAGGGGTCCGGGCTGGCGAGCCCAGTTTTGAGCCATATGTGTGCTCCCGTTTGGGCGTGTGATTGGGACCGACATCAGCCTGAGTCGAACCAACCAAGCTTGACACATGGGGCTGCATCTGCCCAGGTTACTCCTTTCTAAATCACAGAAAGGCATACTCCGCTCACCAGGCTGCAGCTCATCTGGAGGGGATGCTTTCGTCTAATTAGTAAAAGGCTTCCTATGGGCCAACTGGGGCCTTGGTTGGGGGTCTGCAGGACAAGGCAGTTGCAATCTGAGTCCTTGCTTGCTCTTCAATGCGCCTTTCTGGAAGAAGCAAAGCTCACCTGTAGAGATTAGCCTGTAGAGGGCCAGGTGAACAGAGTTGTTTGGGAGCTAGGAAGATTTTCAACTTGGAAGTCAAAAACCTCCACAAATGATCTGCCCAACATTAACTCTCACTGCAGTTCATCTGGATTCTTCCCTCCTGCCACTCCGTACACACTGCCATCTTAATGCCAAATTTCCTCACTCTTCTCCCATCAACAATCCCCCCTTTGCTCATCCAAATACTCCCCATTCTTCAAGATTCAGCTCACTATCTTCCTATCTTGTCAGTGTTATTCCTAATTACCCTACTTTAAACACTTGTGTAGTGATTAAAAGCTACAGCTGCTGACCAAAAGGTTGGCAGTTCAAATCTACCACGCGTTCCTTGGAAACCATATGGGGCAGTTCTACTCTGTCCTATAGGATCGCTATGAGTTGGAATTGACTTGACGGCAACCGATTTTGGTTTTCAGTTGCCTCCTATGAACTCATAGGGTTTTGGGGACATTATATCATGTAAAGACAGTGCTCTGGTTATGAAAGTGATCTGGTCCTGTGTCTTTAAGTCAAATTTGTACGTAAGTCGAACAGGTGCATAAGGTTCTTATTTAGCCTTATTTTAGTGTAGGGTGCTCCTTGGACACTGTATGGGGCAGTTCTACTTTGTCCTATAGGGTCGCTGTGAGTCGGAATTGACTTGATGGCAATGGGTTGGTTGGTTGGTTGGTAGTGTAGGGCTTCCAACCGGTTCATTCTGGTTCAAGCCCCTGATGAGAATTTGGATTTCTAACGAGTTCCTAGGAAGTTATACCTAAGAATCACCTGGGGATATTGTTAAAATGTAGATTTTGATTCAGTATATCTGGGGTGGAAATGCAAATTCTCTGAGGGAACTTGTTAGAAATGCAGATTCTCAGCAAGAGTTGGAACTTGAATGCTTTTGTGCAAGAAAAGGTTAGAAGATTTTTCAGTGATTGAAAAGCTGCATGTGTGGCAAGTGAAGGTGATTGTGATGAAGAATTTGATGTTTCAAAGTGCAGACAAAGTAACATCACGTTAACGGGCACGTAAAGAGTCGTCTGTAAGTCCGGCGTTCATTGCCCTCCTGGGGACTGCCTGTACTGTCAGGTACATACTCCCTGAGGCTGGCCAGGCTTGAAATCTGGCTCTGTTACTTAATCAACAGAGAAGCCTTGTCAAGTTTCCTAATTGCTCTGTGCCTCAGTTTTCTTGTATGTGAAATAGAAATAATAATAGTGCCTACCTCTTTAGGTTGTTATCAGGATCAACAAGTTAATGCTGTTTTTGGAGCAGGTTCTAGCAAATGATTATTTTTGCCTTTTGTGTGCATTACTTTGTTTTGACAAATGTGTTGTAAATTTTATGACAGCAGCAATTGTATCTTATATTTGTATCGTCAAGAGGTTTTATACATGGCAGACACTAAATAGTATCGCTTCTGTTTTCCAGACCAAGTAAGTAAGTTTAACAGCAGAGCTGACAATTGTTGGAATCTGCTGGTTTCCAACTCTGTGTTCCTTCAACTTTTACTATTTTGTCTGACATCATTACTATTATTTTTCATAATGCAGTAGTAGTAATATTGATAGTCATAATGAAGATGTTGGAAACCCTGGTGGCATAGCAATTAAGTGCTAACCAAAGGGTTGGCAGTTCAAATCCGCCAGGCGCTCCTTGGAAACTCTATGGGGCAGTTCTACTCTGTCCTATAGGGTTGCTATGAGTTGGAATCGACTCGACAGCACTGGGTTTGCTTTTTTTGGGTTTTAATGAAGATGTCTTCAAATTTTGTCTTGCCCAACATTTTTCTTATTTGTACAAATAAGCCTTCCTTTTCTGAATATAATAAACGAGAGGTCATGCATTATGACCTAGATATTCCCCTGCCCCCTCCCAGACTTCTCCCATTCCATGAAATACATTTCAGTGTCATATTTTCTTAACTTTAAATAAGATCACAAGAGGGAATGTTCAGTCAAAACAACTCTAATTGACTATAAACATAACCAGAACCTCATTTCACTGGTATTGTTAGAGGAGTTAACTGGACCTGCAGAACAATCAGCTAAATTCATTGGTTTAAGCAAATGGTGAATCTAATTTCCTCCTAAAACATCCCTTTGCAGGAGCAATAGAAGGAGATATGAAGGACAGAAGATTCTGGATGGAACTTCAAAAGATCAGTTTACTTTCAATTATCTGCTCTTGATAGATAGACTTGGAAAAAATACCATTAATTTATTTAAGTGAAAAAAAAATATATGTACACACATATAATTCCTTTCAAATTGAAATAGCAAATACAACAAAAGAAATGATACATTTTACACTGCAGTGGAGCTCAACTGAAATCAGCAGGGTTGAGCTCCTCATATTTCCTGTCCTCTTCCTCCCAAATCCTTCATAAATATTGCCCTTAAGAGTTCAGGGAATTAATCCAGAAGCAAGGAGTTTTTTTTTCCTTTTGTTTTTCTTTTATGTAATCTTTGCCCTGTGAGCACACATGTCCCTCGGGGGGTGGGGGTGGGGGGGAATATTCAGAGTTCACTAACTTGTACAATCAAGATCAGTGGTTATCTGATCTACTTTTGGCAAGTCAGAAAATCTTTTTAAGTCTCAGGTCTTTCAAGGGATGAAAGGTCACATAAAGGTTACATGAGATTATACTGTTAGACTGTAAAGTACTGCACAAATGTGAGAAAACAGTGTGGGGGTTAAAGCCAAGACACAATAATTTAGCTGAATATAAAAGGGGAAATTTATCTCATTTTTTTAAAAGTCTGTTTTTAGTCACTCTGGGAGCATTGTTGACAACCTAACAATAAATATGCTAATGGAGAACATTCATGAGGAGTTCACTTAACAAGGTACTCTCTGTGGAATATTTTCCTGTAACGTTTTGTTAATCAGATTGTGGTTATTGTACCTTTTAAGTATGCCTCATAATTCTTATTTTTTCATGCAGAGTCAAACTGGTCACCATTCTATTAATGCAAATTCCTGAACCCTAGTTGTTATCTTCTGTGCCTAAGTCAGACAAGCCTCAGATGTGCAAATGTGGCTTCAGTCACATGTTTCTATTGCCTAATAAAAAAAAATTCCTTTCTGTAAATCTTCTAAAATTCCTTTTTCTTTGGAATTTCTTTGAGTAGAGCAACCAGTTAACCAGTTGCCAACCAACAGTTAACAGATTCCGACTCATGGCAACCTCATGTGTGTCAAAGTAGAACTGTGCTCCATAGAGTTTTCAGTGGCTGATTTTTTGGAAGTAGGTCATCAGGCGTTTCTTTTGAGGCTCCTCTGGGTGGACTCAACTCTCCAACCTTTAGGTTAGCAGACAAGTGTGTTAACCATTGGCAGCACCCCGGGACTCCTACCTCATTATATTTAATCATTATCCCTGCTTAGTCTCCTTCAACCTTTGACAGTTTCTATCTTTCTTTGTCTTTTATGACCTTGACATGGTTGAAGAGTACTGACTATATGAACCCATGGTGAGGATATGGGGTAAATAGAACTCTTATATGTAGCTGATGGGAATAAAAATAGTGCATCCAGGTTGGAAAACAGTTTGGAAGTTTTTACTAAAGTTTCACATACATGTTATATGTGCCTGCTGTTCCACTTCTGTGTATTTCCGCAAGACAAGAGAAACATAGGTCTACACATATATTTATATGCATGCTCGTAACAGCTTTGTTTACCATACCCAACTGAGTTTTAGAAACAACTATCTGTCAACTAGTAAACTGGATGAACAAATTTTAATATATCTGTACAATGCAATGCTATATGCAGTAACATGGATGGATCTCAAAACATTGTGCTAAGTGTAAGAAGCTGGACATAAACACAGCTTTATGATTCTGTTTTATGAAACATATGGAAAGTGGACCTGTGGTTGAGACTGGCATGGGGGAAGTTTACTTACTACACAGCAGCCAGATGAAGCTTTTCAGGGTAAAGCAAATATTCCGTACCACATTCTTAATGGATGTTACAGGACCATGTAAGTTGGTCCAAACTCATGTTCTTGTTGTTGTTAGGTGCCATTGAGTTGGTTCTGACTCGTAGTGACCCTATGTACAATACAACAGAATGAGACACTACTTGGTCTTTTGCCATCCTCACAATTGTTGTCATGCTCAAACTCATGTAGTACAGCTCAAACTCAGGACTTCTGACACCAAATATGTCAGAGAGCTAAAAATCACACAAGCTGTTTAAAATTAAAAGAGAGTTTTTATTGAGGGTAAAGAGCATAAAGAGTAGATATAGCCATAGAGCAGGCAGAGCTGGGAGAAAACACTAAGCAAGGTGCACATGCTCCCTGGCAAATGTTCCCAAGGAGCAGGGTTTTTACAGTGTCTTTTACACAGAATTGGTTGACATTTTGAAAACAATAACAGAATATGATAAATGTTGTAAAATAGCTGTAGAATGATGACAAATCCTGGTCATAAGACTTCCATATATGGTAATCTACAGAAACACCTTCCATATATGAACATATCCTCCTGGGGGTGGGCTTAGCATAAACAGTCTTAAGGAAAACAGTTTCACATTTGTACTTTCTGAGAACAAAACAATCTTAAGCAATAACATGGTTTTATCATGTACTTTCAGAGAAGAAAGACAATCTTAAGCAGAATGTATCATGTATCTCCTGGAACATTTTCTCCTGGTTTAAGCATAATCATATTCTTGGTACCCCCTTTCTGTTACTTGTGAAACCAGCATAGAGGTTCATTTTAAACACAGAGCAAAAGATGAAGAGTTTTGGCCTACTCATTTATCAGCCCCTTCAGTAATGCTCAGCACCTGAAAATTTTGAGCACTATTTGTCACTCATCAAACTGTTCACCAAAAATGGGTGATTTTAATTGGATATAAATTACATGTCAAAAAGCTGGTTAATAAAAACATTCTTTTTCCTTTCAAAGACAAGTAATATGTAGGGAAAAAAAAGCACCCAGAAGGAAATGTATTTTATGGCTAAATAAAATGACAGTTGCTGTGAGATATTAATCATTTTAGGAAGGTGGGAAGGAGGTATGACATCAGCAAGAAGAGGCCGGTCATTCAGATGTGTGATGCTCACTCCAGACAGTCCACTGTATACTAAAGGTAACACAGTGTTAGCACTTATTAAGCACTCAGTAAAGGCCAATGGCTAATATTTTTGCTACTGTTGGTCCACGGGTAAAGATTTTATTCCCACTGCCCTCTCTCCACCCCATCTTAGGCCTTCTCTCTAGAAGTCTCTCTCCTTCCTTACATCATCCTGGCTGACTGTTTCAAGGCCTGAGCGCTAGCATGTTGTTTAGTGAAAAGTTTTCTTTCATTTAGCTGAGATTGCTGATGGTGCATTTTATTGACTTCTGCTCCAGTGTTTACAGAGTGGGGTTTTTAGTTAAATCGTTTATGGTCTGTGCTGAGATTTTTTTTTTTTTTTAGTTGAAATCTCTTTCTGAACTGGAAACTTGTGGTACAAATGAAGCAGGTGCTCGGAGAAATAAAAGCCTTAAAGGTAGCCTGGAGGACTTTTATCTTGCCAGGAGAGTTTTTCCCTCTCTCTCGCTTTCTGTTTCTTTTTTAAAGACGGTTCCAAACTCCAGCCCATGTTGTTTGAGGCCTTTCCTAGTTCATGGTGAATGGACAGAGAGGGCCTGTGAGAGGAAGAAGAGCTGGAGGGAACTAAGATGGCAGGCTGCAGCGTTTGAGACACCTTGCTCTGTCCTAATCCAGTAATTCTTTGGGTGAATGCTGTTACCTTGAAAATATCATTGTGGAAAGTTAACATTTGAAAAATGAGCACACTATCAGGATATGAGCAGTGAAATGAACTTTAGATATTGCAGAGATTAGAGGGGAGAACAAATATCTCAATGGCTGGAGAGCCACTGGTATCTATGAAGGGATGGTGTTATCCATCTCAGTGTATTAAGAAGAAGTGTAAATATTGAAAAATTAATGAGGAGAATGAAAGCAGGGGAGCTGTGTTATATACCTTAGGGCTCAAGTTTTAAAAAGAAGAAGAAAAGCATAAGGACAAGGGCAAATTTCCACATTCAGGTTGTTTTTTCATTGTTTGACTGTCTATATAATTTTCACCTATAAAATGAAAATTCTAGGAAAATATCAATATAAACATTTATGCATGTAGTCCTGTGATACACTTTTTATAAGCAGGAAGGAGTTAGATCAGATCTTTCAGAGATTTCTGTCTTTCAGGAACATTAAGAAGTCCTATGTGTATGTAAAATAACGGGACCACTGTTGGCCATGAACTCAGTGAGAGTAGAGAGGCCTCTAGGTTGACAGCGGAAGTTAATGTCAGGAGAGCCACAGCCTGAAGACGTTGCTATTGCTCTTTGTGCTTTCAGGAGAGCCAGAATTCAATCATGAGCACTGCACTTAGAAAACATGGCCATAATGGGAATGAAACCAAATGAGACACTCTTCTCACAGAAGATGTGCCAGCAGCGCCAAGGGGAAAACCTGGTGCGGGGCTAGTGTACAGGGTCCCAGGAATGAAGCCCTTTTATTACCAAGATCTCCATGACCCCCTGGGTTTTGATAACTGCTAACATTCAACTAGGTGTCCCTGGCTGGTGCAAAAGGTTAAAGTGCTAACCAAAAGGTTGGAAGTTTGAGTTAGCCTAGGGACACCTTGGAAGAAAGACATGGTGATCTACTTTTGAAAAATCAGCCATTGAAAACCCTATGGAGCACACTTCTACTCTAACAGTTCTGGGGTCACCATGAGTCAGAGTAGACAGCAACTAGTGCTAGTAACATTTAATTAAAAAGCTCTCCAGAAGGGGTGGAGGTGACAGTAACTGTGTAAACCAAAAACCTGTTGTCTGACTCATAGTGACTATATAGAACAGAGTAGAACTGCCCCATAGGGTTTCCAAGGAGTGGCTGGTGGATTTGAACTGCCAACCTTTTGGTTAATAGTCGACCACTTAACCACTGTGCCACCAGGGCCCCAGTCACCATACTAAAAAAACTGAAAAACCTATTGCCATTGAGTCGATTCTGACTCATAGTGACCCTATAGGATACAGTCAGGGTAGTAGAACTGCCTCATAGAGTTTCCAAGGAGCACCTGGTGAATTCGATCTGCAGACCTTTTTGTTAGCAGCCATAGCTCTTAACCACTGTGCCACCAGGGTTTCCAGTAACCATGTAAGGGACAGAAATGCACTGATTACACTTCAGAGGCGATCAGCCAGCAATAAAACAGGAGCTTTTGCATTTAAGATAGACAAAGAGGCACGAGCTATGCTTGGGTGTGTAGACCGCCTGAAGAAATAAAAATGCTACTTAATAAAGATACAGAATAGAACCCAACTGTTCTTCACCAGATTTACTTTGTTTTGTTTTTCTAGGGCTGGACAATTTGAGTTGCTTTTAGCAAAGTTTGATTCAAGGGCAAATTAATCTGTTCAACCTTAGTCTGGGGCTCACAAAATATAGCCAAAGATGAAACTTTGGCTACGTCTATTAGAGGGAAAAACGTTTAGCAAATTAATGAATTGAGAGAGATAAAACATTTATTAACTTAATAAATTAGACTCTGCTTTGACTTATGTTGTGAAAGGTAATTAATTTGCCTTTGTTCTGAATTAATTATAGAAATTTAGCCTAAGGGGGCTCCTGTCGTGAAATGATAAAATGTATGAAGTACAAATGGGGGAAAAAGCAGCACTTTTTAATTTAATATTGTACACTTAAGACTTTGAGGCAGGCTGTACTCCTGATATCAAATGACTGGCTTTGACTGTGCTGTGACTAATGTATTTACTCATTAGTTTTCTTGCCCCTGACTTGAGAGAGTCATGTGTTTACCACCAGCCTTTGTGTTTGAGGATGATGCTGTTGAGGGTGTGTGTAGGTGTGTGAGTGTGAAGGTGGGTGTTCAGATATTTTGTTATCGTGGGACTATCCTTGTCTGTAAGGAGCTCTGAGCACAGTGGTTAAGCGCTCAGATACTAACTGAAAAGTTAGTGGTTCAAACCCACCAGCTGCTCAACAGGAGAAAGATGTGGCAGAGAGTCTGCTTCCATGAAGATTACAGCCTTGGAAACCCTATGGGACAGTTCTACTCTTTCCTGTAGGGTCACTATGAGTCAGAATTGATTGGATGGCAGTGGGTCCGGTGTTTTTTTTTTTTTTTTTCGTTATCTTTGTGATCAGAAATTCTGTTTTAGGGTCTGTGGCTATAGCTGACTTTGATGCTTGATTCTTGATTGGTGTTCAGGCTTAACAGCTCCAAAGTTCTTTGCAGTCCCACCTATCTTCACTCATGCTTCTATATTGGTATGTAGGTATCTGCATGCCTTTAAAGTGTTCCTTCTTATTGGATTGCTGCCTACAACACAGATGTCTGGATTTAAATGCAGTAAGAGGAGAAACCATGGTCTACACACAGTGGTTTATGTCACCCATCGAGTGTCTGCACTTTACTGCCTGGAATAATGCTGGAAATCAATCTGAAACCCACCTCTTAAGCATGTGTGTTGCTTTTATGACAATTCTTTATAGGATGATGTTGAGAATTAAAAAACAAATAGATAAATTTCATGGTCCCATGAGCTATAACTTTGTATCTTTTATTATTTTTGGTCATCACGTAGCTCACTGGCAGCATGACATTCCCCAGAATGAAAATTCAGCTGCTTACCAGATGCCTCTATCCTGGTCTCCCTCCTCCATTGAGTCTTTCCTGAGCTAAAGTGTCTTTTGGGAGGCCCTTTCACCCCTGATACACCACATAATCAATAAGGCAAATATGGACCTACAAGTGGGATTTGCCTACTTTGGAGAAATCTTCTACCTTACAGTTGACATTTGATCACATACTATTTCATGGTGACGTACCTACCTAAGTTCTATGGGTGCCCTACCGGGCTTCTGGGTAATTCAGAGGATAATTGGTTGACAGCATCAGCTGTAGCTAAGAACTGAGGTATCTGGCTCCTATTTTCTCTCATCTCCTCAATTTTGAATTGTACACCTTGTTCCATCATTCTCTTTGGCCTTAAGAGTATCTGGTCTCCTGTGAGTACTTGTTTGTTAGCTGACTAGAGCTCTATGTTCTGACACATTGACTGGCCTCCTGACAGACACTTTAGCTCAGGAAAGACTCAATGGAGGAGGGAGACCAGGATAGAGACATCTGGTAAGGCAGTTGAATTTTCATTCTGGATTTGATGCTGATGATGGAAATATACCAGATTGAGACATAAATCCTATGTGCAGCATTCTTGGATCTGGGGTGTCGCTCATCATTTGCCATAGAGTGCCTTTGTAGGCAACTGCATTGGCCCAAAAGCTGGACTATGCCCTGGGACCCTGTGGCTTGAACAGTATGGAGATAGAGGAGGGCAATAGTGGGACTTGGGTTATTAAAGAAGTGATCTGTGTAGCATTAAAACAGTCATCTCAAACTCATTACATTCTTCTACAAAGAACCCTGTTAGTCTGAAATGCAAGGTTTTAGAGAAATCAGATTCCAATTAGAGAAGGTTAATAACTCATTCTGCCTCAAAAGAACAGAGCACTTCCAAATAACTCTGAAAATGTTGCGCCTTGATGGTTCAGAGAGAGGCTAGTGAAAAGTTTAATTGCTTCATTTGTCACTCTTGCCTGTCCTCCATCTCTCTACTCTGACTCCATCCTTCTCCTCCTCCTAATTTGTTGTTCTGTGACCTATCCTTATCTCATGTTACCTGGATTGATCTCCTTATTCTTCATTCCTGCTTTGAATTAGATGTCATTGCTTTATAGCAAGAAATGGCTGGTTTGGGTGCTAAAAGAAAATTCTATTGGCATTCAGAACTTCTGCTGCTCACTGTCAGCCAAAGCTCCTGCAGGATTCCCTGACTCATCATGCCCCTCTCAGCTCCCCTTCTCCCTCAAAATTGCTTCTCATGTATTGGTCTCCTCAGTGAATGGCTTCAGTATCTCCTTAGCCATCCATGCCAGAAACTTTCTTTCCAGTTTCACCTTCTTCCTCAACTCTTGCATCATGTCATATTACATTGTAATCACCATCCCCCACCCCCATTTTACTTCTATGCCTTATTCAAATTATTACACCCTCATTTTACTTGGATCCACAATCAACACCCATGGAAGCAGCAGTCAAGAAATCAAATGACATATTGCATTGTGCAAATCTGCTGCAAAAGACCTCTTTACAGTATTGAAAAGCAAAGATGTCACTTTGAGAACTAAGGTGTGCCTGACATAAGCCATGTTATTTTCAGTCACCGCATATGCATGTAAAAGCTGGGGAATAAATAAGGAAGACTGAAGGAGAATTGATGCTTTTGAATAATGATTTTGGTGAAGAATATTGAATATGAAAACGGACTGCCAGAGGAATGAACAAATCTGTCTTAGAAGAAATATAGCCAGAATGCTCCTTAGAGCAAAGATTGTGTGATTTTGTCTCATGTACTTTGAACATGTTATCAGGAGGGACCAGTCCCTGGAAAAGGACATTGTGCTTGGTAAAGTAGAGGGTCATTGAAAAAAAAAAGAAGACCCTCAGCAAGATGGATTGACACAGCGGCTGCAACAATGGGCTCAAGTAAACAATTGTGAGGATGGTGTAGGATGGGCAGTGTTTCATTTTGTTGTACATAGGGTCACTATGAATCAAACCTGATTGATAGCACCTAACAACAACAACCCAACCCTTACTCATCCCCCACTCCCCCACCAGACAACTCCATCTGCTGCTTAAGTTCTTACCTTCTGTTTTTCTTGCTAGGTTTAATATAATAGCTTTCTACTTGGTCTCCCTGCCTCCAAACTTGTTGATTTTCAGCCTACCTTCCACAATGTTAGTGTGATTTTGCTAAAATGCAAATGTAATCATGTGTCTCTCTTTTAAAAATCCTTTGGTAGACTTTTGACTCTTACAGGATAAAACTCCAACTCCCTAGGTTGGCATAAATGCTCTTCACGATCCAACCTCAGTCTGTTTTCTGGCTTCATATTGTACCACCTTACATGTATAATCTTCGTTTCTCCAACGCATCATATTTCACCACTCTGTGCCTTTGCAGGTGTTGTGCCCTCAATCTGGATGCTTTTTTCTTATTTCTTTATCCAGAAAACTCATATTGAAACCTTGAGACTAGGGTCAAACATCACCTCTTCTTGGAAATATTCCTCCCCTGACTACTTTCTTCCTTAATTAGGGACACCCTCAATGAGATGGATTAGCACAATAGCCACAACAATGGACGCAAACATACCAATGATTGTGAAAATGACACAGCACTGGACACTGTTTCGTTCTGTTATACATAAAGTCACCATGAGTTGGAGCCAAGTTGATGGCAACTATAAAAATGGTGTGGCAGGAGTGTCTGACCTCCTCTAAGTTCGCCAAGAGGAAAAAGAAACAAGATTAACAGCCCAAGGCTGATTTCTACGGGTGGAGGTCAGACGTGCTTCCTCTCTTTGCCGTCCTTACCGATTCTGACACCAGACACCCCTTCCATGGCACCCTCTATTTCTCTGCTGAGTTTGGTAGTTCGTTGCAAATGGCTACACAGAACTCACAGACCATACTCACAGTTATGGGGTTTCTTAGGGAAGTAACAGGTTACAGTTCAGGTTTGGGAAGGCTCAGGATATAGTTCTTCCATCAGGACAACCTGTTTTCAGCTGTGTCTGTCTATTAGCTCTCTCCCAGGCCCTCGGCCTCTGCCCTGCTTGGGCAAGTGTTAAAAAGCTCTTTTAGCTCTGCTGGTAAGTGCTCTGAGGCACTCCACTCTGCCAGTAAGCCTGGGCCTAAAGGCACTCAGATCTAGCTCTGTGGGTTGCCAAACCTAACTCCACCAAGTGCCCAGAGACACCCTACTCCACCAGTAAGCCCCCTGCCCAAAGGCACTCAGCTTTTTTGCTTGTGGGCTCCTGGCTCACTGTGCCGTCTCCTGCTGGCCTTCTGCCACCCTTCTGCTGCTGTTTCTCTGTCACCACTTCTTACTGCCTTCAGTGTTTCAGCTCTGTCTCTCTCTCTCCTAGGTCTAGGAGGGTCTCAGTGCAGAAATCACAGGTCCAAAGGATACACTCCACTCCTGGCTCTTCTTCCTTGGTGGTGGTGAGATCCTCTCCTCCTGCTTCTGGGATGGCTTATTTTAAGTCTAGTGGGAAGGCAAAGTTGACCAATCCCTTTGTTAGGGTTCCACATACCTTATTCGCATAGTCCCACTCAATCATTGTGTGTGAGTCACGAAGACTGTGGCTAGAAGGGACATATTAAGCAATTCACTGTAGTGCAACAACTAACAACTACTCTCTTCCTTCCCTTCCTCACTCTTCCCATTCAAGATGAGTTAAATATCCATCCTTTATGTGTCGCCTTTTACCCTATATCATCCTATTTTGTAATCTGAAATTTTACTGATGCTTCCAAGGACTCTGAGATCATTGCTGACAGGGATCTTTTTTATCCCTTTTCTTGAGAATGAACTCAGTGCCTATTAACTAGTTGGTGATGAATGTAGATTTAATGAGTGAGTGAAAAAATGAGTGAAAAATGAAGGAAAAATACTGTTTGAGTAGACTGTTATTAAATTGCCAAAGACTTGCTTGTATTTCCTATATTTACATTTATTCAGCAGTATATTTCTCCCATGAATTTGAAGAACTTTATCACTGAAAGGTTAAGAGGAGTCTGAGATTATTTTTTCCCCTCTTAGGCACAACAGATATTAAAATACCAGGTACTTCCTTGGAGGTAAATGAGTAAAACCGGAGGATTCTAACACTGGTTTTTGTGTTTTTCCATTGTAAATAATAGCCTCGAGTATCAGTGTCTGTTCATAAAAACGGGCTGTTTCTAGATTTGAGAGGATAGAAGCATTACTGCGCAACTAGGAGTCAACCACATTTGGAATTCATTCTCCTCCCCTATTACATTTTTCCTTTTTCTCACTGGGAAAACAACTGTATTATTTTGGTTTATATAATTACCACATGCTCTTTGGAATAATTTGAATAATGTACAGAAGTATAAGAAAGATCTTAAAATTCCACCGCCCTGAAATGACCCATTAACCACTTGACAACAACATTTTTGCATCTTTTCTACGCACCTATCCATATACATATATTATTTGACATATGTAAGATTACATCATACATGCTATTTTTCTTTGGGATTTAAAAAAAAAGCTGTATTTTTTTTCATTTTGTTAAATATATATATAGCCAAACATTTGTCATTACAACATATTTTCACATACAATTCAGTGACATTAATTGTGTTCATTATGTTGTGCAATCATCAGCACTATCTGTTTCCAAATTTTTCCAAAACCTTTAACAGAATCGCAGTGCCCCTGTCTTATTGCCCTTGGTAACCACCAATAAACTGTCGATTGACAGGTTGTTTCTACCTTTTGGTTATTGTGATTAGTGCTGCAATGAACACTGTTTGTACAAGTACCTGTTCGCATTTTTGCTTTCATTTCTTTCAGGTACATATCTAGGAGTGGAATTGCTAGATCATATGGTACCTCTAGGAGAGTTCTAGGTGGCAGAAATGGTTAAGTGCTTGATTACCAGCTGAAAAGCTGGCAGTTCGAACTCACGCAGAGGCACCTCAGAAAGTGGGCCTAGCAATCTGCTCCCGAAAGTTTACAGCCTTGGAAACCTTACGGAGAAGTTCTGTACTGCCCACATGGGGTTGCCATGAGTTGAATCAATTTGGCACAAAAAATAACAATATGATAATTTTATGTTTAACTTTTTGAGGAACCTCAACTGTTTTCCATAGTAACTGTACATTTTATATTCTCATAAACAATACATGAATGTTCCAATTTCTCCACAACCTTGCTAGCACCTATTGTTTTCTTTTTTCTTTAATCATAGCCAACTTAGTGGGGGTGAAGTGATATCTTATTGTGGTTTTGATTTGCATTTCCCTAGTGCTGCAAATGGTTAATGTGCTTGGCTGCTAACCGAAAGGCTGGTGGTTTGAGTACACCCAGAGGCACCTCAGAAGAAATCAGTCATTGAAGACCCTATGGAGCATAGTTCTACTCTATACACATGGCGTTGCTGTGAGCTGGAATGAATTAAATGGCAACTGTTTTATTTTGTTAATGAGTAATGATGTTGCGCATCTTTTCATGTCTTGGTTGGCTGTTCATATATCTTCTTTGGTGAAATGTCTATTCAAATTGTTTGCCCAATTTTTTTTGATTGGGTTGTTTGCCTTTTTGTTGTTAAGTTGTAGGAGTTTATTATGTATTCTGGGTATTATACCTTTATCAGATATATGGTTCCCTCCAATTTTTTTTCCCCAGTCTGTACATTGTCGCTTCATTTTGTTGATGAAGTCCTCTGATGAACAAAAGTTTTTGATTTTGAAGTCTGATTTATCTAGTTTGTCTTTTTGCTTGTGCTTTTGGTGTCATATCTAAAAATCCATTGTTAAAATCTGGGTCCCAAAGCATTATTCCTGTGTTTTTTCCTAAGAGTTTTATATCTTACATTTAGGTCCTTGATCCATTTTAAGTTATTTTTTATATATGGTGTGAAGTATATGTCCAGCTTCATCCTTTGGCATGTGGAAATTTAGTTGTCCTAATATCATTTATTGAGGAGCCCTGGTGGCACAATGGTTAAGCACTTAGCTGCTAACTAAAAGGTCAGTGGTTCAAACCCACTAGTCATTCTGTGGAAGAAAGATGTGGCAGTCTGCTTCTGTAAGGATTACAGCCTTGGAAACCCTATGGGGGCAGCTCTGCTCTGTCCTATAGGGTCACTATCAGTTGGAATCGACTGGATGGCAACAGGTTTGGTTTTGTTTTAGTATTATTTATTAAAGAGATTATTCTTTCGCCCGTTGAATAGATTTAGTGCCCTTGAGAAAAATCAGTTGGCTATAGATGTATGGGTTTACTCCTGGGATCTCAATTCTATTCTGTTGGTGTATATGTCTATCATTATACTAATACCAGACTGTTTTGATTACTATAGGTTATAGTATGTTTTGAGTTGGGGAAGTATGAGTCCTTCTACTTTGTTCTTTTTCAAAATTGTTTTGGCCATTTGGGGACACTTGCAGTTCCATATAAACTTGAGGGTTGACTTTTCTGTTACGGCAAAGAAAGCTGTTAAAATTTTGATGAGGATTGCATTGAATCTATAGATTGTTTGGGATAGGATCCACATCTTAACAATATTAAGTCTTCCAATCCGTGAACATGGAATGTCCTTCCACTTACTCAGGTCTTATTTTATTTCTTCCAGTAATGTTTTATAGTTTTCAGTGTACAAGCCTTTCATGTCCTTGGTTAAATTTACTTTCAGATATTTTGTTCTTTTAGATGCTGTTGTAAATGGAATTTACACAGTAAAGCACCCCAGCTGGAAAGGCAAGGGCAGAAGCAGGAGGCTTCAAGACACTCACCTAAGCTTTAAGCTCATAATTTTTCTTTACATTACATTTATTAATTCCTTCTTTAAAATTGAAGGGCGAGCGGATACAGAGAAGGGAGAAATAACTATAAAGTAGCTTTTGGACCACTCCACTCATTACGGACTACTCCACTCAAGATGAAAAGAAGGAGCATGATATTATTAGGAGCAGAAAGTTGCCTTGCTCCATTGCTAAAGCCCTACTATTTCTACTCCTAAAGATCCCACACAAGGGAATAATTACCCTAAAAATGTTTTTCTCATTATGTTGTTTTTTCTACCCCATAAATGTTCAACAACCCTACATTATGGTGAGCATTTCCTCATGTATCTGTTAGCAGCCTGAATGTCTTCTTTGGTAAAGTGCCTGTTCATATCCTTTGCCCATTTTTTAATTGGGTTATTTGTCTTTTGTTGTTGAGTTTTTACAGTATCGTGTAGATTTTAGAGATCAGATGTGATCGGAAATGTCACAGCTAAAAACTTTTTCCCAATCTGTAGGTGGTCTTTTACTCTTTTGGTGAAGTCTTTGGATGAGCATAGGTGTTTGACTTTTAGGAGCTCCCAGTTACCTAATTTCTCTTCTGGTGTTTGTACAATGTTAGTAATGTTTTGTATACGGTTTATGCCATGTATTAGGGCTCCTAGACTTGTCCCTATTTTTTCTTCCATGATCTTTATTGTTTTAGATTTTATATTTAGGTCTTTCATCCATTTTGAGTTGGTTTTTGTGCATGGTGTGAAGTATGGGTCTTGTTTCATTTTTTTTTGAGATGGATATCCAGTTAAACCAGCACCATTTTTTGAAGAGACTGTCTTTTCCCCACTTAACAGGCTTTGGGCCTTTGTCAAATATCAGCTGCTCATATGTGGATGGATTTATGTCTGGATTCTCAGTTCTGTTCCATTGGTCTATGTATCTGCTGTTGTACCAGTACCAGGCTCTTTTGACTACTGTGGCGGTATAATAGGTTCAGACATCAAGTAGAGTAAGGCCCACCACTTTGTTTTTCTTTTTCAGTAATGCTTTACTTATCCGGGGCCTCTCTCCCTTCCATATGAATTTGGTGATTTGTTTCTCCATCTCGTTAAAAAATGTCATTGGAATATGGATCAGAGTTGCATTAACTTTACAGATCACTTTTGGTAGAATAGACATTTTTATAATGTTAAGTCTTCCTATCCATGAGCTAGGTATGTTTTTCCGCTTATGTAGGTATCTTTTGGTTTCTTGCTGAAGTGTTTTGTAGTTTTCTTTGTATAAGTCTTTTACAACTCTTAACTTTGCCTTTGATGCTCAGGGTTTGTAGCTTGTCATATATATCATCTATTCACTTGTTTTTTTGAGTCTTTGTTGTAAGAGGGACCAACAGAAGCATCTGACTACTCCGCCGTGTTGGCCCTGCCTCTCTGTATACAAAATTTATTTAGTAAAATATCACCTTGCGTTTCAGAGCAGGGCTTTGAACTGGTTCACTCTGGTTCAAACCCCAGCTGAAAGTTTGCATTTCTAACAAGTTCCCTCCTGAGAATTTGCATTTCCACTCCAGGTATACTGAATCAGAATCTACATTTTAACAAGATTGCTGGGTGGGTCTTGTGTGTAACTTCCTGGGAACTTGCTAGAGTTGCAAATTCTAGGCGAGGGTTTGAACTGGAACAAACTGGTTCGAAGCCCTGTTTCAGAGCTTGTAATATTAAAAAGCAACAATTAAGACCTGCTGTCATTCATAAAACATGCAAGAGGGGTTGTGAGTAAGATGGAAGAAACCAAAGGAAAAATTGTGCTCTTCCTAGGCAAAATATTGCAGGTGATTTTAATAATAATGAAATATAAAGCTTCCTTGGGGCAAAACTAAAATCCATTGTGCAGTGAAAGAATAGATTCCATTTACTTTATTTAGGTTTCTTTGTTTGTGTTGTGTTTTTTATTAAATCAGTTCAAGGTTATGAGCAGTATTACAGATGTCTGAATGGTTGAGAGGAGGCGTGGTGCAGAGAATTGACTTTTCCAACCAAATTTTAAAAGGTGAGATATTTATGCAAAAAGTAACTTCTTCCTTTTTGCTTGAAAAATATGGTTTTGTTTAACTTCAAAAGGTCAGTGGGAAAACAGCTTCCTTTTATATCACCTGGTTTCTCCTTATGCATAAATTTAAGAGTATAGTTCTGTTTCTTGCCTTAGCTGGCTAGATGTGTCTAATTGTCACATTTCTGGCCTTTTCTCAGGATATATGCTATGACATGGATCCCCTGAAGTTTAAACTTCATGGTGTCTCAGTACATTATGGTAGGGTTGCCAAACGAAATACAGGATTCTCAGTTAAATTTGAAGTTCAGATAAACTAAAAATAGTATTTTAGTAAAGTATCTAACATGCAATATGTGGGGCATACTTATACTAAAAAAAAAAAAAAAGGTCATTTATTTTCAATTCATATTTAACTGGGAATCCTATATTTTTACTTCCTAAATCTGGCAACCGTTGTTGTTATTTATCATCCCGTACAGAGAGAAGAGAGGAGACAGAGCTGTAGTTTCTAGTGAAGTCAGACTCCGTAGGACAAGCTTTAGAGTAAGAGTAACATACCATTACTAGAATTTACTTGGCCTGAAACTAATGCAATTTTAGTACAATTTAGAAGTCAATTTTATTGAATTAATGTTCAGTTAATATCAATCACTTGGTATTTAAAAGGTGCCTTTTGATAAATAAAAAGAATTGATATGGAGAAAAGTCTTCTATAATCTATCTTTCAGTTAATTCTTTAATAAATTCTTAGTTGAGGAACAGCTATGAAAGACAGAGTAACTGATACTTAGCAATATTCTTTAGATTTAACAGAAAACAACCACATCTGTAGAGAAAATGATTCACTTGGTTGTGTTAGACTGAGGAAAAGAGAACAGGGGTTTTCAGAGACTATACCTCTTGTGTAAATACTGTTTGAGAAATGAGCCTTGAAGACTTGGCCTATAACGGGCAGAGAGGCTGTTTGAATACCACTTGAGGGATCTTTGTGAAAATGAATAGCTTGAGGAGTTTAGGGATAAGTTTCTGCTCATTGATTGTCTCCCCTGCTAAAACATGAGATCCCCCTAGACAGGAGTGTAGTGTGCTGCCAACAGCTATAGAGCCAAAGGGCCTGGCATTTAACAGGAGCCTGAATATTTTAAAGAATTAATAAATGATTACATGAGTGAATCAACACATTTAAATTAGGACTACATTCAGTTTTGTTGATTTGCTCACTTGTGGTGGCAGGAGCCCAGGTTGATTTAGGGATCTGAGCTGCTGAGCTCATGGGTAGAGAGTTGCCTTGTTTACATAAACAAGCTTTTATATTTGTAATTGTACCTCTTTATACAATTTTTGGGAACATCCTCCTCTTCCATCTCTAGAATATTCCTCAAGGAAGAAGTCATAATTCCATGGTCAGTGGTGAAGATAGAGAACGGCATGCTCCTTCCTCGGGTCTTAGAGAAAACCTCTTGCATTATGCTTTTAGGAAACCAAATTGTTGTTGTTAGGTGCCATCGAGTCAGTTCTGACTTATAGCCACGCTCTGTACAACAGAACAAAACAATGCCCGGTCCTGAGCCATCCTCACAATCATTGTCATGTTTGAGCCCATTGTTGCAGCCACTGTGTCAATCTATCTCGTTGAGGGTCTTCCTCTTTTTTGCTGACCCTCTACTTTACCAAGCATGATGTCCTTCTCTAGGGACTGGTCTCTTCTGATAACATGCTCACTTCTAAGGAGCATTCTCATTGTACTTCTCCCAAGATAGATTTGTTCTTCTGGCAGTCCATGGTATATTCATTGTTCTTTGCCAACACCGTAATTCAAAGGCATCAATTCTTCAGTCTTCCTTAGTCATTGTCCAGTATATGAGGTGACTGAAAACACCACGGCACATCTTAGTCCTTAAAGTAACATCTTTGCTTTTTAACACTTTCAAGAGGTCTTTTGCCCCAGATTTGCCCAATGCAATGGGTCATTTGATTTCCTGACTGCTAAGTAGCCTTTTCTTTTATTTCCTTTTTCAGACCACTTTCATCTTAACACTTGTCCTCTTATCTAGATTTCAGAAGATGTAAGTTGCTCAGCCTTGTGGTAGAAGTTTTGATGCTCAGTAGAGTAACATAATAAAAGATTCTTCTAAAGTGATGGCTATTTATGAGGCTTATGCAGGAAATTTACCATGGAAGATGTACCATAATCAATACAATTCAGCTATTAACTTTTTCTTGTGATTTGTACCTAAGTGGAGTCTCTGGGTTGTGCAAATGGTTAATGTGCTCAGCTGCTAATCAAAAGATTGGATTGTATAAATTAGATAACTAGGAGCTCCTAAAAATGAAATACTTATGCTCATTAAAAGACTTCACCAAAAGAGTAAAAAGAGAACCTATAGACTGGGAAAAAACCTTTTGGCTACAACATATCCAACGAGGGTCTAATCTCTAAAATCTATAGACTACTTCAACATCTCAAAAGAAAAAGACAAATAATCCAATCAAAAAAATGAGCAAAGTGTATGAACAGACACTTTACCAAAGAAGACATTCAGGCAGCTAACAGACACATGAGGAAATGCTCACGATCACTAGCCATTAGAGAAATGCAAATCAAAACTACAATGAAATATTATCTTACTTCAACATTACTCGTGCTAACCAAAAAAAAAACCAGAAAATAACAAATGTTGAAGAGGCTGCTGGGAGATTGGAACTCTTATGCAGTGCTGGTGGGAATGTAAAATGGTACAACCACTATGGAAAACGATATGGTACCTCCTTAAAAACTAGAAATACCACATGATCCAGCAATCCCACTCCTAGGACTATATCCTAGAGAAGTAAGAGCCATTGCACAAATAGACATACGCATGCCCATGTTTTTTGCAGCATTATTCACAATAGCAAAAAGATGGAAATAACCTAAATACCTATCAGCAGATGAATGGATAAACAAATTATGGTACATACATAAAATGGAATACTATGCAAGACCAATGATGAATCCGTGAAACAGCTCCCAATGTGGATGAATCTGCAGGGCGTTATGCTGTGTGAAATAAGTAAATCACAAGATGACAAATATTGTATGAGACCACTATTGTAAAAACCCAAGAAAAGGTTTACACAAAGGAAAAAAAAAAAAAACTTTGATGGTTATGGGTGGGGGAGAAATCACTAACTAGATAGTAGACAAATATTAACTCTGGTAAAGGGAAAGACAACAGACAATATAAGGGAAGTCAGCACGACTTGACCAAGGCAAAGTCATAGAAGTTTCCTAGATACATCCAAACACTTTGAGGGACTGAGTTACTGGGGCCGAGGGCTGGGGACCGTGGTCTCGGGGAACATCTAGGTTAATTGGCATAACAGAACTCATAAAGAAAATGTTCTACATTCTACTTTGGTGAGTAGCGTCTGGGGTCTTAAAAGCTTGTGAGTGGACATCTAAGATACATCTTTCGGCCTCATCTCTTCTGGAGCAAAGGAGAATGAAGAAAACCAAAGACACAAGGAAAATATCAATCCAGAGGACTAATGGAACACATGAACCACCACCTCCACCAGCCTAAGCCCAGAAAAACCAGATGGTGCCCAGCTACCACCACCAACCACTCTGACAGGGAACACAATAGAGGGTCCCAAACACACACATGCACGCACGCACGCAAGCATGCACGCACGCACGTGCACACACAGGACCAGACTTGCCGGTCTGACAGAAACTGGAGGAGCCCCTGAAACTATGGCTCCTGGACACCCTGACAACTCAGAACTGAAGCCATTCCCAAAATCCACCTTTCAACCAAAGATTGTTTTGTTGTTGGGTGCTGTCAAGGCGGTTTCGACTCATAGCAATCCTAAAAACAAACAATAACATATGTGAGGAATGTGCTTCTTAGTTGAATCAAGTGTATGAGACCAAATGGGTAACACCTGCCCAAGAACGAAGATGAGAAGGCAGGAAGGGACAGGAAAATTGAAGAATGGACATGGGGAACCCGAGGTGGAAAGTGAAAGGGGGAGAGTGCTGACACATTGTGGGGATTGCAACAATTGTCACAAAACAATTTGTGTATAAATTTTTGAATGAGAAACTAATTTGTGCTGTAAACTTTTACCTAAAGCACACACAGAGACACACACACACACAAACACACAAAGGATGGATTATACTAGTCCACCCAGAGGTGCCTAGAACGAAAGGTGTGCTGATAAACTTCTGAAAAACCATATGGAGCAGTTTTGCTCTGACACACATGGGGTTGCCATGAACTGGAGTCAACTTGACGGCAACACTTTTTTTTTTTAATTAGGATGGTAGGCAGATAAAAGCACATCATTTGGAATTTATTTTCCTGGGTAAAATGAAATGTATCTTTTCAGCAGCCACCCAGTATTGCCTGTTTCCACAGAAGAGCTACTCTGATTTAAGATAACACCTATTGGGATATTTTCATCTGCTTGGAAGTGACTATATGTCATTTGGATATTTGCCTGTTCACTTCAACTCCCACCCACATGCAGATCAGCAGAAATGCAATACTTGCTGTTTTTACTTATTCTCAATTTAAGAGTTTGTTTGGCTTGAGGGAGCAATCAGAAATAAGAATTTGCATAAAACAGTGAAATTAGAATACCAAAATATCTATAAATGGGGGTATATGTAAAATATTGAAGTAGAACCTCTAAAAGAAACTGGGTAAATGGACCATGCCCAAAAGAACCCTCACAAAACCACAGGCAAAATTTCACAAGCTTTCTCAGAGGGGAAATGAAGAGTAGAGAAATAACAGCTCATGATTACATGGCCTGTATTTAATTTTCACTCTTTTTGGAAGAAAGTCAGTCAGGAGTTATACTATTCCAATTTGATATTTGGGAAAATTGAGGTACAGAGCGAACACATGACTTGCCCCCAAACCTTAGTAATTTAGAGCCTAGAGTTGTGGTTCTTAAGCTCTTTCCGGATATGAAACTTAAAAAAAATTAAAGTTACAAGTCTTCTTCCTAGCAGGCAATGGGGGTATTACACGAGCTGGAAACATTTTGTGGTCCATTTGATTTTCAGACCCCCGAAGCCCTTGGATTCTGTGTTAAGGACTCTTCTTTACCTGAGGGTCATTTCTAAGCTCTTGACTCCAGAGCATCAGGGACTCTGTCAAAGGCAATTCAAGAGCCATCACTGGGTGGTTGCAGTTGGAACCTGCTCAACACAGCACAAAGAACAGTGCCTGTTTCTCCTCATACGCCTCTCTCTCAGAAAAATTCAGCATCCAGGATGACCTAACCCAATCATTCATCAGCCGCAGGCAACCGATTACAACTGGATCTCAGTGTCACAGCTGCCAACTATGAGATTAAAAGATGTTTGACTTTATACAAGTGGAGAGAAGAGTTCTACCTACGATGAATATATAATGGTGATATGAGAGAGAGCTATCGACTGTGGTTGAAAATAGCTGTGTTTATGAAAAAGAATAATGTCATGCCTACTTCAAGGACTAAACTGCTTTTTAATGGGGAACGTGCTGGGTAGGCAGGGTTATATTTCTGTGATCAGCGTAAAATGCATGTATGTTTTAAGGCATTCGCTGAGGCAACAGGCAACATCCATACAATATAAACAAAACGACTGACTAATCAGGTGTCATCAGAGTGGAAAAGCATAGAGTGTAAGCTTCTGTGCACTCCTCAAGAACTGCCATCTGTGAATTCTTCACACTCAGAGAGTTTGTGCCTATTGCATTCCCATTTGGTTGAAATTAACTTATACAACTAAAGCCAATGTTAACACAAACAAATAAACTGTTGCCCAAAACAATAGGAAGAGAAGATATAACTTTGATCTTAACCATAAATCAAAAAAATCCTGAGCTTTTTAACCATTTAAAGTTATTCATCAGAGCCCACAGCTAATTAGCTTGTATCCTTACTGTTTGCATGTAAGGATAGAAGACTAAGATATAGGAGAGGAAATAGCTAGGTTCTATTTTATTTGTTTAGTTTGCTGGCACAGAAGGCATGAATGGGGGGGATGTATTTGTTTATTTTATTTTATTGTGTTTTAATTTAATTTAATTTTCTTTTTCTTTTTTTTTACTAAAATGACTTGTTTGGTACTGTCAAGTCAGTTCCAACTCATAGTGACACCACATGCAACAGAACGAATCATTGCCTGGTCCTGCACCATCTTCACAATCATTGCTAAGTTTGAGGGGCTCATCTTCTGGCACTGTATCAGACTATCCACTACTATTCATAAGGTTTTCACTGGCCAATTTTTTCAGAGGTGGGCCTCCAGGTCCTTCTTTCTAGTATGTCTTAGTCTGGAAACTCTGCTGAAACCTGTCCACCGTGGGCGACCCTGTTGATATTTGAAATACCAGTGGCATAGCTTCCAGCATCACAGCAACACTCAAACCACCTCAGTACGACAAACACAGATGAGTGGTGAAAATGACTTAAATGTCAGAATATCATTTAAAATTTGCAGAAACCATTATTAGTAAACCCCTCCCTACTAGCTCTCAGGAATAGGATATTTAGATCAGTGGAAATAGAGAGGAGGAATTTGTGGCGTAGTGGTGAAGTGCTACAGCTGCTAATCAAAAGGTCAGCAGTTCAAATCCACCAGGCGCTTCTTGGAAACTCTATGGGGTAGTTCTACTCTGTCCTATAGGGTCGCTATGAGTCAGAATTGACTCGAAGGCAGTGGGTTTGGTTTTGTTATGTCTGTCTTTCTATCATCCATCTATCTATCCATCTATCTATCCATCCATCCATCCATCCATCCATCCATCCATCCATCCATCCATCCATCCATCCATCCATCCATCCATCCATCCATCTATCTGTCATGTATCATCTATCTATCTATCTATGAACAGGTTAAGACAGTGTCTCTTTTTTGGGATTCCATTAGACATCCATTTTATAGGTGATAAAGCCATTCACAGTGGAGAGGGAAAAGGGAAGTTGATTAACAAAGGGTGTGTAGAAAAGCCAAGCAACTTTTCCCTTTCCTATAGCATGTTGTGTCTCCCATTTGAATCAAATCATTTACCAAGTACAAATGTATTTTGTTCTATCTGAAGCTTTGAATTTGCATTAACTTCCCCACCATCCGGAGGCCACAACCACGCCCTCTCAGATCAGGTGGAATCTCAGCAGGGGGACAGCAAGAGGAGTATATGGGGAGGTGGGACTACAGCTTCTTCCAAGGTTGTTCCTTCCTTGGGGACACTTCCTTAGCCTAGAGGCAGTCACTCCTCCCCACATCTACAATTCCTGTATTAGGGTTCATGCACACTTATTAGTAATTATTTATATCAATTTTTTCCTGTTCAAATTACTGATGTACTTTCTGTCTTTCAACTGGACCCTGACTGATACAGCAGTTCATCTAAATTGTGTACTAATTAGCTCAATGTTCAAAGTTATTCATCCATTTACTGTCTTTAGGATCTGTAGAGATATTCCACCCTCTGTTTCATTTCTGATATTAGCATTTCTGATATTGTGTCTTCTTTCTTTTCTTAATCAATCGTATTAGAGGTTTATCAAATTTATTAAGTCTTGCAAAAAAAATTTTGTTTTATCGATTGTTCTTTATTGGTTGTCTTCTGTTCAGTTGATCTGATCTTTATTAATTTTTTCCTTATTTTTCTAGCATTTAAGGTCGAAGCTTAGATCATTGATATTATTCCTTTATTCTTTTTAAAAATGTAGTCATTTAAAGCTATAAAATTACCTCTAAAACCTCTAACTTCATCTCACTAATTTTATGTTGTGTTTTTATATCCTACCCAAGAATCAATCCTGAATATCCAGACAGTAAAGATGGGTTGATTTAAGTTAATTACAGTAATTTTCATTCTCTTTTCCAGTGACTGGTTTGGGGTAAGCGCATAACTGGCCAAAAATATATGAGAAGAGGGCTTGTAGGGGTGGAAGTGGGGCAGTTGCGAGGAAAGTATCTTTTCTTTACTAAGAAACATACGTGGAATGACAGTTCCACTCATTTACCATGATACTGTCATGCCTGTATGCGACATGTGGAACTGTGGCAGCCATTTGTGACCAAGAGAGAGGAGCTAGTTTGATGGATATGACCAACACATCTAGGGCAGAAAGATGGGAGAAATACAGGTTTGTGATGATAGATAATAGCTTTGACTTAATAACCCTGGATCCAGCTATCTTTGCACACCTTGTTATATAAGATAATAAGTGTGCTCATTATTTAGGCCAGTTGATTAGTTTTTTTTTTTCTTTTTTTGTAGCCAGAAGGATCTTTGATGATATACACAGAATAAAGAATGGGATATCCATAAAGATCTTTACTGATACACACAGAGTTAGGAATGTGACATGGGTATCCTAACTCTGAGCCCAGGGCTCCTTCCAGGAGACCACAGACACAGAGAAAGGACTTGCCTGGAGCATGGAAACAGGGCATGTTGTACATCTGGATTAAGCTGGCAGAGGGTCAGTCACTTCTTAGAGTTAAAGCTCGCACTGGTGTATCGGTTTCTATTGATACTTATTGAGTGATAGAGTGAAATTTAAAACACAGCTTCTGCCCTCAAGGAGCTTTCAATCTCCCCATAGGCTTGAGGACTGACGTACCCAGCTTGTTAAGTTATGTCCTGGCAGGTTACTCTGTTTCTTAACTCAGCAGGGCCAGGTATGCCATGTAGGTACTCAATCACTATATACAACTTGGTTAGTCAAGTGACTCTGAGTAATGTGCTTTCAGGACACAACAAAACTGAAGAATCAGAGGAAGGGAAAGGAAAATGTAGGAGAGACAGAACAGTGTGATTGACTCTATTTCTGTGCGGAAACATTATCCTATTTTTTGCTTTCAAATACTGTCAGGCATAATCTCAGAAATTGGCAGTGACTTGTGCTTAGAGTTCTGGGTTCCCATGTGGATGAATGAGAACCATCTCTTCAATTACAGAGTGGCGGAGCAGAAGCTGTTTCATGTAACTCTTTCCAAATTACCATCTCAATATGGCTCTCTATTTATCTACTTTCTTATATAGTTACTTACCCTAAACAGATTCTGGCTGGGAGAGACATGTATTTGGATGTTAAAATTGCTTCTTTTGTTGGCGTATGGACTCTGAATTGCCATATGTTTTGTAAACATGACACAAAGTTGTAAATAACGCTCTTGCGACAAAACACAACAAAACTAGACCTTATCTCCTCATTTTTATTTTTCTTATGTTAGAATGAAGCTCCACAGTGGAATCCACCCTGATGGGCAGATGGGACTGAACTGTTATTTAACGTCTGTAATTTTAATTTGAGTTTTATTTCCTAGGGGTAAAATATAGCTCTGAAATTGGAAATTTCTGTTACTCTTCTCAGTGGAATTGATTAGACCCCAAAAATTAAATATGTTCTATCTTATATTTTTTGTTTTATAGTTGAGATGAATTAATTTATTAAATATTTATTAGAGGACCTACTGTACGCTGAGCACGATATTGGATCCAAAGGAAATATCTTGTTAAGGAGGCTAGTAGGTGAAATTAGTGTGTTTAAAACACATTGTAGAGAAATAAATTCCATGAAAGGCACCTGGGCAAAGAGTGAATTCAGAAGAGCGGATGCTTATATCCAGGCTAGGAACACCAGGAGAGTTTCCTAAAACAGGTGGTTGAGCTGGGTTTTAAGGATGAATAAGAGTTGGAGCTGGAGTAATAATAACTGACTTTCTTTGAGTGATGACTTAAAGGCCAGGCATTATTATAAGTCCTTTACTAATTCCTCTGTTCCTTTCACTCATCTTGTGAGGTATGTACTGTTAGTATGCCAATAGAACAAACAGGGAAACAGAAGCATAGAGAGCCTAAGCAACCTACCCAAGTGTACACAACTAGCATGTGATGGAACTGGGATTACAGCCCAGCAGAGTGACTACAAAGCCAGTGTTCCTAACAACTCTGCTACGTGGATCTCCAATCCAGGGAAATAGCACAAGTATAAGACAAAGAGGGAAAGTGTGGAAATTTGGGAATAAGAATATGCTCAATATGACTTTGACATAGAGTTCACTGAAAGGAGTGAAAGAAAAGGACATTAGAAATTAAGATCAGAGACCATCACTGTGGGCTATAAGAGATAATAAGTTTGGGCTTTACCCTGTAGCCAGTGGAGATCTGAGCCAAGGCTTTAGGTTTGTGTTTCTCAGAAAATCCTGATACATGGATTTGAGTGCAAATATTATATTTAGGAAGTGATTCCAGAAAGCTCAGGGTTGATATGGAGGGTTGGTGTGTGGTATGGGGGTAGGGAGGAGTGTGGGAGTGGGGAGGTAAAATGGGGAAGAGAAAGAAGCCAATAAAGCTTATAATATTTAGTAAGATATAGAAAGAGAGATAGTGATGACTATATTTTCCCACATGGATTCAAATATACCAGAGGCCCCTAACCTTTTGTGTTTCAGAACTAAAGCTCTGAAGTCTCAGTTTTATTCTTCTTCACATTACAGGTGGATGAAATTGAAGAGGAGAAAGGTGACCAGCAAGGCAGGGAGGCAAAAACTGGTATCCAGAGAGTTTGGTGGCATTTCACTTGACAGGAAGGAGGTTGGCAGGACACAGAGTAGATACCACTATGTGGGTGGGGAAGGGCAATAGAGTCTCAGAGCTGGCAGACCAGTCTCTGCTTGGATATTCAAAATAAGATGACAATGCCATGGTGAACTTTCAAGAATAAGAAAGGAGCTCCATGTTGGGAAACCTAGAGAAAAGCTGTGAGGTTTCACGTGAGCCCATGCTAGGGACTGAGCTGTACGGTAACTACCTAGACAGCTAGAAGGCAGAGTTCTCAGAGCTGAAGTGAGGCTCACAGTTTAATCAGACCTGAAGGGCAGATACTGACTTCATGCTGCCATCTGAGCTGTTGAATTTCATCATCTTTAATTTACTCTGCAGGTGCTCATGGTTAACCCAGAGGCCTGGCTGAGTCTGCAATACAAGTCCAATCATGTAGCTGAGGCTGAGGGGCTGGAGGAATTACCAGGAGTCCAGCAGGTTCTTTCAGATGGGTGGAGGGTGTCCTCAGAGTGTCGTTTCACAGGGAGCAGTTGGAGCATGCAAAGCATGGATGTGTCTTCCTGATTGTCTGCATGGAAGATGACCCTTCACTGTCGGAAAAGTCCAATCATACTAGATTTTATGGATTTTTGTTTCCTTGCAAAAATGTTTAAAACGAGAGAAAAAAAATTCGCAAGTTGAATAAGCTGTCTACATCTTCAATAGTATAACATTTTCTTCTCATAGCCTCAGGAGGGAAAAGGAGCCCCTTTGTAGGTAAGATTTTTGTTTCCCAAAGCATGAAATTACATGGAACACACACACACACAAATACTATTGTGCTCCACACTGTACAGTCATCTAGGGAAAGGAGAATGTACAGTGACAAAGAAAAGACTGCTTTAATTTCTGCAGCACTTATACTCATCACAAAGACTCATCGGAATAGGCAGAATGCTCAAGGGAAAACCCTGGCAATGAACATGGTATGTGCAAACCTGGACAAACAGAAAGCGTGGAGAGAAAGAGGGAAGACCAAAAGATGAGGAAAAACACTGACCCTAATCTCTACCAACATGTCTGACTTTTTCTTTTTTTTAGTAGCAAAGTGCCATTTTGAATAATGCAAAAGCTCCAAAGTGAATGGCAAAAGCCCAGTTTATCAAAACCGGAAGTGAACCATTTTACATAACTGTCCTCCAGGCTTAAGGAAAGCTATAAGTCATAAACCAGTGTAAATCAGAAGTGCTAGCACAAATCAAAATAGTCTGTGTGTCCTGGAGCAGGGGGTCTAGAAAAAGGACTAACGTCTGTATGGGAGACTTCTGCTTCACGGGATATGGAGTAGATGTACTTTTTCCTGTTCTTACCCAAAATACAGCTAAAAACCTTGGGCATTATATAAAAAACAAACGTAAGAAGACTCTGAAAAGTAGAAAGACGGCACCTGGCTAGGGACCTCAGGACCCAAGGAACAGCAGAATGGTAAGTTAGGCTAGCTTTTTGTCTGATATATTTCAGACTTGGAGCTGAAGAACCTGGCAACCTAGAAACACCAACGGACAAAGACAATAAATAAATACATAAATAGACGAAGAGATAAACTGCTCCAACAAAAGCCTACTCTTTCTAGCTAAAAAACACCCAAAAAACCCGTTGAGTTGATCCCGACTCAGCAACCCTATGTGTGTTCTAGCTAAAGGACCATGAATAAGATAGCTTAACAAGACATACAACTTGTAGACAATAACTGTTACACTCTAGCCAAACACCACAGAAACAACTATAGCCCATCCCTATCCACACAGCGAAAGCCAAAAGGAGAGCCTAAACCTTAACTTTCACCATGCTATGATGAGGCACCCCAACCAGGGCTGGATTAAAGCACTGATGGTCTGGGGTGCCCCCTCTTCTGGTAACTCATGCATTCCAATGGGATACGTGAGTTATGTATTAAAAAACCCCATTGCCGTCGAGTCAATTCTGACTCGTAGCGACCCTATAGTACGGAGTAGAACTGCACCGTAGAGTTTCCAAGGAGCACCTGGTGGATTCGAACTAACTGTTTGGTTAGCAGGTAGGTGTAGCACTTAACCACTATGCCACCAGGGTTTCCAGTTATATGTGTGAGTGTGTGAGTGTGTGTGTGTGTGTGTGTCTTAGCAAATGAACGTAAAAGTGGTGTATGCCATTTTGGCAGAATGAGATGAATTGGATTGTAAAATTTTTAGTGGATGTGGGGTACTAAGATTTTTACTTTATACCACATTTTCTAAAAAAAGGGATATTCCACATATTCTGCAACAAAGAAATGAGTCAGTGAACTTAGTTGTTTCAACAGTCAATGTAAAATTCGGTTTATCTCCCACGGAAGTTGACTTTCACCAGTGTTACTTCAGATGTCTCATACTTCGGTTTTGATGCTTGTTTTGTAATAAATGCTATAATTATAAATGAAGAAATGAAAAGATGTCATAAAAGAAAATGTAATGATCAGAAGACAAATATTACAACACATTACTATATTTTTAGATAGATCTTTCATCTCTAACACGTTACAATTAAAAACATTTCTTGCTATTTTTTGCTCTTACAAATTCTTTAATGATTTCGATGTGATTAAACTGCCAAACAATATATACTTTCATACGTAATAACTATAATGAATGGAGTCTTTTCTGAATCATTGTTGTGCGCTGAGGGTTTTGAGTATCTTTAGGAACAGAAACAAATTCTGTTGTACAGTTTGTGATCATTAAAGTCAGGAATATGTGTAAAGCAGTTTCAACATTGGGAAATATGAATTGTACTTTATCTTCTATTATGGAATCATACATGCTTACATGAATAAAATTTGTCTTTTCTGAATCTGTGAACTTAGTTCTCACGTAAGGATGAAATTGTCGCACTTCTCTGTAAAAGTTTGTATTTAAGTTAGCGGGATAAGCCTGCACTAATTTCTTTGGTGCCTTTATGCTGTCCCTACTTGCAGATTGTCTATGTATAAAATCTCTAGGAATGTAAACTTGTACAACCACTCTAGAAAGGTTTGGCGGTTTCTAATGAAACTAAACAGGTACTTACCATAGGACTCAGGAAGTGTAGTTCTGGGCATTTATCTCGGAGAAATGAAAACTTATGTTCAAGGAAAAACTTGTACATGAACTTTCATAACAACTTTATTCATAATAGCCCCAAACTAGAATTATCCCAGATGTCCTACAATGAGTGGTTAAACAAATTGTGGTATATCCACGCCAGGGAATATTACTCAGCAATTAAAAGGAACAAGCTATTTAAACATGCAACAACTTGGGTGAATTTCTAGAGAATAATGCTGAGTGGAAAAGGCCAATCCTTAAGGGTTATATGCTGTATGATTCCATTTATAAACATTTTGAAAGAAAGATATAGAAATGGAAAACAGATTAGGGGTTGCCAGGAATTAAGGGGAGGTTGAAGGAGACAGGAGGGATGCTGGTGTTGCTATAAAAGGGCAATGTGAGGGATTCCGTGGCAGAGCAAATGGGTAACTTGACTTTATCAGGGATAACATCCCGGTTGTGATATTAGACTATAGTTCTGCAAGTTGTTACTATTATGGGAATGAGGATGAAGGGAAAATGGTGTGAGTCTGTATTATTTATTACAACTGTGTGAGATTCCACGATTATCTCAAAATAAAAAGCTTAAAATAAAAAGCAAATGACTGTATGGTGTCTTAAGAAACCAAAATAGACAAAAAGGTTTTATATCATCTTGTTTGGGAAAGATCTCTGGAATTTTATACAAGACGTAAGCAGTGATTGTCTTTGGGTGGTGGAAGTGTGGGTGTTTTCTTTTTGCTTATTTTATTTTCTAGTTTCTTCTTCTTTTTTTTTTTTACAGTGACTATAAATTCTTTGTGTAAATTTAAAAATCAAATTTTGCCCCAATAAAGACATTCAAATGGAGAATCACATTTTCTGTCTCCTCCCAAAGATTTTAAAGTATTTTTTACCTCATGGATGGGCCAGGGGGTTTAAAAAAACCAAAAAAGAAGAAGTAAAATGAAAATATTTGAAAGACATAAAAGAAATTATTATGGTTTTTTCCTGTAGTGACTTGTGCTGTGTCATTTTAGGATTATTGTAACATGTGTTAGAAAAAAATAAATTGGTACGTTTATGTTTAGATAGTTCCAATGTATGCTGGTTCTTTCAGCCTTTATGTCTGAGTAATATTAGCAGAGACAATGAGTTTTGTGGTGTAACTGACAAAAAATAGTCCCTCCCCTCTACCTGGGAATCACTAGGAAAATAAATCAGATTATTTTTCCCTTATTATATGATGTATTATTTTCATCATTGCCTATAAGACCCTAATAGAGAAAACTTAATAGTATTGGCATGATAAAGCAAAAACTGTTAATAAGTAGAGAGAGTTCTTCATTGTTATTAGATTTGAGGAAAAAGCCATAGTAAGTTAAGTATTGGCAAAATTGTATTACAAGGCCAGTCAATTTCTATATGGAGTTTTGTTACTGAGTAATTAGTGTAAGTAATGCTGACTATTCTTGAACACCACTCATACACAAGGAAACAGAGGGGAGAACGATGAGAGGCAGATGGATCACTTAATTTATTTCTCAGTTCAAGCTGACACTTTGGGTAGAGGTAACGGCATGTCATCTATTTTATGGTTTGTAGATGTGTTTATTGCTGTAATAAATAAATAAATATATAATCTCATTAGGGGAACAGTTTTATAATAATAACAAAATAAGTTATACTCCCACGCATGTGTATGCCCCAGATGAAACCCCAAGAAGAAGATTTATTAAATCCGATAAAGCTGAAAGGTAAGCCTTGTTGAGTGGAGGCGGTAGGCAGCGTGAGTTGGTCACAGCAAAGAGTGGCATACTGCCTCTTACATAGGGTATAGCAATCTTTAGGAAGATTCCCCCCCTCCTGAGTCCTAATAATAAAGCTATTCAGAAACGTGTAGTTGTTTCCCAGCAACTAACGTGTATTGCAAACTACCATCCAGGTTGTAGATGGATAATAAAGATTCTGCACCCCAGTTTAATTTCTGTGCCATAGAGAAAAAGGTGGAGAGATCCAAGCCAACCTGCAGCACTGTAATTAAAGTTTTGAAGGCTACAGTTTTTGAATTAGGGAAGAGTGAGCTTTATTCTCAAGTGAACAGCTGCCCTATTATGTTCTAGCAGTCTGCTCATTAGAGTCAATATGTGTGGATACAGATTGATTCAATAAATCAATTGGCCTATATTTATTGAGCACCTACTATTTTCCCAAGCTCTACACATTTGACATGTTGATAGAAATTCATACAGATGTCAGTACTATTTGTGAAACAAATGGTTTGGTTCCATTTCAACCTTTACCTCAACCCTGTATCCCATATGGCTGCTCTACCCATCATTACTTCTCTTGGCTATCGTATCCTTCGTTATCAGCCTTGTGGTCTCTCTCTCTTTATTTAGAGCCTAAATAGTCTACTGTCAGCCTTCATGAGCCATCTAACTTTTTCATGGGCTTTACAGGGCTGTTACACAGAGAATTTCTTGGTACCAACACTCCAGCCTGTAGCATGTCTTAATCAAAGCAGTAATCTCCTTTTGTCCACCAGGTACCCTGTACTGTTACAGTTAACAACCTGAGTGGGTTTGGATAATTCTAATGGTTCCCATTTAACATGTCCAACCAATACTGGCCTAAGGCAGACTTGTATGCCTTTAGTTTTACAGTATCAGGTAGCGGGGAGTGTTCCCTACTTAGACATAATATCCTTACCAATAATACAGTCAGGTAAGAGAGATGCAACTACTTCATACAAGATCTGTTTAAATCTTCCAATTCTTGTGCAAACTTTCACCTTAGTCTCAATCAACCGTTGTATCCCCATATCCCCTCAGCCTAATTTTAGACCCCTTCAAGATTTTATTGGCAGGTTTGGGATTACAGTACATTGGGCTCCTGCATCCAGGAGCCCCAAGAAGTTATATTCCTCACCCCTGGGCCATTTCACCCATACATGTGCATATGGTCTCAGGTCCCCTGCTGGGACTGGACAAGAAGACCATGGTTCGCCCCCTCATCAGTCCTTATCTTGATCAACCAGTTTGAGTCTCTGCTTCAAGTGGTTCTAAGTGGGGCTTCTTAACATTAAATTCCCCCTGACTGGGGTAAATAGAAGGGACTTGTTTAGGCCTCTTGAACGTTGGAGAACCAGCAGGAGTTTTCACCCAAACTCCTGTAGTGCTGCATGAGAAACTTTGTCTCAACTCTATCAATGTCCACTGTATTCATCTCATTTCTTAGCAACCATCTAAAAACACTGTATTCATCCCATTTCTTAACAACCATCTGAAAATCTCCATCCTGCTGGGTAAGTTCTTTCCCCATTGCCTCTTCCCTTTCTCCTATGAACCACCCTTATGTTTCTTGCATGCAGGGAAGCTGTGCCAACAGATCTGACAAACCTTCTCAGATTGTCGCTCTGTTTCACAATAGCAAGGTTACATGAGGTGCCCATATTGAAGGGGCTCCCTTGATTACCGTATCTGTCATGACCTGTGTAAGGGACATACTCATTTAATATCCTGATCACCATAAAGCCGTTCCAGCATGGCTTGTATAAGCAGCACATCGGCTGCTTCCTCTGGGGTGTTTGATTGGGTATTTAGAAGGGGAGAGTGAAGTTTCCCTCCTCAGGGTAAAAAAACTCACTGCAGATTTAATCCAGTCCCCCAGGCTGGTCGTTCCCTCTGGGTTAAGCTGCTATGTAACTGGATCTTGTATCAACATTGTGGACTGTTTCATGGTGAGTTATGAGTCTTGCATCAACCCAAACACACCCTCCCATTCTGCAGCATTCAAAACTAAAGACGCTACCCCTAGATTAGTCACTCTCACAATCCATTTTACGAACAGTTCTGCGGGAAACGGAGGATACCAATCTACAAATTGAAGCAACTCTTTTACATCATATCCCCTGGTTTCAATAGTTTCTTCTTGGTTTTGCCCGTTCCCCTCCTGGACTACTTTCTTGGTGACATGTGGTTGTAGGGGTACTTCCTGTTGTTCGGACATAATCTTTCCTTTCTGGGTCGGCCCTGAGACTAGTGGTTATAACTCCAGCTGGACTGGGCTTGGGCTTGGTTCAGTGCTACCATTCACCCCTACATTCATTTTCTCTGCCATCGTATCTATTACCGATAACAGAAACCGAGGAGTTGCATGTCTTGCCCTTACCTTACCACTCTGTATTTCCATATGCGTTCAACTAGCCAGTTCCTCGGAATTTACAGGTGCACATCCACCATTGACATCTTTGAATTATAATATTGGTGAAGAAAATTGAATATACCATGGACTGCCGAAAGAATGAACAAATCTATCTTGGAAGAAGTACAACCAGAATGCTCCTGAGAAGGGAGGATGGTGAGACTTCCTCTCACATACTTTTGACATGTTATCGGGAGGGATCAGCCCCTGGAGAAGGACATCTTGCTTGGTAAAGTAGAGGGTCAGCAAAAAAGAGGATGACCTCAAGGAGACTGATTGACACAGTGGATGCAACAATAGGCTGAAGCATCACAGCGATCATGAGGAAGGTGCAGGGCCGAGCAGTGTTTCGTTCTGTTGTATATAGGGTCACTATGAGTTAGAGCCAACTCAATGGCACCTAACAACAACAACAACATCCACCATTCCTACACCCCATGAATAAGTTTTGTCTTGAGTAACCGATTGCAACGTAACAGCTGTTTCAGTCCATGGGTGTTTTTTATCCCATCCAGAAAACAAATGTTTCTCATTTTCCTGTTTATCCCTTTTTTCCCAAAACCACATATTCCGTTCAGTCTGGGCCCTTGCACAAACCGCACCTTTCTGACACCAACTAAATGAACGATTTCTTTTATAAGGATCAGCACAAAGCTGGTTCCTATGAGGCGGAGGTTAAAGATGTCCCAAATGCCCGACTTATCCAAACTGCCGTACCACTTCATCATCTCTAACATCAGTTACTCCCCCTCCCCTCAGTACTTTCCCCCTGTCTTGGGTTTGGTAATTTACTGTAACATCTCACGAAACCCATGAGCTATACTTCCAGTTCAGTGGTTTATTAGGGAAGTAACAGGGTACAACTCGGGCTTGGGATCAACTTGGAAGTAACAAGAACAATGACTCAGGATGCAGTTCCTTGTGATCAGGACACCTTCTTGTCGTGCTGTGCTGCTGGGCCCTGCTGGGGGGCTTCTGCCACTAGGCCCTGCTGGGGGCCTTCTTGAACAAATGTTACGCCTCTTAGCTCTGTGGGTCAGCAAGTCCCACCGCAGCGATTTCGCACAGGTCTCCTGGTTCCTACTGTCTGGAGCCACCCTCTCTAGTTGTCTTCCCTGTTACAGCTCCTCTCTATCTCTGTGTCTCCCTTTAAGCCTAGTAGGATGGCAAAACTGACCATGTTACCGCAAATTGCGGGTTCGAGCCACCTGCCGCAAAGCCAATACTGAGACGGGGGTGGGGGGTGGGGGGTAGGCAGTAAGAAGCCTTTATTGAATACCGGCATTCAAGAGACAGAGGGGGTTAAATTTCTCCTAAATTCTGTCTGCCCTAAAGGGTTGATGGGAGGGTTTTATACAGAAAAGATCACAGTTACCTAATGTTTTGAGCATGTAGTCCACAGATGGTCTTATATATCACAGAACAACTACAAAAACTCTTTATTAAACTAAAGATAAACATGTCAGCACCTGGACTCTAATCAGTGTATTTATAACAGGCTGAAAAACTCTCATAAGAATCTCTAGGCTAGTGGGGCTGTTTTGCCAAGTCCACTGGGCTGAGATAGGGAGCAAGAAAGCAAACCTTCTTGTTGGTTTGCAGGCTGAAGGCCATTTCTCAAGACAACAAAGAAAGGAGACATCAAAGCCACAGGAGCTGAGATAGCTCTGCACCCTTTCGGAGGAGACCGGTATAGCTGGTGCAATTAAAAATGTTTAGAGATTACTTAGAACGTCATTATAGCATTAGCCATGTCAAGCTCTCAATCGCCTGTTTCGAATAAGGGAAAATATGTTGTAAGGTATTAGGGTGTTTGTTATGTTTAAGAGCGGAACAGTCTGCTCAGTTATATTTTGAACAGAGCCTGCACCATTTTCCAAAGACTAGAGATTAATCACTGCTTATACAGCTATATTAAAACAAATGAGAAAATATATCCTCCCTAATATTAAAACGCTAAAGAAAAAACATTTTCACTACTTCAACCAATCCCCTTGTTAGGGTTCCATATACCTTATTTGCATGGTCACACCCCTATAAGGGTGCCATGCACCTGTGTGCATTATTAGCAAGCTATCCAATGCACTTGCTGGGCCACAAGCACCTTATCTGCACAGTCCCATCCAGTCATTTGGTGGGAGTTACAAGACCATGGTGAGAAAGGACATATAAAAGTGATCCATTGCATGCAGTATTTTTGATATCTTACTAATATTAAGTCCTCGAATTGATGAACACAGAATGTCCTTCCACTTATTTCGATCTTCTTTATTTTCTTTCAGTACTGATTTATAACCCTTAGTGTGCAAGTTTTTCACTTTCTTGGTTAAACATATTTCTAGGTATTTTATTCTTTCAGATGTTTTTGTAAATGTGATTGCTTCCTTTTTAGAATGGTCTTTGCTGATGTGCAGAAACCTAACTACTTTTTGTGCTGTCTCTTCAGTAACTAAATGTTGCCTCTTCAATAGAGGAAGGCAGAAGAGTTTCAGAGAAGACCTGAAATTTGGGTAGAGACTAATCAGAGATGCATGTATTTTTCTCTCATGCTTAGTACCTTAAATATTTTCCTGACTACTTTCTTACACTTTTCTACACTAAAACCTTTCCTTCAAGGGTTTCCAAACCATAGAGCAACCTGGGCAAGCTTTGAGCATCCCCCAACAGGGATCAGCTGTGTACTTTCCATGCTCTGAGTTACAGGAGGATCCAGGCACTTGCCCTAACAGAACAGCCAGAAAGCTCAAGTATGAGAAATCTTGAGGCACTTGCAGATGCTGATTGAGGAAATTTGGGAATTAGATGAACTATGAAAGTGCTGTTAAGTTCCTCGATGCAAGCTTCTTGAGAGTAAAAGCATGCTGAAGGGATTTATCAGTAAATGGATTGGGTTCCCCCAGGGGACAGGATTTGAACAATGTACAAAAATGCTTCAGTAATAAGGACAGAAATCTCTTCCATCCAAAGTTATAAAGCTCAGCAAAGGCAGAACCAGGACATGGCCCCAGACCTCCTGGTTTAAAATTATTCAACACATACAGCAAGTTTTACTGAGCACCAACTGTGCTAACTCTGAGGATACAACAGACAGCGTTACAAGATTAGTTCCTGCCACCATGGAGCTTTCAGTCTGGGAAGACTTACATTCATCAAAAAATTACACAAAAACTGAAATTATGACACCCAGAGACATATTTTGTTATGGGAACATGAAACAAAAAGCCAAACTAGTTGCCACTGACTTGACTCCAGTTCATGGTGACCCATGTGTGTCGGAGTAGAACTGTGCTTCATAGGGTTTTCAATGGCTGATTTTTCAGAACTGGATCGCCAGGCCTTTCTTCCAAGGGACCTCTGGGTGAACTCGAACCTCTAATGTTTCAGTTAGCAACTGAGTGTGTTAATTGTTTGCACCATTGAGGGACTCCCCATGGGAAGCATAAGACAGAAGATATTAACCTTGTCAGGGAGGTTGGGGTGAGTGATCTGGGGGGTTGACATATGAGCTGGCATCTGGAGGAGAGAACCAGCTAAGTAGGAAGTAATCTGGGAATGAGGAGAAGAGTAGATGAGGTAGAAGTGCCCAGGGCAGGAGTGTGGCTACAGTAAGGGGCATAAAGCAGAGAGTTGTGATTGGTGAGCTTGAAGTAAAGAGAACAGGTGGAGTGTGGTATGAGAAGAGGCCACGGAGATAGTCACTGACTAGTTTACTCAGGCTTCTGTGAATTGCTTTACGAATTTTTCTCTTAGGAGCAATGAGAAACCACTGAAGTGTTTGTTTTAAGCTGGAAAAATGGGAATAACATGTCAGATTTGCTTTTTTTTTTAATTTTAAACATTCTTTTGTTTTAATATGAATTTGGTCTTTTTGAGTTTGCAATACCTTTGAGACATCATGTGGAGATGTCAATGGGGCAGCTGGTTAATGGAGTCCAGAGCTCAGAGGGGAGGTGTCTGGTCCTCTGCATTCAGATGACTGTGGAATCCATGGGGGTGGTGAGATCCTTCAGGGAGAGTGCAAAGTGTAAGAGCAGAGCAGGGCCTAGGGCTGAGCCGCAGAGGACAACCAGCACTCATTGGCTGAGGGAAGAGGAAGATGAACCTAAAATGGAGCCCAATAAAGAGTGGAGAGAAAACAGAAAAGGAAAAGGAGCGCAAGGTAGGTCACGGAAACCAAGGGGCACAAAGTTTTAAGAAGCAGGAATTGATCATGGTGGAAAATTGTTTTGATGGGTTAAGTTAGAGGATGACTAGACAATATCCGTTTGCTTAATGACATTGAGCTCACTGATGACCTTAAGGGAGGGAGGAAGTGGTAGCCAAACGTGAGTGGGCAGAGAAGTCACTGAGAGGTGAGGAAGGGAGAAAGTGCTTTTGAAAAGACTGGCTGTGGAGAGAGGGGTGGCAGAGCAATATAGCTGGATGAATCTCCCCTTACAGCAAGCATCCTTGCTTCTGACTCTGAGAATCTAGGTTTCTACGTCTATATTCCGTGCTTCATAAAAATACACGGGCTTAGGCTTCAGGTTGTTACAGAGACATCCTGAGGCTCAGCCCAGACCATTCTCCCTGGTTCTAACAGACAGGGAAAATCCCGTATAAGTAAATCATCTCATGAAATAGCCCCAGTATCCCTATGTGCCACTGTTAGGCTGCTGACAAAAGGGCTCCAAAGATGGGGTGGGAGGGGGGAAATTTGACAACCACTTAAGGGCTCTACTTTTATAAACACCTCTGGGGAACATCTTAATGTGAACAAATGGTGGAGTTCTATGAATGCACTTTCATTCAAAAGCAATAAATTGACTCCTTTACATGGCAAGCCATGAGAACAGTTCTATTTTCCTAACAGTCTGTTTCATTAACTGAAGCTGTTTATTTTCTTAGCATTAACTCACTAACCCTGACACCAAAATAAACAGAAACTGCCTGCAATATCTATTTATTTATGTTTCCTCCAAACTCTACTTCCCTAAGTCTCCTTTTGCTTTCTATTGAGTAAGCTTTATGGTAGTGAAATGTTATAAACAGTCAGTTGCCACTTTCTGGGAACAGTAAATTAGCTGCTAATGAATGAAGCTCACATGTTGCTGAGATGTGTGGAAAAACAGCAGCTGACTCTGGGCTGCAAATGGGACTGATTAGGCTGAGAAAACACTCTCCTAAGTGTGCTGGGCAAGAAAAGAAGAGTAGGGAGGTTTAAAGGGAGAATACTGATGGATGTCGAATATACTAAAGAAAGACAAACGTTACTCACCAGAAAAATGCTAACCACGTATGTTTCTATAAATTGAAAAGTAATAATAACCTAACTAAGCAATGCTCAGTAAAACAGTAACAGCAGTGTCTGCAAGGATTCAGGGAGGATATGGTGAGACCATAAAAGATATGAAAAGGAACTCAAGAGGGAAATAGAAAATATTACAGAGGTTAAAGTCACATTGGAAGACTCTCAAAGGGGAACAGACATGACTAAAAACATTCTATAAACATGTAGCATTGAATTAATAAATGCAAGCAAGATTAAATATGCAACAATTAAAAAAGGACAGGAAAAAAGTAGATAGAAAATAAAAGAATTTCTGAAGAAGAGCACAAGATCAATAGAGTATAAATAGTAAGTAAATATATAATTCAAAAAAAATTTTTTTTTTGGCAAACAAAAGTGCTGTGGACTTATATATCATAAAGTGATAATATGTCTTAGAAAACATTGATGTAGAATAATCAACACTAAGATCATATCTATGAAAATTACTTATATTAAAAGGTTAAAATTTTTTTTTATGCAAGAACTCCAAGAATAGAATTCCTGTGAGTCTTTCTAGAATGTGAGTTTCTAGTTGATTCTAAGGGGGCAAGCTTCAACTGATTGAGAGATGAAAGGTGAAACTTCTGCAATACTCAGTCTGATTAAGACAAGGGATAAGACTGAAATACGGCGTGTGGGGTGGGTGGTGGGTGGTTATAGTTACAGAAAAGAATATAAGACCTGACAAAGTGGAAATGATAAAGTTGGGATGAACAGGATAAAAATGGTGGCAGTGCAGGACCTGTATAATTGAAAATTAAAGGTTTTTTAAAGCTGCCAAAGCAAGTAATAGAGCTCATACTAAGTACACTTAAATTTTTAAAGGTAATTACTACCAAAAAAAAAACCCTTATAATTCACTCAAATCAGATGGTAGATAGGAAGGCAGGAGAATGTAAAGGAAATCAAAACATACCAATTTCATAGGGAGTTTTAGCCAGACAGTAGCTAAAAATTAGAAGAGTAAATAGATAATAGTTAACCCAGAGATATACTTGTAAATGTAAGAATTAACACATAGAAAAAAAAAACTTTATTGCAAATTCCCTGTAAAAGCAAAAAGTTAGCAGTAACTTAAATGTACAGCATTTGAAACTTTACAACCATACAATGCAGCCATTGAAAAGAATGAGAGGGGAAGGAAAACTATTTACTGAATACCTTTTTATACATTTAGTACATTCACTATATTCCTTTAATATTGCAAATGCAGACTTGAATTTTTGTCTTCAGTTCTTTCAGCTTGAGAAATGCCAAGCAGGTGATCTTTCCTTTTGGTTTGCTAACTCCAGGTTTTTGCACATTTCATTATAATGCTTTACTTTGAGCCACCCTATGAAATCTTTTGTTCAGCTCTTTTACTTCATCATTTCCTCCTTTAAAAAAAAAAAAAAAATCATTTCCCTCCTTTTAGTTACTCTAAATTCAAGAGCAAGTTTCAGAGTCTTTTCTGACATGTATTTTGGTCTTTTCTTTCTTTTTAATGACCTTTTGCTTTCTTTATGTGTTATGCCCTTGACGTCATCCCACAACTTATCTGGTCTTTGGTCCTTAGTGTTCAATGCATTAAATCTATTCTTGAGATGGTCATTAAACTCAGGTGGGATATACTCAAGGTCGTGCTTTGTCTCTTGTGGACCTGTTTTAATTTTCTTCAGCTTCAACTTGAACTTGCATATGAGCAATTGATGGTGCACTCTACAATTGGCCCCTAACCCTGTTCCGACTGATGATATTGAGCCTCTCAGTACATTCACAATATTGTGCAACCATCACCTCTCTCTAGTTCTGAGGAGACTCTTAAGCAGTCACCCCCCGTTAATAATTAGTTTTTAAAGAAAAAAGAAAACCTTGCCCATGGCTCGCAAGGACATCCATAGCCTCCCCGCCCCCCCGCCCCCATTTCTGCAAACTGTACACCACGCATTCTAGCCACACTTCTGTGTTGAGTCACGGTGGTCTCCTTTCTGTACTCCTTGAATTTGCCATATCCTTTTTCTCTACTCATTACCTTTACACATACTGCCCTTTCTGCCTGTAACACCAAGCCCCCCTCCCTTTTTCATCTATCAAACTCCTAGTCCACTTTGAAGTTCAGATGACTTCCTAGGCCTTGGTTTGCTATCCAGACTGGGTAGCTTTCCCATAGCTACCGATGTCATGCAGCTAGTTAGTGGTGCAGCTGGGATTCAGACCTAGAAAAGCTGATGCTGAAACCTGTGCTCTTTATGACGCAGTTTTGTAGGCCATTCATTGGCCTATCCAATTATATTCAAATCATACTTGATAGTACAGAGCTAATTTATCATGAACACAAACCTTAGTTCTCAAATGTGTGTACTCTGAGGATGGCGGCATATGATATGATTACTCCATAAAGCTCCAGGGGCTAGCATAAAACAAGACCTCCCATAGTGTGAGTGGCTTTATCATAAATGAACACAACGGGAGTTAGGTTAATGGAGACCAACCAGCTTGCCCTACAATGATATTAGTGGTGGATGGAAGAGGAGAAGACAGGTCTGGCTCTATCTACTGGTCCTGAGCTCTAGATAATTATGTCTCTGATGAATTATATGTGAAATTGCAGAGGTTTTAGGGGGAAGCCACACACAGATCTTGAAACAGCCGTGAAAGTTTTTAACACATGCCTATTTCTTAGTGCATGAGAATGTAAACAAACCGTTTTGGAAGGAGGATACTCTGCCTCTTCACCCTAGTAGATAAGTCACCAGTTGTTAAATATTTGTAGACACCTGACTTGAGCCCCATGGCTCTGTAAAGCCTTTTATGGGCAGGGGGTGTGATTCCATTGGCGTGCAAGCCATTCTCTTCATTGTTCCTGTAAACCCCTACAGAAATTCTGCATGGATTTCGAACCTTTTTGAAAGTGGCACCACAGTTATATTTCCTATCAAACCAACTGTCATGGTACAATTAAAGGAGAAATAAATTTCACCATCTTGATGACAGCCTGTGCAACTGAAACCAGGGAATATAGAGGACTCTGGGAACATGGAATCTTGTAGTCTTTGACAGCATGATGATTACACTGTCAGCTTATGCATTTTTTCAAAAAAACCACTTATTATACTTCATGCAGGTATTAATTTTGCCATAAAATATCACTTAGGGAAGCATTGACACTTTAGGAGCCTTTTGTATTAGACATTATGCAAAGTCAAATAAGTCAGATACAAAAGGACCAATACTGTATGATCCCACTTATAAGAAATATTCAGAATAGGCAAATACACAGAGACTAAAGTTTATTAGTGGTTATCAATGTCGGGTAGGAAGGGGGAGAAGGGAGGTATTGATTAGAAGAAAAAAAACAAAACACTGCTGCCAAGTCGATTTCAACTCATAGTGACCCAATAGGACAGGGTAGAACTGTCCCATAGGGTTTCCAAGGCTGCATATCTTTACAGAAACATACTGCCATATCTTTCTACTGCAGAGCAGCTGGTGGTTTTGAACCACCAACCTTTCAGTTAGCAGCCAAGCACTTTAACCACTGTGCCACCAGGGCTTCAAGGTACTAATTAAAGGTACTAATTTTCTGTTAAAGTTATAAAAACATTAGGGAAAGGACAGTGGTGAGGGTTGAATTAATTAATTAATGTCACTAAATTGTAGACATAAAAAAGCTAAAATGGCAAATGCTTTGTTGTATTTATTTCACCACAACAAAAACTTAAAAAATAAATTAAAAAAATGGCTATTTCAGCAAATGCAGGAGATGCCATAGCCATATGGCTTTCCCATCCTGAGAGGTTTATATGATCGCTTCATTCTCACCATAGAGCCTTAGAGAGACAGGCAGTCAACTGATAATGTAGCATATGAGGTTTTTGAGGTCCAGGAATCAACGGCAACATTGGAAATGATGTATGAGGTCACTGTGACATTTATCTTAGAGAGATTTTCCTCTCAGCGATAGTTTTAATGTTTATGCCTTTTAAGAAAAGAAATCAAAGATTTCATTGTTGCAAAGACCTTAGTCTTTGCCTGAAGTTGACTAGTAAGGGAAAAATACATTTTTGATGCCATGATGATGGTGATGTTAAGGACAAGGACAAGGATGATGATAACGGTGACTGACATTTACTGTGTGCTTAATGTGTGCACCCGGCGCTGTCCTGGGTGCTTTCTGCGTAATACCTAGTTTAAGTCCTTTAATTACCATTTTACAGATGTGAAAACTGAGGGACAGAGAAATAACTCGCTTACAGTCACACAACTAATAAGACACCTAACCACTGTCATCACTGCACCTTACTGCTTTCTGTGTAGAGCTGCCAATTACTGAGTACTTGCTTTGGGCCTTGTGTAAGTCAATTTATTATTATTATTTGACTCTCAAAAAAAAAAAAAAAAAGGTAGATCTCATAAAAAGGAAGCTGAGGCTTATAGAAATTAAACAAGTTGCTCACAGTCACCCTGCTTGTTGTTGGTAGCTGCCACAGAGTTGATTCCAACTCACAGTGACCACATGAGTGCAGAGTAGGGTTTTCAAGGCTGTGACCTTTCGGACGCAGATAGCCAGGCCTGTCTTCCTCTGAGAAGTCTATGGGTGGGTTTGAACCACCAATCTTTCAGTTGGTAGTCAAGCGCTTAACAATTCATGCCACACAGTCACCCTGCTAGCGTTACTTAATTTTCAACCTAACAGAGCGATAGAAGTCTTAGTATATTGAAAAGTGTTTAGTTCTGATAATGTTCTGGGCATTACATTTTTCTTCTTTTCTCCAATAGCACTGCGTTTCCATATCATTTCAGTATGACCAGAGCCTTTTGCAGTTAGAAGGACTTGTTGGGCCCTGGTAGAGAGTTTCCTGGCTTTCAGGATTAGATAAAGAAATATATTTGATACAAAAGAGACCTTGTGTCTATCTTGGTTTATTTCCACAGTGAAAAAAATCTCCTGTCCTGAATCTCATTGCATGGAATTGGAATCTTCATCTCACTAAGAAGATAAAAATAAATTTTGATGCTAGATTTCTTATGCTAATGTCTTATCTTGATCGCTTTAATTGGAAGTGTCTTCTTCCAGCAGGCATATCTACAGGAAAGATTCGGTTGACTTTTTCAAGTGTATTTATAGTAATGATAATGTGCTTGGCTCTCATCTTTCAGTTAAAAAGCTTGTAAGTATTTTAATTAACCTACACTGCACTCAGGGCATAGATATGACATCTTTTGGGGTGGTGGAAATGTTTGGAATTTGATGTAAGTGATGGTTATAGCGTATTATGAATGTACAAAATGCCACTGTATTATTTATCTTGAAATGGTTAATTTTATGTTATGTAAATTTCACTTCAATAAAAACAACACAAAACAAACAAGCAAATGAAGAGTGGCTTTTGGAACTAGCTAGGAGGCTGTTGGACTAGTCTAGGCAAAAGAAGTAGGTGGCTTCGACTAGGGTAGAGGTGGTGATGATGGAGATGACAGCAAGCTGAAGCTGGGGATGATGTCAGAGGAAGAAGGGGAGAAAAGGGGAGACACGATGGACACCAGCTTTGACTTGGTTCTAGGCCAAATTAATGCTACAAAGGGATATTAATGAGAATTCAGCCAGATGAACCTTTCTCCAAACTCATTAGCTGACCCTATTTAAAATGGACTTACAGACTTGTAACACCAATTCTGGCCAGGGCCATTTATTCCACTCCAACAAAAACTGAAACTTCTATTTGATTCAGTAAAATTCTCAATATCATCTTTTTATTCCTCCTCTTTAAAAAGCCATTTTTCCATGTTCTAAGCATAATAATTACCTACTTGGCAAGTGTATTCATAATTACGCAATTACTTTATTATAGATTATCAACTTAAAAATGCCTGAAGTCTGAGATATGTCTGGGAAATAAATTATTTTATTTAATGTATAGTGTAATTTCTTCTCAATTATTCAGGTGTTGGGGAGAAAATGAGTTGGGCTCAAATGCTCTTATGTGTAATTTTAGAACTGATCTTCCTGACAGAAATCAGGCAGAATTGATAATATGCTATAAAATGAGGCAGGCTTGATTAGGATCCCTGGATGGGCCCTTGTAGGCTATGAAGTGTATATGTGTGCATACCTGTATGTACATGTTTGTGTGTGTGCATGTATACATATGCAGGAGTGTATGTGTGCTTATTGTAGTAAGATAAAGTCTTTTTTTTTTTGTCACCAAATGGCATCAATTTGAGTCTAAGTGGCCAGAAGTTGAAAATAAGTGTCTATGTGGCATGTGTGCCCTCCCATCCTCATCTCTGGAATATTCCTTTTCAAATGTTTTTAACAGTGCCTATAATTACTATATGAAAAGGGCAAATGTACAGACGTGAGGTAAGACATTTTATCAGCTATTAAAAACTCAACAGGAATATAATTATCAGATCTTTTATATTCTCCAACAGCTGAGAATAAATTATAGAGGCAACGGGAGTTTTGATGGAAGGCATGTTGAAATTAATTGGGGGCCTAAAGTAATTCCAGGCAACTTGATGGACAAATTCAAAGTCTGGTGGTTGGGGACATGGTAACCAATGACGAGGTTTGCTAATTTTTCAATTTGCAGTAGGTATCTCTGGCTTTTAACTGAATCATATATTAAAGTGCAACATGATTTTTGTTTGTATTGAAAGTCTTCTCTAAGGCTTATCTTGGCTGACTGCACTGCCCCAGAAGTTGGTTTTCTTCTGGCTCAGAAATGTAGCCAAACCCGGGAACATTTTCCCTTTTAGGAGCTGATTAGAGATTCTTTAGAAGCTTTTCCATTTTTCTCAGAAGACTTAGGTTATACAGTACAGGCATGGGGTGGACGCTTTGCTTACTCAACACATCCATTTATCCCCTAAATAATGTGTCCCAGAAAAAAACCCAGGAGGGGCAGCCAAGGCAGAAAATTAATATTTTGTTCCCTGACTGAGCAAATGCTACCGTATCACTCCAGTCAGCCCCTAACCACTTTCTTGGCTGAGTCTATGTCTACTTCAGGATTCCTTGATTTCCTGCTGGGCCTTTAACCAGCCTGAGGACTCAGACTGCAAGTGCAAAGCCAGTGAGGGATGAGGTGAGGGAGGGAAGTGAAAAGGAAGGAAGAAGGGCAGAAGGGCAATGCACAAAGTCTAACTGTGGCCAGCGATGTGATCCAGGTGTTCATATGGACACACAGCAGGCAGCCATCTTTGGGAGGCAGACATTTCTATGGGGGTCCGTGGGGACACACACTTCAGTGTGATTCAGGAGACTGTTGGAGGCCAGGGTAGGTCAGGTTGCTACTTTGATGCAGAGAAGATAGGAACCACTTGGAGCAAAAGTTGGATGTTATCTCTGGAAGGTCACCAGCCGATCCCAGCTTCTGTTGATGACACCATGAAGTAGCTTCCCTTCAGTGTTCCCAGAGACACTGCACTTTCATTGCCTCTTCTTTACATGGACTATATCTATCTTTCTGTCAGTTAAGCCCTCTCCTGGAGATGAGGAATGGTTCTTGACATATGCCTTTAGGAGGAGATGATTGTCAATCCAACACCAGAGTACAATGTCATAAATTATGTAGCTGCTAAGAATAGAGACTCTTAGACTCTAAAACTTTCAGGTAAGCTGAGAGTATGGGGCTGGGATCGTCATAAGAGGATGGAAATACTTTTATTCTTAGGACGGATTTTTGATTTAGTTACCATTTGTTCAGTGTTCATTAGGCATGAGGCATTGGGTTAAATTGGTTGAATGCATTTTCATCAATGGTAAAAAACTCCTATAAGATTAATTTTTATTTTCTCCAGTTAGCAAATGAAGAACATAAGACTTAGGGTGCTGAGCTAACTCACACAAGCTGTGCATGAGGTTACACAACTCTTGTAAAATGAAACTGGGATTAAAACCCAGGTGTTTATTGGGTGTCAACATTCAAGCTCTTTATATTGTACCACATGACACTGAAACCTTCATTAACCAGAATATTCAGGGACTACTGTCAAAGAGAAAAGGAGCCCTGGTTGCACAGTGATTAAGCACTTGGCTGCTAATCAAAAGGTCAGTGGTTCAAACCCACAGCCACTCCATGAAAGAAAGATGAAGTAGTCTGCTTCCATAAAAATGTACAGCCTTGGAAACACTATGGAGCAATTCTACCCTGACCCATAGGGTCTCTATGAGCCAGAATTGACTTTACGTGATGGGTTTGGTTTTCGTTTAGTCTTGGGAAGAGGTTTATTGAGTTTATTGAGTGTCCAAATTCCGAGTGCATGTTCTGAGAGCTCCTAAATTTGTGATTACATAATTGATCTCAGCCTAACTTTTAAGTCATACTTTTCTTCAGACTAAAGATTAGCATATCAAGCATGTGACTAATCGGATGTCTCTACTAGATGAGACCCCGTAATTTTTTTCAAATTTTAATTTTTATCTGGAGCATCCTAAAATGTGTGTGTGTGTAAAGAGAGAGAGAAGAGAGAAAATCTCCTTTCCATGTGTGAAAGACACAAAGTTACGAAGTTCTGGAAACAGAGAGGTGCTCAGGGAGAAGGGAACTTGCCCTGGGTGGCAAAACTCAAACTGGATAGTCTAGATCTCTTTAGTGGAAAGGAATATGGTATCTTTCAATGGGTCACTGTGTTTGTTGCCATCTCATGGAAAACAAGCTTAGTGGCCGGATGGCATGTACAGAATGGAGTATGGATGGGGCATCCAGTGGCCCGAGTTCCAGTCCTAGTTATTTAGTAACTCTTTGTGGGACCTTGGGTGAACCATTTACTCTGGGCCTTACTGGACTCTCATGTAAAAGGGACAGTTTGATGTGGATGACATATTCTGTCATCTAATTAAAAACAAACACACAAAGAGATACTGGCCACCCTGGTGGTAAGGAGTGCAGACTGAAAGGGAGCACAGGGCAGCTTGTGACGTCTGGTAATGTTCTATGTCTTGATCTGAATGCTGGTTACAGGGTTGTTTACTCAAAATGTATACTTTTTTTTTTTATTATTATTATTGTGGTGAAAATACACACAACAAAACATTTGCCAGTTCAATAATTTCTAGAGGGGGCGCACCAGCCCTGGGGAAGGGACTAGAAGGCAGGAGGGAACAGAAAAGCTGGTAACAGGGAACCCAGGTTGAGAAGGGAGAGCATTGACATGTCGTGGGGTTGTTAACCAATGTCATAGAACAATGTGTGTACTAACTGTTGGATGAGATATTAGTTTGTTCTGTAAACCTTCATCTAAAGTACAAAAAAAAAGAGAAAAGGAGTTACAGCCTTGGAAACAGTATGGGGCAATTCTACTATGACCTATAGTATAGGGTCGTTTAGAGCTGGAATCAACTTGACTGCACTGGGTTTGGTTTTTTTGGTTTTTTAATTGCAACCCCGTTCATACGCTCCTGGTCTCCCTGTGTCCTGATACACCTGATATCCCCTTATATTGTGTCGTGGTCAACAGAAGCAAGTGCACAAGGCTAAGAATTGAAATGTCATTTTTTGGGTTTTCATTTGTTTTACTTTGAGATCTGTTTATTTTTCTTTTTTGTCTCTATGCCCCGTATTCCTTTTGGTCATTTTTCCAACCTGTCTGCTGGCTGCGTTAGATACAGAAGGCAAAAAGGTCCCACAACCTGAAAAACATTTTGTGAATTACCTCTGGGAAAATATATTGGAATTTACAGAAGTAAACTGCAGAGCACTGGGCATAAATGATGTGAGAAATGCCTATCAATCAAGCCTCAACTGCCTATCCCTCAAAGAATTTTGAAACAATACAGCTGGAATACCCTCTTTCTGCCAAAGCCTATACCACTAAGCATCTTGAAAGAGACGTTGGGCAGTTTCTCTGTAGATTTATTGTTCCCATGCAGTAACATCAGTCTCTTTCAATGTGGGGCAGAGAGAACATAGGCTATGAATTAGGTGTGCCTGTTTGCCCAGAAATGTGGCAAAGATAAAGAATCAGATGCCAAATGTGCTATTCATGGAAACTCATTTTATAATACTATGTTTTCTGTCAGCATGTGAATTCTAAATTTTTACACTGTAAATATTTATTTTCAAAGAAATTGTTCTTTCTTTTCCCACTTCTAAAATAAACACACAAACAGATACATCATCTTTAAGCAAAGTAAAAGGTAAGCAATACACAAGACAAAATTTTAGAAACTCAATAGAGAGGAAATAGTTATATTATCCTCAAAACATAAACAGTTCCTATGTATCAGTAAGAAAAATTGAGCACTATGACATATGTATGTTTAAAATATATGCACACACAAATCACAAATAAGTGCCAAGCCAGTAATTAAGATACATATATTTAAAGACTAATATTTATCTATTGTACTATCAAAAATTTTATCATTTCTAAAATTTTTCTAATGATAGAAAATACAGTATGGGAGTTCTCTAATGCACTTCTGGTAGGACTCTAAATGGATACAATCTTCCTGGAAAGAAATTCGTTGATATGTATCAATGGTCTAAAAAATGTATATATTACTTGACCGAAAAATCCTTCTTCCAGGAATCTGAAGAAATTGTCACAGATATACTCTATGCTTAAGGTTTATTCTATTAAAATGGGCATTGAAGCATTGTTTATATACTTTAAAGCAGACAGTATAAATGTAAAAAAAAAGAAAGTGATGTAAACCATGATCTATTCCTACAATAGACTTCTAAGTCACCATTAAAATTAGTTGTATGAATATTTAAAGATACAGGAAAAAGTACATACAGTATCACACAGTCAAAGATCTACATCCAATTATGAAACCAAAATAACCCCCCTTTTTTTATTGTAGTTAGAAACCTAGTTAACAAGTAAAGGTGGTGTTACAATCCCACCCTAATCCTCTTAACAGAAATATCACAATCACAAAATGGAGGACAACCACACAATACTGGGAATCATGGCCTAGCCAAGTCGATATACTTATTTTGGGGGGGGACATAATTCAATCCATGACATTCCACCCTTTGGCCCCCCCAAAATCACATTCTTGCCATACGCAAAACATATTTATCCCATCATAGCATAGCAAAAGTCTTAAATCAAGACCAAGTCCAAAATTCAAAAATTCCTCTTCATCTGTGAAATCTAGAACACAAGTTATCTGGTTCCAAAGGTACAATGACAGAAAAGGCATAGGCTAGACATTTCTATTACAAATGAGAGAACCTGGAGGGAAAGAAGGCATAACAAGCATCAAGCAAGTTAGCAGAACACATTATGTTAGCCCTCAAAGCTTTCAAAATAATCCCCTATTCTCTAAAACAATTTACACAATGGCCCTGCCTTCCAGACTCTAGGAATTGGCCACACTCTCCAGGTTGTGAGTGGAGGCCCCTCTGCCCTGGGCTTCAGCTCTGCCTTCCAGACCCACTGGGACAGCAACTCTGCTCCCTCGGCCTTAGGTGCACCATTCTCCTAGTCCATCTGGGTGGCAACTCCACCCTTAGAAACACCAGAGGCATGGCTCCACCCTTTGAAACCCCTGAGGTCATGGCCATACCTTCTGAGACTGAGGCAGCTGGGCTTCTTGTGTTGTCTCTTCAGCTTCTGCTTCCTGGTTTCTTGGCCCCTAGGCTCCTCAGGCCTCATGCCCGCATCTGCCCTGCTGGGGCAAGGGTTCCAAAGCTCTGTAGCTCCACAGATAAGTGCCTGGAGGCACCCCACTCGGCCAGGAAGCCTCCTGCACACAGGCACTCAGTTCTCTTGCTCTGTGGTTGTGGGTCAGCTCCAGTGCTGTCTGGCACTGGTCTCCTGGTTCTCTGTCACTGCTGCCGCTCTGCCACTGCAGGTTCTCTGCTGCGCTGGTCTTCTGCCGCTGTCACAATTCTATCCATTTACAGTTTCAAAACCACTTCCACAATTTAGGTATCTGTCCGAGCAGCATCCCACTCTCTCAGTTCCAAATTCTGTCTTAGTCAGCTGGTGCTGCCATAACAGAAATACAAGTGGATGGCTTTAACAAAGAGAAATTATTTCCTCACAGCAAAGTAGGCTAAAGGTCCAAATTCAAGGTGTCAACTCCAGGGGAAGGCTTTCTCTCTCTGTCGGCTCTGGAAGAAGGTCCTTGCCCTCAATCGTCCCACGGTCAAGTTGCTTCTCAGGCACAGGGAGGGACCCCAGGTCCAAAGGACACGCTCTGCTCCTGATGCAGCTTCCTTGGTGGTATGAGGCCCCCAACTCTCTGCTTCTTCCCTTTCCTTTTATCTCTTAAGAGATAAAAAGTGGTGCAGCCCATACCCCAGGGAAACTCCCTCTACCCTGGATCAGGGAGGTGATCTGAGTAAGAGTGGTGTTACAATCCCACTCTAATCCTCTCAACATAAAATTATAATTACAAAGTGGAGGACAACCATACAATACTGGGAATCATGGCCTAACCAAGCTGATAGACACATTTTTGGGGGGACATAATTCAATCTATGACACACACACACACACACACACACACACACACGTGTAATCCTGCCTTTGTAAAATATTTTTGGGAAATGCTTCATAATAAGACTGTTCTGATCTTACATTTCACAATTCACCTAAGATTCTGAGAAATGTTCCAAAAAAAGAGGAAACTGTTTAGGTATTTCTAATCCACTATTTATCAAATATATTTGACTATGAGATATCCCCCCCCCAAAAAAGGAATTATGTGCCCACATTTGGGGATTATTAGTATAATAAACCAAGGCAGGAGGAGGTACTGAATTTTTAGTTTTTCTTGAAATTACTGCTTTCAGTGACCTTTCTTCATCCTTTATTTGTGAAACAGGGAAGGAAATAAGAAGTTAATTAATAATGGTTGTGAATTCTAGGATCAGAGAGTTAAGTGAATTTTGGCTCTACTATTTATCAGTTAAAAGAAGATAAGTCACAATCTTTCTGAGCCTCAGTTCCCTCATTCGGAGCACAGAGATAATAATACCTCTTTAGATTTTAGGGCTGATTAAGTGGAATAAGAATATAAAGTGCCCCTGGCACATAGTCAAACTCCCAATAAATACAATCTGATATGTAAATAATATTATCCATTTAATCACTCCTTCACATTTTGCAAAGCACATTCATATCGTGGCATTTCATCCTCACAATCACCTTTAAGCTAGGCATATTCTCTTGTCTATATTTGCCCATGTGATTCACAAATAGGATGTCAGGTTTAGCTAGATTTTCAATTCAGAGCTTTTTGATCTACTAGCTGAAGAAGAAAATGGAAGGTCCCCTTTGCCTGTGAGATGCAGTATGACTGCTCAAATATATTCTTGTGGCAAAGTCCTGGAGATTATCGTGCTGTCTGTAGAACACCTTGAGTTTCAATAAGGTGTTATCTTACTAAGATTTTAATATTGACAGATTATAGCAGTCATTGAATGTGAATGTTTATAGATGAGAAATACATAATTATAAATAATTCAATCTGTTGTCCTAATTTCTTAAAGAACCATGAAGAATCTTCAATATAAATATTTAGAAGTTAAGTTTGAATCATAAGATTGTCATTAAAAAATGAACTCAGTGTATTGTACAATTTAATATATAGGTGCATTGATATTAAAAGGGTTGTAAAGATGAAATTAGCTGGTCCTAGTTTTTTTTTTTAGAGAGACAGAAGGAGCCCTGGTGTCAACAGTGATTAAGAGTTCAGCTGCTAACAAAGAGGTCAGCAGTTTGAATCCACCAGCTGCTCCTTGGAAACTCTATGGAGCAGTTCTACTCTGTCCTATAGGGTTGCTTTGAGTCGGAATTGACTCAACTGCAGTGGATAGAGCAATAGAAAGACTTAAATGCATTGTGAGGAATAGTGTGGTAACTAAAGTCCTATGTTGTTGTTAGGTGCCATCGTGTCAGTTCTGACTCATAGCAACCCTATGCACAACAGAACGAAACACTGCCCGGTCCTGTGCCATCCTTACAATCATTGTTATGCTTGAGCTCATTTTTGCAGCCACTGTGTCAATCCACTTCATTGAGGGTCTTCCTCTTTTCCACTGACCCTGTACTCTGCCAAGCATGATGTCCTTCTCCAGGGACTGATCCCTCCTGACAACATGTCCAAAGTATGTAAGACGCAGTCTCGCCATCCTTGCCTCTAAGGAGTATTCTGGCCGCACTTCTTCCGAGACAGATTTGTTCTTTCTTTTGGCAGTCCATGGTATATTCAATATTCTTCGCCAACACCACAATTCAAAGGCGTCAATTCTTCTTTAGTCTTCCTTATTCATTGTCCAGCTTTCACATGCATATGATGCGATTGAAAATACCATGGCTTGGGTCAGGCGCACCTTAGTCTTCAGGGTGACATCTTCCCTCTTCAACACTTTGAAGAGGTCCTTTGCAGCAGATTTACCCAATGCAATGTGTCTTTTGATTTCTTGACTGCTGCTTCCATGGCTATTGATTGTAGATCCAAGTAAAATGAAATCCTTGACAACTTCGATCTTTTCTCCATTTATCATGACGTTGCTCATTGGTCCAGTTTTGAAGATTTTTGTTCTCTTTATGTTGAGGTGGAATCCATACTGAAGGCTGTGGTCTTTGATTTTCATCAGTAAGTGCTTCAAGTCATCTTCACTTTCAGCAACCGAGGTTGTGTCATCTGCATAACGCAGGTTGTTAATGAGTCTTCCTCCAATCCTGATGCCCCCTTCTTCTTCATATAGTCCAGCTTCTCATATTATTTGTTCAGCATACAGATTAAATAAGTATGGTGAAAGAATACAACCCTGATGCATACCTTTCCTGACTTTAAACCAATCAGTATCCCCTTGTTCTGTCCGAACAACTGCCTCTTGATCTATGTAAAGGTTCCTCATGAGCACAATTAAGTGTTCTGAAATTCCCATTCTTTGCAGTGTTATCCACAGTTTGTTATGATCCACGCAGTTGAATGCCTTTGCATAGTCAATAAAACACAGGTAAACATCCTTCTGGTATTCTCTGCTTTCAGCCAGGGCCCATCTGACATCAGCAATGATATCCCTGGTTCCATGTCCTCTTCTGAAACTGGCCTGAATTTCTGGCAGTTCCCTGTCGATATAGTGCTGCAGCCGTTTTTGAATGACCTTCAGCAAAATTTTGTTTGTGTGTGATATTAATGATATTGTTCTATAATTTCCACATTCGGTTTGATCACCTTTCTTGGGAATAGGCATAAATTAGGTAACTGAGGCAGCTCTACATCTGTGATGACATTTTTGAAGCAGATACTTAAAGTCTCCCTGTTGTTATTTTAAATCCATTAACAGTAATACAGATGTTAGCAATCCTAGCAAGTATACAGAGAAGAAAATGGCCTCTGTAGTGTGTGATTTAAAATGTAATCTCACCCTAGTTGTAGAATGCCTTTGGTACCCCATGCAGAAAAGGATTTGCACTTTCCCTTGGGAGAAATTTTCTATCATCTGGTGCCTTCCAGAAAATAACCAGCTCCTGTTAAGAATCTGCAGTTTGCCAGAATCCAAAGCAAGGGCATCTAGTTTCCTGATGTGCTTTTCAGCAAGAAGTCACAGTGAGGGTGATTTGTCACATTTCAATGAAAGTAGTATGTTTGACTCCTCGCTTTGATTGGGCTTTGAGTATAATTTTTTAGTAATCCCTTGCCCGGGACATGTTTGATATACAGATTTGACACTGCCAGTGAAGCCATTGGTTTGCCTTCTCTTTGTTGGAGATGTTACCTCTTGGTATACAAATAAGTAAATTACGTTACGTATTCCCATCTCCTCTCTAGTGACCCTTCCCTTGCCTCACACACATCTCAGTGCTTTAACTCAGAAAAAGGAGTTTGTGTTTTGGTGGACGTGATTTCTTTTATCAGAGATTGACCAATAACAGAGTGAGTTCAGGCTTCCTGGGTTCAAAACCCCAACTCATTTTTTACTAGAGTTATAGACTCGAAATAAAGGAAACAAAAATCCTCACAACTAGACCAATAAGCAACATCATGATAAACATAGATAAGACTGAGGTTGTCAAGAATTTCATTTTACTTAGATCCACAGTCAACATCCATGGAAGCAGCAGTCAAGAAATCAAAAGACGCATTGCACTGGGCAAATTGGCTGCAAAAGACCTCTTTAGAGTGATGAAAAGCAAAGATGTCACCTTAAGGACTAAGGTGTGCCTGACCCAAGCCATGGTGTTTTCAGTCACCTCATATGCATGCAAAAACTGGACAATGAATAAGAAAGACTGGAGAAAAATGGATGCCTTTGAATTGTGGTGTTGGTGAAGAATGTTGAATATACTATGGACTGCCAAAAAACATGAACAAATCTGTCTTGGAAGAAGTACAACCAGAATGCTCCTTAGAAGCAAGGATGGCAAGACTACATCTCACATACTTTGGACTTGCTATCAGGAGGGATCAGTCCCTGAAGAAGGACATCATGCTTGGTAAAATACAGAGTCATTGAAAAAAAGAAGGGGGCCCTCATCAAGGTGCACTGACTGACACAGTGGCTGCAACAGTGAGCTCAAGCATAGCAGCACTTGTGAGGATGGCACAGGACCGGGCATTGCTTCGTTCTGTTGTACATAGTGTTGCTATGAGTCAGAACCGACTCAATGGCACCTAACAACAACAACAGTTATAGACTTATTCTTATTTGAGACAAGAGCATAAATGGGCTTTGAAGTCAGGGAGACAGACTTATGTTCAAACTCCAGCTCTACCACTTAATAGCTGAGTATCCAAGGATAAGGCCCTTACCTTCTCTGAGCCAAGAGCAGAAGGGAAGAGGGAGGCTTTGTGGAAGAGCTGAGAGTTATCCATTAGCACCTGGATGAGCAGAGATGAATGAGGTAGGAATTTCTAACAGAGAGAAAATTTTAAATTCTGCATTTGGTGACTATTGTAAAGATGATCTAGGCTGGTTGATATTCTGAGGGTGCAAATATCAAGTAGGAAAGTTCGCTACTTTGGTGGTGAGAACTGGTTTCTCATGTTCCTTGTATTTTCACTTCTGAGATGTATACACTAGACCTCTCCCAGGCTCTCAGGGGCTGCAGCCATGTGTGTGGCCACTTCACCAGTAAACATATACAGTCCAAAGCCAGATGTAAGGACACAGCCCGTGGGAGGTAAAGAAGTGAGGAAATGCCTTTTTAACAAATCCTTAGAACTCCAAGTCTCTGGAGGAATCTGATAGACATGTGAATTTCCACATGTGGCATCTGAGTTCTAGAACTCAGATCCACTAGTCTTCTTGCTTTTGGCGCTCAGAGGACAGTACTACTAGGCCTGGAGACTTTGATTTTCTTGGCTATAGAGGAGTTTGGTTGTGGCGTGAACCTTATGAGCCTTGAAGAAGAGTTATGCTGCCTCAGTGTGTTGAACTGTCTCTTTTCAAGAGATTCAAAATGCTTATTTCTCAAGTTGATTTTGACTCATAGCAATCCTATAGGAGAGAGTAGATCTGCCCTGTAGGGTTTCCAAGGGATGGCCAGGGGATTTGAACTATCAAACTTTTGGTTGGTAGCCAAGTTCTTAACCACTGAGCTAACAGGGCTCCCTGAAATTTCTGTAATTGTCATTTCTAAGCCCAGTGTCTGCCGGATGGTTATGCTGTTATTTTGATCTCTCTCTCTCTGTACCAGTTAAGGACAGCAGTGAGGAACATCTTTGGAGAGCATAGTTAGAAGATTCAAAGAAGACATTTTCTGTACATCAGTGTGCCAGGCCATAGGCCTGTGGTGGGTATTACTGAGCCCCAGAAAAGCATGACCGCCTATGCTGCTGGGTTTCTGGATGCTGCTTTTCTAGGGGTTGTGTGTTCCAGGAAGAGGAATGGTGAGGTGGTGGTGCAGGGGAGTAGGGGTACAGAACAGAAAGGTGAGATAGGGTGATTGGAAATAATTTCAGTGCTCTTCTAACTCCAAGACTTTTTCTTTTCTCTTATGGAAGGCTGTTTGCAGAGCCAAGAATTGACAAATCTGTGTAAAGTCACAAAGTCTTTTAAATGAAAGCTTCCGCTGAAATAAATACAACTAAAATTGGCTGTATCCACTTTTCATAATCCTTCTAAATCTTAGCAAACATTTTTTCCCTGTTATAGTTCAAGGTGCCAGCTGCTTAATTTTCAGTTTTGTTTCTGCTTGGTTAACTAATCAGTTTCTGTCAGAGCCCCTTTAACTGAAGAAGTGTAAGACTGCCTACTCTTTCCAGACTAATTTATACCTTGCTTGGTCTGAGCTGAAGAATAAACAAACTATTTTGATATACAACATAATTAGCCATGACCTGGGATATCATTGGGATCTTCAGATCTCCCATCTGATACATATTAAATACCTGGCCAGAATATGGTCTGTATCCCAAAGGAATGGAGAAGAGAAAGCATTTACCAGACTTTCCCAAAGTGTGGTCAGTGGGATATAAGATTGGTGTTATATAAAACAATGGGTTATTTTTGTGTGTTATTTATTGGTTTGGTAAATATTTAGTTCTCTTTCTTCAGGATTATCAAGCCTTTAATATGCTCATGTACACCGAGAAATCTCAATATTTTTACAAAGAGACCTTTCCCCCCAGACCGTCTTTGAGGATCAGTCTTCTGAGGAACACATTTAGGAAAGTTGGTTTAAGTGATTCACTTTCATGTTGTAGGTTTCAAATTAACAAGTTATCCCCTTTGAGAATGACATTATGGAGGGGGCCATCACTCAATTGTAATAGTTGCTCCTTGGTGTCATCAAGGGAGTGACCCAAGATAAAGAGCTTATGGCAGACAGTTAATTGCCCACCCACAGCCTTTCTTTGATCTGATCCATTCTTTCTTGCTATCGCATCATGATTTTTTGGGGGGTGGCTGATAATCACTTTCCTAACTTCCCTTACAGCTAAGGGTAGCCCAGTTACCCAATTTTGGACAATGAGACAAAAAGGGAAATCTGCTGGGGTGGTACAGGAGGTAGGCTTTTGAAGACGATGGGAGAAAAATAGGAAGGGATGGTTCTTTCCTTAATTTTATCTTGATGTTAAGAACAGAGCCATGTTCTTTGGTTTATAGGCTTGTTGTTGTGATGCCTGTAATTTATATTTCTATTTACTAATACATCTTTTAGCCTTGCAGGTGTTGGGGGTTGTGGCAGCCATCTTGTGTTGGTGAGAGGACAAGCCTAAAAATGAAAAATCAATCCCTTGAGTGATGGAACAGAAGTGCACAAAGAACTTGGTTTCCTGAATACACTGTGTAGCCACCACCCTGATGCTGAAACCGTCTACCTCCACACTTCTCATTAAGTAAACAGTGGATGTTATTATGATTTAAGTCATTGGTAGGCAGGTATATTAGTTTCCTGTTGCTGCTATAAAAAATTATCATCAACTTAGTAGCTTAAAGTAAACCCTGGTGGTGTAGTGATTAAGAGCTACAGCTGCTAACCAAGAGGTCGGGCTCTCCTTGGAAACCTCATGGAGCCGTTCTCCTCTGTCCTATATGGTCGCTGTAAGTTGGAATCAACTCTACGGCAATGGATTTGGTTTTTATTGGTTAGTAGCTTAAAACAACAAAAAAATATATTTCTTTAAAGTTCTGGAGGTCAGAAATCTAAAATGGGCCTGACCAGGCTAAAATCAGTGTTGGCAGGGCTGCATTCTTCTTATAGGATCCAGGAGAAAATCCCTTTCCTACAAGAGTCTGCCTACATTCCTTGATTCGGGGCCTTTCCTCAGTCTTCAGAGCGCATCACTCCCACCTCACTCCTGTTGTCACATTTCTATTTCTGTCCTGCCTGTCTCCCTCTTATAAGGACTCAAGTGATTACATTTGGCCCTTCTGGATATTTCAGGGTAATTTTCCCATCTCAAGATTCTTAACTTAATCTCATCTGCAAAGCCCTTTTTACATATAAGGTAACAGGAATTAGAATTTGGGCATCTTTGTGGACCATCACTCTGCCTACCACAGCAGGGTTTCTGTTACTTATAGCCAGACACATTCTAACTGATACGCAGTTTAAGTTCTTTTGTTTCTGATTTGTGTCAGCTCACCTTGTTGTTTTTCTCTAAACCTGTTCTTTAAATTGTGCATGTCTCAAGGGGAGCAAGGTGCTCTCTAAATGTTTTAACAGTATCTGAGCCTGTTGATAACTTTTAGTGACAATTGAAAAAGTCAGCTCTATAATTGGATCACTTTTTTTTTTCCTTTATCTTAACTTCTAGGGAAACTTTTATAGCATCCAGGTCTGTGTTTAAAAATAACAACAACAACTTTGATGTTATGTAATGTACACGTACCCTTAAAAACCCATCGCCATTGAGTCCATGCTGACTCATAGCGACCCTATAGGACAGAGTACAACTGCTCCATTGGGTTTCCGAGGAGCGCCTGGTGGGTTCAAACTGCTGACCTTTTGGTTAGCAACCAAACTCTTAACCACTTTGCCACTAGGATTTCCAATGTACATATATAGGTAATAAATTAGGGCCATTATTCACTATCCAAAAGTAAACTGGGTTAAACTTTTCAGATCAAACAGGGAGCATTTCAAATAGGATTTTAGTAGCAAAAATGAGGTTCACAAATGCTATCGAGGAGTGCATCAGTTGAAGGGATTGATGTTTCCCATTTTATTCATTCTGTTGGTAAGCGTTCTTCTCAAACAGCTGCGCAGCTTGTCTGGCAAGAGGGGCCCCAGGATGAATGACAGATTCCGTGGAAGCTAAGGGAGTTACTATGTGGAATCAAGAGTATCACACAGTGATAGGTGATTATGGATTAAGGAGATGCTCAATCAAGATCCACGAGAGCATGCTATTTTAAAATGTTTTGATTATGTACTATCGGTACATATTTATTGATGTTCTTATCTACCTCCTGTTAAAGTTAGCTTGACTTCAGCTTCTAAAACTTTGTCCTATCACAGGGTAAGCCCTTCACAGTGATCATGTCCCTCATCTGTGAGTCTGAGAAACTGGGAGACAGGAAGCAAGGAGTTGGGGAAATTTGATTTTGCCTATCTACTTCCTTACCTTGCCTAATTATTTACCTGCCCTTCCTCCTTCCTGTCTAATCCACTTTCTATCTACTTACCATACTTACCTACCTACCCACTTTAAAGACAAGTTCACATATATTGGGGAAGACAGATGCCATGTGAGGGTCACCAAAAACCAAAGAATCCTCAGGGCTGCTGACAAGGAAAGAATTGACATGGCTGAGAACCTGATTTGAACTTTTAGCCTTCCGAACTGTGAGAAAATAAATTCCTGTTCTTTAAAGCCACCTACTTGTGGTATTTGTGTTACAGCAGAGCTAGGAAACTTAGAGAGAGGCCTTGTCTGCTTATTTTTAAACTTCTGCTTGGGACTATGAAACTACTCTTTCTAACATGCAGACTGATGTCATTTAGAAAGCTCTTGGCACTAACTGAACTGTGTCATCACTTCTGGGACTGAGGTACAGCCTTGACTTGGCAAGCCTGTTTTTATCTGCCATTTTCTACAGGCATGGTTCTGGTAGGAATGGCCAGTGCATATTACCTAGGACAACATCTTGGTCATATTAACTTGATATAGAATTTCCTTTCAAGCCTTTTGTTTGACTTTAAACCAGATTGGGCATGCAAGGGCATAATTAGAGTTTCCTGTCAATCAATAACAAATAAAAGATTCTTATAGCATCTCTCATGCGCTTCCTCTGATAGCTTACATGTGTGCTTATACTCATGGGACTTATGTTTTAATGGAGAAAATAAGTTGCAATGAAACATTATTGAATATTTAGAAACAAATATATCAGAGATTACAGATTTGAGGTTAAATGGCTCTCTTGGCCAGTAGATATGTTTTGTTTGCATTTCAAAATGCTGTTAAAATTTGAATTAGTTGTCAGCATATAAAAATGCTGAGTTTTGTCATGCCCCTGCCCCCCCCCAAAAAAAAGAAAAGAAAAAAGTGCAACATAATTTTAAGTTTAAATATTTTATTTTATTTATACTAAATACAGAATATATACTTTTTCTTTCCTGGCTTTAATGGAAGCAAGCTCATCAATAATATTTTCAAAATCTACTTCTTTGCTTATCTCACCTTCTATTGAGAGAATTACCATATTTGATGGTTTCTCTTGACCAAGTGATGATCTTAAATAACTTTAATGAAGTTAATTATATGAATTAACTGATTAAACAAATTAAATGAATTTTTAATAAAGTTAATTATGTTTTGATTTTAAAATACGTCTTCAATTACTTTAATGTGGAAAATTAACCATAAAAATTACATAGAAACACATACATAGGGGTGTACATTTTTCCTTTTGCTTCAGGCTCTGATAAACTTGGCATAGTAAAAAAACATAGTACTAGTCCTTATTTAAAATTTTGATATTTCTTTCACCATAGATTTTTTTGCATTAATTTTCATTATTTATAAAACTGAATTAAAATATCATTTATATTGATTACTGAGCATATCAGCACTGCCTTAAATTTTGCACCAGAAACAAATGCCTTGCTTGCTTCACTCTAATCCAAGCCCTGATATCTGGGGTGAATTATTCTCCACCATTGGGCCTTTCGATACTGCAGTTCAGCTCTGCAGAATGAAATGATGGCTCCGACATTCACTGCCAATGATCCCTCACGATCACTGTTTCTACATAAAAATGTCCCTGTGCCTGCAGCCGTATCATTCCTTGTTCCCTGCATACTTCACCCATGGGCCTAATGAGTAAATAGAAATGAGGCCTGGCAGGAAGTTCTCCTAGAAGAGGGTGGGTAGATTATCATGAATATTTCCCTTGGGAGAAAATATTAGCCCAAGAGATAGAAAAAGCCACATAAACAAGAGAAACTCCATCAGCCTGAGACCAGAAGAACTAGATGGTGCCTGGCTACCACCAATGACTGCCCTGACAGGGAATACAACAGAGAGTCCCTGATGGAGCAGGAGAAAAGTGGGGTATAGTACTCAAACTCATGTGAAAAGACCAGACCTAATAGCCTGACTGAGACTGGAAGAACCCCAGAAGACATGGCCTCTGGACTCTCTGTTAACCTAATACTAAAACCATTCCCGAAGCCAACTCTTCAAAGATTAGACTGGACTATAAAACATAAAATAGTACGAGTGAAGAGTGTGCTTCTTAGTTCAAGTAGATACATGAGACTAAATGGGCAGCTCCTGTCTGGAGGCGAAATGAGAAGGCAGAAAATGATAGGAGCTGGTTGAATGGACACAAGAAATCCAGGGTGGAAAGGGGAGGTGTGCTGTCACATTATAGGGATAGCAATTGTGGTCACATAACAATATGTGCATAAAGTTTTGTATGAGAAGCTAACTTGAACTGTAAACTTTCACCTAAAGCACAATAAAAAATTAAAAAATAAAAAAAGAATTTTCCTTGAGATCCAAGCTTCTTGCTCATGAAGAATACTTGGGCAAGCCCTACCACAAGCATATCTGATATGTACCCAGGCATGATGATCATATTATGACTTATTCTAAGTACCATTTTACATTTGTCAACATATTTTTATATATGATCTGTCATTTTCTCTTTGTAAAGCATACTAGACACATTTTATTGTAGGCTTTTTGAAGATGAATTAAATGACTTGCTTGCATCTCCAACCATCATCCTCACTGCTGCTAGTTTCATAGTTTGATGTTGATATGATGAGACTCTTACACTGTCCTCCAAAAAAACAAAAAACAAAAAAACCAAATCCATCACTGTCCAGTCAATTCTGACTCATAGCAACCCTGTAGGACAGAGAACTGCCGCATAGGGTTTCCACGGAGAAGCTGTTGGATTTGAACTGCTGACGTTTTGGTTAGCAGCCAAGCTCTTAACTACTGTGCCACCAGGGCTCCTATCCCTACTTAAAACTTAGGATTTAGTATAAACTCTTTCATATGGCCTGTGGGTAGCTCCATTCTCTGGCTTATTGCCCCCTCCTCAACCTGACCACTCACCACTTCACACTGGAAACTCTCATCATACTGACCTACTTAATAATAACTGTAACTAACTTTATCGAGCACTTACTGTCTACTCAGCACTGTGCTAAGTGCTTTATCCCTTTGTCTCATGGTATATAGACCACAGCTAGGCTCTAGAGGATATTGTTTGCACAAGAAGGAGGGAATTTAGGGTTCCTTGAAAAGCATAAAAACAATATGCTCTAATATATGAACAAGAAGTAAATTTCTAATATATTGAGTCACAGAAATACGGGGGTTCTTTGTTACAGTGACTTGTGTTGCCCTAATTGCTCTTCTACATGAGTTCTCCCTTATGAAAATCGATATAAGAAGCCTTAAATGCATCATGCTTTCATCATTAATGTGCTAGACCCTCAAGATACAAAGAATAAAAGCATCTTTTTTTTTTTAATTCTTGTAATATAAACCTGTGCCTAAATAATGCCAACATTTAAGTTGCTATTGATTTTTTATATTTTATGTTGAGTATTTAGTAATTAGGAAATAAAGTGTATGTTGGAAAATATTTCTTAAATTTCCTGATACCCTTCGAATATAAATTATCAGCTTTTGGATCAACTTCACCCTCATCTTTATTGAGTCAGGAAGCAGTTGTTTATCTTTAAATAGGAGATGGGTCTATAGTCTGTATCTCCTCAATTACCTGGTTTTATAAAATACAAGAATGCTTCCTCTAAACCGTTAATTAAAGGCATAAATCTCTCTTAGGTAAATAGCGTAAACATAAATATTCACAAATTATTCATTAAAAAAAAGGCTTTCTAAATTTACATATAGATTGAATTTGAAATGTGTGAAATACTATTTTGTTTTATTCTGATAGCTTAAAAGCTCTCATGTTAATGGTTGCAGTCCCTGAACAAAGTGCCCCTAGTGTTCTACCTACCTGGAAACATAAGAGTCCTAATCCTGGACAGACATTGCAGGGTTAATTTGCAAATTGCTTTCAAGAAGGCAGAGGAAGTAAGTGTTGGAGAAAATCTCAGAAGTGTAAATCAGGATGAAGTAGAATTGATTTTATGTGGCTTGAAAAACTCATGCTGACCCTGTCTCCTCTAAAAAACCAGTTTATAGTGGGGGTAGCGGAACAGATGATTGTCAATGCAGAATGTTTGGTACCAACCCTTGGTCAGCATGATCTCATCTTGATTTTCGCTTGAGAAAGACAATAATCTCCTTTCCCAGAGGTTTATTGTATCCACACACGTACTCACACACGTACACACATACTCACACTTTACATTCTTAGGCCGGACTCTCTCATGCAGCCTGACTATGTGTGGGTTTGACGCTGATCTTTTTTTTTTTCTCCATGTTTTTTTCTTGATTGGCAGGTCTCAAGGATTGCAATTCTCAAGCTTCATCATTACTTGGGAAATTGTTAGAAGTGTCAATACTCAGTACCACCTAAAAACCTGTCACCATAGAGTCAATTCTTACTCATAACGACCCTATATATATATTAAAAAAAAAACAAAACCATATAGGACAGCGTAAAACTGCCCCATAGGGTTTCAAAGGAGCACCTCAAGGATTCGAACGGCCAACCCTTTGGTTAGCAGCTGTAGCTCTTAACGACTACTCCACCAGGTTTCCCAGTACCACCTAGATGTACTAAATAAAAAACTCAAGGATCAGGCTCAGAAATTTGTGTTTTAGGTTATTCCGATGCATGTTAAAGCTTAAAATCTATTACTCTGGTTACTTTGAATCGTCACACTTTTTACATCTTTCACTTATGACTTCGGTGACAAAAGTTTATTTTTTCCCCCAAGCCATGCTATTTAGCAGCTTGTTGGCATATGTTGCCCCCTCAAGGAATAACGATCTGTTGTTTTCCATAAATAGAACAGTTTGCATTAGCAATTGAAAAGCCTCTAATTCACAATAATCTCCCCTCCTCATATTTGCTCATCCAGCCTCTCCTAGACCTCTGGTCCTCCCTCCCCCTTTTCTCATAACTCTGTGATCTCGGCCCCACTTAAACTGTCATCACCTCAGTTTCCTCCATTGTTGAAAGGGGCTTGTATTACTGACTTTCATATAAATGTGGTGATAATTGAATCAGAGCATCATCTTTTTCTCTCTGACCTTATCTATGTGACCTTTTATCACGTTTTAGAACCCTGAATGGGTGCTTTTAGGCTTGTAAAATAACCTCCCCACAAAGGGCCAATTTAAACCTCACTGGAGTAGTTTTGGAAGGATTGATAATACACAAAAGACACGGCAATTACCTGTGATTAGCTTTTTTCTTTTTTAAATTTTAAATTTATTTTGTTATTGAGAATATGCACAACAAAACGAATACCAATTCCACCATTTCTATATGTACAATTCAGTGACATTGATTACATTCAAGTTGTGCAACCATTCTCACTCCCCTTCTCTGAGTTGTTGCTCCCCCATTAACATAAATTCATTGTTCCTTAAGGTTCCTATCTAATCTCTTAAGTTGCTGTTGTCACTTTGATCCCATATACGTAGTTCTTAAAAGACCATAATGCTTAAGGCAGACTTTTTTACTAGTTAAACTATTGTTTGGCTTAAAGAAGAATTCAGGGGATGTTTTCAGTTTAAGTTCTAAAGATTATCACAGGGCAATAGTTTCAGAGGTTCATCTAGCCTGCTTGGCTCCAGAAAGTCTAGAGCGCATGAGAATTTGAAATTATATTCTGTGTTTTCCAGTTTTTGATCAGGGTTCTTCTGTAGAATCTTTGATCAAAATATTCAGTAATGGTAGCTGCCCATCATCCGGCTCTTCTAGTCTCGTGGTAAAGGAGGCAGTTGTTCAAGGAAGCAATTAGCCACACATTCCATATCCTTCTCCTGTCTCTCCTTTTCTTGCTCCTGGCAAATAGGGACCAATTGTGCCTTGAATGGCTGCTTGCAATCTTTTAAGACCCCAGGCCCTGCACAATGAACTAGGAAATAGAACAGTTGGCAAAAGTCGTGTTGAGCTTTTAATGTTGAAACAGAACCTACCAATTCTCCATTCCTCCTCCTACTATCCACTACACCCATCATACCCACAGATGCACTGGGGGGGGGGGGGGGGGTGAACTGACCAGCTCTAAACCCACCGCCATCGAGTCAATTCTGGCTCACAGTGACCCTATAAGACAGAGTAGAACTGCCCCATAGGATTTCCAAGGAGCAGTTGGTGGATTCAAACTGCCCACCTTTGGTTAGCAGCTGTAGTTCTCAACCATTGCACCACCAGGGAGCAATCCCTAGACCCAGTTCAGGGTTAAAACATAGCCTTGGTACAGGAGCAAGTGTGTGTTAAACTACTTCAGATCATTTATAAAAGTAGGCAGGGAATAATAACATAAATAAAAAATTGAAAAAGGACAACAACAAAAGCACTCTAAATTCAGCCATAAACCTCCAGTCCTCAAATTCAAAGACATTGGGGAACTCCCAGATAAGTAGCCATCCCTGCACATCCAAAAAAAAAACAAACCCAGTGCCGTCGAGTCGATCCCAACTCATAGTGGCGTGATAGGACAGAGTAGAACTGCCCCATAGAGTTTCCTAGAAGCACCTGGCGGATTTGAACTGCCAACCCTTTGGTTAGCAGCCGTAGCACTTAACCACTTAACCAGGGTTTCTTCCCTGCACATAGGCCCTGGAATGATTGCCAAGATCACAAAGCAGATGTGAAATAAAGTCTTTTCCACAGCAGATAATATAATCTCCTTATTAGTTCCAAGTCCCTTGCTATGACCGAAGCACTCATTTATCTTCCCCATTTTTTTTGGTATATTTTAACACAATTCTCTTTCACCACTGGAATCGCCGTTGGCCAGTGCTGTGTTCTGGACTGTTGGTCTTGCACCGGCTAAGGAACACACAACAAACAGGCCCGTAAATGCTGCATGTGTATTGCCAGATCTGTTCTCTCTTTCTTCTTTCTCCTCCTACTTTTCCTCTTCCTCTTCTAGGAGGTTGAGGGATTATTCTGGGGAAACAAAATGTATGGACTTACTGATTTCTGGTTTCATAACTGTAAGTCTAAACGCTGTTTTCAGCGTCATCCTCTTTCTGTGTATTTTTCTCCGAAGAATAAAAAAATCCAAGACAAGGGTTTCTTGGAAGTCTGTGCAGCCTAGGACTCCTCAGAATAATGTTTTCAAATGAATAAAATAACATGCATATGATTATAAAGGAAGCCATTTATATTGAAAAGCAATGTTTTTGTAGAATTATGACATAGTAATACATAAGCATCTAACACATCAAAAAAAAGATCTAGTAACTTGGAGAATCTAATAACTACCACAATTTCAAATAGTGATGAGTGTAAATTATATTTTGAGATGTCTGCCACAACTCTTATGTCATATCAAAAGATCTGTGATTTCCCTGGGTGATAAATCACAGTATGGTTAACACTGCGATGATTTGTTGTCTAGATTTATAACAGAAAGAAATGTTAAACTTCAGTTTGAGAGTAGTCAAAATATATAATCCCTTCACCTCACCCAGGTTCAGGGACAGACTGAAATTTATCCATGGACCCCAGACTCTTGGTTAACAATACCTGATGCAAGAGAGGTTTTCTGTAGCGCCTGGATAAAAAAATAAACCAGTTGCTGCCAAGTCAATGCCAAGTCATGGCAACCTCTGATGTGTCAGCGTAGAACTGTGCTCCAAAGGGTTTTCAGTGGATGATTTTCAGAAGTAGATAGCCAGGCCTTTTTTCTGAGGTGCCTTTGGTGAGCTCGAAGTTCCATCCTTTCAGTTAGCAGCCAAGCATTAGCTTTTTGCAACACCCAGGGACTCCTGTAGGTCATATAAAAAATAGCTACTTTAATTTAGGTTTATATATATATAAACACACACACACACACACATACATACAACTTAGGCTGGTACACACACACACACACACACACACACACACACATGCATACACACAGAACTCTATGGCAGAAACTATTGTGTACCCATCAAAATCCATTTTCTCAACCTCTTAGGCACATAGCTCACCTACATTTTCCAGCTTCCTTGCTATCAGGTGTGGCCATATGGCTAAGTTATGGCCAATGGAAGAGACAGAAGTAAAACGTGCCATTCTCAGGCCTGGCCTAGAGTAACCACTCACATGAGCCTCCACATTCCCTCATGATGTGGAGGATTTAGCAGAGGACACGAGGACCCTAAAGTTAGACTTACAAGATAGAAGACTGAGCTCTTAAATGAGCTTTATGTAAAGCTGCCTGCCAAAAAGAAACTTGCTTAATGGACCTATGCAGGGCAAGAAATAAACTATGGTGTTCAGCTACTGAAACTTGGGAGTCTGTTTGTTACAGCACCTGGTGATACTTACTCTAACAGATCTTATAGTAATATATAATCTCCTGAGCTCCCTTGAAGAATATTTTTCAAAAATTATATGATATATGATAAAGAAGTGACTTTCAACTAAACTAAAAACAAACAATCCCATTGCCATCGAATTGATTCCAACTCATAGTGACCGTAGAGGACAGAGTTATAACTGCCCCATAGGGTGTCCAAGGACTGGCTGGTGGATTTGAACTGCTGACCTTTTGGTTAGCAGCCAAGCCCTCAACCACTGCACCACCAGGGCTCCACTTTAAACTATTTTATTTTTTGTTGGTATATTTTTACTTATTTTAACTGCCTGACCTTGGAAAACATAATTAAGGTCTCTTTGCCTAACTTAACCTTATTCAGCCGGAAAAGGGGGCAGCAATAGTACCTAACTCACAGGTAGTTATGGAGTTTAAAGGAGCTAATGTATGCTCCAGTGACCTGGAGGAAACAAAGTTCTCCATGCCAGGGGTATGTAGTCCTCTGGGCTACCTCTGGCATAGTTAAATGTAATTTCCCCAAACACTTTATTCCTACATTCCTTGAAGCCTAATCACATTGGGTGAACTCGGCTAGGGCCAGAGAGACCATGTCTTATTCATCTTGGAATCTCCATCACTCAGCACAGGCAGCCTGGCTGGTAAAGAGGCTCTCCATAAATAACTGCGAACACATGCCTTCAAGAATAGAATAACTTATGATATTTTCTGTCCTCGTTAGAGACTGTTAGCACATCAGTATGATGTTTACTGAACCTGAGTAAGTGATAAATTATACTTCTGTTTCCTCTTGCATGCCCACTTTTTTTTAATGTGCTGTTGAAGAACAAATACTTGCATTATTAAATTAAATGGTGAGTTTGCACAAGTATGGCCAACTGTTTTGCTGTGTCCACTGTTGGTGGTGCAAAGAACACAGATCTTGGGCTCAGAATAATCAGGGTTTAAACGAACAAAAAATTAAGAGTTCTTCAAGGAGGAAGAGGGTTACTAATCAGAATTGTTGTTATTGTTAACTACCATAGGGTTGGCCCCCAACTCATGGCGAACCCACGGACAATGGAGCAAAATGGTGCCCAGCCCTGCATTATCCCTATAATCAGTTGCAGATCAGAGTGTTGTGATCCACAGGATTTTCACTGGCTGATTTTCAGGAGCAGATCACCAGGCCTTTCCTCCTAGTCTTAGTCTGGAAGCTCTGCCAAAGCCTGTTCAGCATCATGGCAATAAGCAAGACTCCACTGACAGATGGGTGGTGGCTAATCAGAATACTTGGGCTTTTTTTTCCCCCCCCCCAATTTTATTTCAATACTATTTTAGAATCCTGATGAGATCTCTCTATTGAGCCAAATGTCCTTCTATCCCCTAAAACTCACAGCCAGCCATTCACCCTTTCATTTATGTCTGTTTTCTATCACTTAATCATAATTACACCAAAAAATAGTTGAGAACCATAAACTTCCTGAGCCTAGTGTTCTCACTGGAGAAATGAATGTCTCAGTGTGATGGTGAGGACTGAATTTGCAGTGCTCAGCATCTAGTGTGCAATGGGTTACATTTGCTCTCTTGAGCTATTGGCTGCCCGAGGCTCCTGGGGCCCCACGGCTGACTAACTCCATTAAACCACCTCAGCTCTCAATGCCCGTTTTCTTTTCTAATTTTCCTATCCAAATCTGTTATCAGAAAGGACCAGAATTATCTCTTTACATGTAAGTCTAAGTGCCAGTCATTCTTACAGTCTTTTGTCTTTTTTCCCCCTCTGCGTTAGAAGGTTTGTGTATTTTACATTTTAGAGTGTAGTCCTGGAGTATGCTCCTCTGTGGTGCTTCCAGTGATATACTCTCACCAGTTCATGAGCTAATCTGTTTCCCAGTGTTTTCACTAACACTTTGACTTTTTTGATGTTTTTTTTTTCCTTCCCCAATTTGATGTTAACTATTACTGTTCTTATACATAGGTGCAAGATGTTTTGGAAATGTCAAATATAAGTTAGGACTTCACTATTTATTGCTCATGCTATGTGTTATGGATTGAATTGTCTTCTCAAAAAATTTATGTTGAAGCACTAATCCTTGGTATCTCTGAACATGACCTTGTTTGGAAATAGGATCTTTAAAGATGATACTGGTTAAGTTAACATGAGTTCATACTGGAGTAGGGTGGGTCTCAATCCAAACCGACTGGTCTCCTGTAAAAGAGAAGGTGAGAAACAGAAGGACAGACAGAGGGAAGATTTATGTGGCAGCTGCAAGCCAAGGAATGCCTGGGGCCACCAGAAGCCATGACAGACAAGAAAGTTTCTTCTCCTAGAGGCTTTGGAGGGAACACGGTTCTGTGAAACCCTGGATTTGAACTACTAGCTTCCAGCACTGTAGACAGTAAATGTTTTTAAGCCACCCAATTGTGCTATTCTGTTATGGTAGCCCTAGGAAAAGAATATACTATGTAATGGCAGATAATTTGCTTAGTTTATGCCATTCCGTCATAATCAGTCAGACTCTATATTAATTCATTGTCTTTCATTCAACATATATTTATTGAACACCTACTTTGTGCCAGATATTCCTAAGGCCCTGGGAATTTAGCAGTGAAGAAGTCAGAAATCAGATAAAAAAACTGTGCTCTCACAAAGCTTACACTCCATTGGGGAAAATAAAGAATTAAAATATATATGTGTATGTGTGCACGCAAGTGTAGTATGTACGTGTATGTGTATTTTCAGTGAAACCTATGAAAGCTGGAACTTGATGGGACTGCCTTCTTTTTCCAGGTTTTGCAAGTTTTTCACCTTTGACAGGGTGCAGTCACACTTAACTAGTGCTCTCAAGTGGAAAATATTTGAGTTTTCCTTCTCTGACAGGTTTCCACCTTAATAGGTTCCAGCTTTTGCAGGTTTCTCTCTCTCTATGTATTTTTTTTATGTATATATATATGTAAGTAAAATATTTTCCTGTATGTATACATATATATAATATGGTAAACATATATAAAGTAAATATGTATACTATATATATATATTTATTCTCTCTCTGTCTATATATATAGTAGGAGGTGAAAAATATATAGCAGATAATGAGGCTTTGAAAAAACAATAAAGCAGAGGTGTGAATGACAGGTGCGATTTTCCCTATTTTAGTGGAGACATTGGCACAGAAAGTTATTTGTGGTCAAGGTTCTTTTTCTGCCCAAGTCCTAGTGATCCCAGCTCTTTGCTAGGACTATCAAGGGAGGATGGGGCAGAGGCTATATTTGTATTCTATGTTGTCATTTCCTTGCCATTGTGAATCAGAACAGAAGAGGACATGTGGCCCCAGCTAGGCTAATCATACTGTTTATCTTGAGAATTTAGTAATTTGAGTCAAAACATTCAGATATTAAAAGTTGGCAGTGGTTATAAGTATAACCTGTCTGAGTGGTTGGGCTGAATGCAAATGATGGTGCTCACACCCATTAGCTTAGGTAAATAAATTCTTAATGTAAGAATATGTGAATAGTGGTGTAGAAGACGCTGAAGGATCTACTGCAGCCTGAGTGTCATGCAAATCAAAGGGACTGGAGATACCCCAACATGCTGACGTCGTCCATTTAGCACTTCCGGGTTTGTGAGCCTGAAGTGGTAAGTATAACAAGGCTCACCTCAATGCATCAACTCAATGAGACTCTTCTGTAGGAGCACGTGGGCATGCTCGCCACCTAAACTCCACTGAGCCCCCCAGTAGGGAACACAAATCCTCAGTGCCTGCCTCAGTTGTTTTGGTCCCCAGAGCTGTCATAGTTCCCACCTTTCCCAAGGCCTAGTTATTCAACCATGGTTTAGATTCAGTGAAATATCCCAGGATCTTTCCTGTTTGTTTGTAGATTTGAACCCCCATCTGTGTGTTCTCTGCAAATTCTTAGTTTGAAAAATGAAATGTGTAAATATTTGTTTTGAAAAACAATTGTAGCTTATCTCTTATTAAATTTTAGTTGATTTAAATCTTTTTTTTTTTTCAGTTTATTGTGTGTGTGTGTGTTTTAATGTAAAGAAGCACCTTAAAAATTTAGGACAATTTTCTTCTCCCCTTGCTCACTCCCGGTTACTGATACCCACATTGCCCAGTTCAAAACAATTTCTTGAGTGTCCTTGGGCCACATCCTATTTTCCTGAGAACTTTTAGGAAGATTGAGTTGCTAACCACGGGCCACGAAGAGGAATGAGCTGGTGTCTCTGCCACCTCTCACACGGAGTTAATTCCCCAGGTGTGCAGGGATTTCTCACTTAGGAACTAAAGCCACTGACCCCAGCTTACCAGCAAACATCTGCTCTCCCTTGATAGCACTGCCAGGTGCTTATTTTGGCTTCTTATTCAGCTCTGTAATCTTCTGTGTAGTCAGTCACTTCCCTGAAGTTGTTTATTTTGATATGAAATGCTGGAAGCCTAGACTAAATAGTACAGATTTGTAGAAAGCTACTAGCTAATTCATTGCTTTTCTGCGCTTGAATAGATTTTCCTGCTGGCTTCATCCACTCATGGTGTAAGTAAGTCATTCAATACGTATGGGGAAAATGCATATTGATATGCTTAGCAAGTAGTTTGGGAAGGAATGTGTTTATCTTCATTCCTTTCAAAAAGCTAGTGGACATGTATATTCTGAATATTCTATTTGGAGGGATGACTATGACAGTGCTGGTTGGGTGGCATCTCTCATAGGAGTTGTAGGGGTGTTTCCTAAGAAAGTGATTGCTTTTAATGCATCCAACCCTTTGCCCTGCTCAATTAGTTGCTCTATGAATTGTTGATCTCCCATCTTAATTTACAGTGGTTCCACAAAGTTACAATGTTATTGGAGCAGCCAAATCAGAGTGGTGTAATGAAATGAGCACTGGGCCTCAGTTTACTCATTTGCAACTAAAATACCTACCCTGTCCTCTCTCCAGGTTGCTGTGATTCTTAAACGAAAGCAGGGCTTTGGACTTGTTTGGTCTGGTTCGAACCCCTGCTGAGAATTTGCATCGCCACCCCAGATTAAAAAAAAAAACAAACTCCCTGCCGCCCAGTTGATTACCGACTCATAGCGACCCTATAGGACAGAGTAGAATTGACCCCATAGAGTTTTCAAGGAGCGCCTGGTGGATTCGAACTGCTGACCTCTTGGTTAGCAGCCGTAGCTCTTAACCACTACGCCACCAAGGTTTCCGGATATACTGAATCAGAATCTACATTTTAATAAGATCTCCAGGTGATTCTTATGTAAAATAATAAATTTTGAGAACCACTGCTCTACTAGTGGTTCTCAGAATTGGTCCTTAGCCAGCAACATTAGCATCACCTGGGAACTTATTAGAAATGCAAATTCTCAGCAGGGGTTTGAACCAGAACAAACCGGTTCAAAATCCTGAATGAAACGATGTATATGAAAACACATTAAAAGAAAAAAGTTGTCATCGAGTCGATTCTGACTCATAGAGACCCTATAGGACAGAGTAGAACTGTCCCATAGGGTTTCCCAGGAGCTGCTTGTGAATTCAAACTGCTGACCTTTTTAGTTAGCAGCTAAGCTCTTAACCACTGTGCCACCAGGGCTCCATGAAAACACAGAGTGAGCTAAAATGTATAATGTGTGTGTATTCTTACTTGCATTTTTACTCTATAGCTGAGAATCTGATGATATAGGACAAATCTCCTTTGGTGACGTTGAATCGAGTAGATTGTCATTTAAGTCTCCTTAGTTGGGAAACACCTTTGTTAAGAGCAAATTACCTTACTCCAGGTTATCTGTGATAAATTGTAACCTACTGAATACACTTTGTTCTGAGTATGTATCTTCTGAGTTTAGGACAGAAGATTGAGTTCCATAGTCTTTCTTTTGGACTTCACATTAAAATCACCTGGGGCTTTAAATAAACACACCAATGCCAAGGTGGCAATTGAGTCAGTATCTCTATGTGTAATTAAAAAAACAAACAACAACAACAACAAAACTCCTCAAGTGATTCTGATGACAGCAAATTTTGACAAGCACTGTTTTAGTTGAAAGAACGCCAGCTTTACAGTCAGCCACACCTGGCAGCACAATTCTGCTAATTTTGTGACTTTGAGTTGAGGTCTCTAAATGGAATTTTCTTAATATATACAGCGAAGGCAATAGTTGCTACCTACTCAAGGTGCTGACGCCGGTTGGAGCTCAATGGACGGTAACCTTTAAATTTATTATGTCCTACGTTGTGTACTGCTGTTTCCTGGGTATGTCTTGGATTATAAACTCTTTGAGGGCAAAGATTATGCTTTAATGTTCATTCTCTATCACCTCAGCTCCTAAACATTACTGATCATAAAGTAAATTGCTGCATAACCATTTATTTATTGACAAAACAATCCAAAGGCACCTTCAACCCAACTATATTTAAAAATATCCAAAGCGCAGCCTGATGCATCCATTATAGTTTTAAGTGCTATCCTGAGTATTTGCTCATGCATATTTGTCTAAAATTTTTTTTTTTTTTAATTTGTCTAGACCACAGAGAAACTGTCCCTGTAGATTCCACTAGTCTCTATTTAGAAGAAAGTCACTTTTGACTGTCATTCCATTCCATTAGAACCTACACTACTTGGTCTAGGTTACCATTAGATCTAGGAATCTTGTATTTTGCCAGTCAACTGTGCTCCTGGGTGTAAGAGGGTGGGTTGGAATCGGGGATGTTTGGTTGGTTGGTTCAGCCTTGAAGCTGTCCCCCTGCTGTGTTCCTCCAATAATCTGTGGACATCTGGGGCAGGTTGATGGTGGAAGAAAAAAATCCCCATTTTTATTAATGAGTCATGTGTCCCAGGGGCATGAGTAATTTGCCCAGGGTGTCTGAATGAATCACCAGCTATCCAGCTCCATTAGGCTGAGCTGCTTCCCATGATGAATGAGCTGGGCCCACAGGTTGAGACTCAGCGAGCACTGGAGATGAATTCTTAACCTGTTTCAGCTGTGGAGAGTCATGTGACTACCATATATGGTAATGACCAATCACGACTTCATTTATGCAAATCTCTCTCTCCTTCCCTCCCTTAATGATAATGGGTTTTTTAATATCATTGTTCATCTCACATGTTATTTATTATGGTGCCAGTTATTCAGGGTAAAATTAAAAAAAATAAATAAATCTTCTTCTCTGCTCTATTCCAGATGGTTTCCATAATTGGTTGATTACTTTTGCAGATGTTATAGAGAAATTGCAGAAAGTAAGCCAACAATGATTTGCGGTAGCTAGTGGAAGTGGCCTTTTTCTGTTGATTATTCTGTTTAGAAACAAATATAATCTGTGTATCAGCTGCAGACACTTTGGACTGTAAACTCAGCATTTCTGGGGTTTTGGGACTACAGGTTGATTTTTTGGTATTGTAAAGTGATCATGTTACTTCTTGGGAGATTTGGTTCTTACAAATTTCGTAGCCAAAAATCGTATTTCCAATTGCACTGTTTTCTGGAAAACTTGGGCAATTTAGTTTCTTATATATTTTTAAATCCCATTTTACAGTTTTAAAAGTGTTTTGACAATAAACCTGAAATGAAAGCCAGGTTTGTTGTTGTTAGGTGCTCTCGAGTTGGTTCTGGTTCATAACGACCCCGTGTACCATAGAAGGAAACACTGCCCGTCCTTTGCTGTGCTCACAATCTTTGTTATGCCTGAGCACATTGTTGCAGCCACTGTGTCAATCCATCTCATTGAGGGTCTTCTTTTCCTCTGACCCTGTACTTTACTAAGCATGATGTCCTTCTCCAGGAACTGATCCCTCCTGACAACATGTCCAAAGTATGTAAGACGAAGTCTCGCCATCTTTGCTTCTAAGAAGCATTCTGGTTGTATTTCCTCCAAGACAGATTTGTTCATTCTTTTGGCAGTCCGTGGTATATTCAATATTCTTCACCAACACCACAATTCAAAGGCGTCAGTTCTTCGGTCTGCCTATTCATTGTCCAGCTTTCGTATACATATGATGCAATTGAAAATACCATGGCTCGAGTCAGGTGCACCTTAGTCTTCAAGGTGACATCTTTGCTTTTCAAAACTTTAAAGAGGTCCTTTGCAGCAGATTTATCCAATGCAATGTGTCTTTTGATTTCTCAACTGCTGCTTCCATGGCTGTTGATTGTGGATCCAAAGAAAATTAAATCCTTGACAAATTCAGTCTTTTCTCCATTTGTCATGATGTTGCTCATTGGTCCAGTTGTGGGGATTTTTTTTTTTATGTTGGGGTGTAATCCATACTGAAGGCTGTGGTCTTTGGTCTTCATCAGTAAGTGCTTTAAGTCCTCTTTACTTTCAGCAAGCAAGATTGTGTCATCTGCATAATACAGGATGTTAATGGGTCTTCCTCCAATCCTGACACCCCAAAACCCAGGCAGATATTATGTTATTACCACCACTACTGTCACTAGTACTGCCACTGCTACTATTTCTATTTTCCTGATGAGAAAACTGAGACTGAGAGAGGTGATATGACAATTTAAGGTTATACAGCTTTCTAGTGGTGGAACAATTCAGTTCTTCTGACCCTAGATTATTCCTCTTTCTTTTTCACTAATACCATATTGTGTCTCCATACTCTAAGCTTCAGGGAAGGAGGCGGGAGACAACCAAACTTTTCACTGAAATATTTTTAAGTCTTTGATATTGGATGGCTTCAAATGTCATTAAGCCCAACCACCCACCACCCAACCAGGGTAAGAATCTTTCCTATAGTATCTCTGACAGATGCCCATTTGAATTCTGATTGCATGTTATAGGAATTTCATTATTAGAATGAATTAAAATGAGTCTATTACAACTTCAAATTATCTTAGAGTAGCCATCTGCATTTTCACAGAGTAGGTATGCTTACAGGTGGCAAAATAATTTTGACTTAGGTGATTTAAAGTGTGGCTGCAGCTCAAATTTCTAACTCAAACACTTCTTATGTTAGAATATGATCATCTTGTTTATGATAAGTATTTTAAGTTAACATACCTTGATCATCCAGTATATTTTCATAAGATGTGTTATCTGGATTCCTCCCATGTTGGCTCATTTTGTTTGTCAGCATTTTAAATATTTTTTAAGACACGCAATCCATAGGTACTCTCAATGTATCTATCGTTCATAGAGAAATGCTTAAATGTTATGGTGGAGAGAGAATGGCAACATATTTAGAGTGGGCATTTGGGAAATGGTTGCTGAGAGCTTCAAGTTTTAGCAAGTGTCTTAGTCATCTAGTGCTGCAATAACAGAAATACCACAAGTGGTTGGCTTCAACAAAGAGAAATTTGTTCTCTCACTGTCTGGTAGGCTACAAGTCCAAAGTCAGGGTGTCAGCTCCAGAAAAAGGCTTTCTTTCTCTGTTGGCTTTGGAGGAAGATCTTTGTCATCAGTCTTCTCTTGGTCTGGGAGAATCTCAGCACGGGAGTCTCAGGCCCAAATGGCACACTCTGCTCCCGGGGCTGGGGCTGCTTTCTTGGTGATATGAGGTTCCCAACTCTCTGCTTGCTTCCCCTTCCTTTTATCTCTTGAGAGATAAAAAGTGGTGCAGGCCACACCCCTGGAAAACTCCCTTTACATTGGATCAGGGAGAGGAACTGAGTAAGAGTGGTGTTACAATCCCACCCTAATTCTCTCAACATTAAATTACAATCACAAAATGGAAGCAACAACAGAATACTGGGAATCATGGCCTAACCAAATTAATACACACATTTTTGGGGGGACGTAATTCAATTCATGACAGCAGGCTTAGCTGATGAGCCATTTATGTGATAAAGAGATAAACTAAAATTCATACATAGGTGTGGAGGATATGTAAGGAGAATGATTGGGAACTGTGCTTTGCCTCTAGACAAAAATATTGAGTGGGCAGTGTTGATGAAAAATGAAATGTAATGAGCGACAAGTATAAAAGTTGGTTAGTAGAAACAAAACAAATTGTGTTCCCCCCCACAAAACCCAAACACATTGCCATTGAGTCAATTCTGACTCATAGCGACCTTATAGGACAGAATAGAACTTCTCCCGAGGGTTTCCAAGGAGCGCTGGGGGGATTCGAACTGCTGACTTTTTGATTGGCAGCTGAGTGTAGACCATAACAATTATATAACAAATTGATAGAACAAGGAGAACACTTCATAGTTAGCACTTCTTAGTACCGTAAGAGTGGGACATAAAAAGAGCTCAGCTGAAACCCAACCAAGTAAGTATGAGAACATAATTCATGGTGAACCGACCCCACTCTCTTCCACCCTCAGAGACCCCTCATATGCAAATATGCAAAGCCATGTGCAAATATGACAAAAATTAGCTGGGCTACAGCCCTTGCTCTAGTTAGTTCCGTGTTGGGTGGAGGTCTGGAAAGGAATTTTGGAGAGTTTCATGCATCAGACGATAAGTGAGGTCACAAAGGTCTATAGTCAGAAGAGATGCCCCCCCAAAGGTAACTTCTTTTATGGTGACTCAGCATTAAATGCCCAATTTTAAACCAAAAATTATAAGCTATGCATGGAAATCATAAATTGTGGACAATACTAAAAAAAAAAAAAAGAAAAGTAGCCAATAGGAGAAAAAACAAATGATTATAGATACAGAGTAAGCATTTGACAAAATCCAAAACTATTTATGATAAAAAACTCTCAGCAAACTAAGTATAAAAGGGAGCTTCATGAGCCTATTGAAAACACAATAATATTAGACTGAATCTTTTCCCCTTAAAATTGGGAATTAAGACAAAGATATCTACTCTTGCCAGTTATAGTCAACATTTTCCTGAAGTAGCTAGCCAGTGCAATAAGACAGATAAATTAATACAGACAGATAGATAGACAGATCCGTTCATGTTGAAAAGAAATAAAACTTTTTTTTTACAGATGACATAATCCTTTATCTAGAAAATCCTACTAAAAAAAAAAAAAAACCCAAAAACAAAAAAACCTCCCTACTATAATAATAAAGGAATTCACTAAGATTGCAGGATACAAGATCAACATACAATATCAGTTTTTTTTTTGTATACTAACAATCAACAATCCAAAAAAGAAATTAAGAAAAAAAAATATTTTCAGAAAGAATAAGACACTTAGGAATAAATTTAAATAAGAAGTGTAAGTCTTGCACAATGAATAGTAGGGTATACAGACTATAAGAACTTCTAGGTACAGAGAAATGTCTAAGGATATTCAAAGGATTTGCAATAATTGTTACTGAGTTAGGAGCCCTGGTGGCACAATGGTTAAGCACTTGGCTGCTAACCAAAAGGTGGAAGGTTCGAACCCATCAGCAGCTCCTTTGATGAAAAGATCTGATAATCTGCTCCCATAAAGATTATAGCCAAGAAAACCCTGTGGAGCAATTCTACTTGGTCCTATAGGATCCCTATGACTTGGAAATGACAGCACACAACAACACAACATTACTGAGTTCTGGGATTAAGTATGATGCAATATTTTTCTTTGAATTTTTGGGGGGAATGATTTGAATTATTTAAAATGATCGCTTAGCACTTTAAACAAAACAAAAATAAAACCCCCAAAACAAAAGTAAGCAATGTGCTGTAAAAGCAGAGCTTTGAACCAGTTTGGTCAGTTTCGATCCCTTGCTGAGAATTTGCATTTCCGTTCCGGATATACTGAATCAGAATCTACCTTTAAAAAAAAACCCAGGTGATTTCTATTTATACATCTACATTTAAAAAAGATCCCAGGTGATTCTTATGTATAAAAACATGAAAATGTAGATCCTGATTCAGTATGTCTGGGGTAAAAAGGCAAATTCTCAGCAGGGGGTTGAATTGGAATGAATCTGTCTAAAGCCCTGTTTAAAATATCCAGGTTCTAATTCTATGTGTTTTCTTTGTCCTATCTGTTTTGTAAAATACTCCATCTGGCCTTTTCCTCTTTCTGTCCATATGTAGCTTGTGGCAACCCTGGCCTGGAATTATTTTCTCTCATTTGTTAATTCTGCATCTTATCTTGGTTTCTAGGTAAGTGGAGCCCTGGAGTTCACTTATCCGTTATTGCCTTTAATAAACATAAGGTTAGAAGCCATTTCCTTAATTTCTTTGCACACCACTTATATAACAGGGAATCAAATTTGGCAGTTACCTCTCCCATCAGATAAATTTAAATTTTATATTCTTGACTGAGATGTTCTCAGTTTTGATGGCACTGATTGTTTAAATATACGAATGACTGCCAGTAATGCTTCTCAAGAAACAACTGTAATTGACAGGCTGCTCAGCAAGGGAAATGAGGTCTTAGTGTGACTATTAATTTTAAACACATTTCCATTGTATATATTTGTATGACTAAAATGTCAATGCTGGGAAACATTTTATTAATTTTTAATAACCTTTTATTTTAGAATAGTTGTAGATTTACAGAAAATTTGTGAAGATAGGACAGAGTTCACATATATGCCACACCCAGCTTCCCCTGTTATTAATATTTTGTATTGATATGATACAATTGTCACAATTAATATAGCAATATTGATACATTATTACTACCTCAATTCCGTACTTTATTCAGAATTCCTTAGTTTTTAGTTACTGTCCTTTTTCTGTTCCAGGATACTATCCAGGATACTATGTTACATTTTGTCATCATGTGTCCTTAGGCTCCTCTTGCCTGTGACAGTTGCTCAAACTTTCCTTGTGTTTTTTTTTTTTTCATGACTTTGAAAGTTTTGGAGAGTACTGGTGAGGCATTTTGTGGAATGTCCTTCAATTGGGGTTTGTCTGATTTTCTTTTGATTAGTTTGGGGACATAGGTTTTTTTGGAAGAAGTCACAGAGGCAAAGTGCCATTCTCATACCATTAAACAAAACAAAACAAAAAACCTTTTGCTGTCAAGTTGATGCCAACTCATAGTGACTGTATAGGACAAAGTAGAACTCCCCAAAGAGTTTCCAAGGAGGAGCTGGTGTATTTGAACTGCTGAACTTTTTGGTTAGCGGCTTAGCTCTTAATCACTGCACCACTATCAAAGGTATATGCTTATCGCCCTAGATATCAATCTCAATTACGTGGCTTGGACAGTTTGTGGCTTGTCCGGTTTCTCCACTGTCAGGTTACTTGTTTTGCCCTCATTTTCCTTTCCTTTCCATTCTGGCCTTTAGAAGTGTTAAAATAAAAATCATATTAAGCCAATAACACAAATTGATTTGAAATTTATTTAATATATGATTTCCATATTCGGCAACACTTCTGACTAGAGAGTTACATTGTTCCAAAGATGAAAGCATGTCCAAAGATTCTTGTATCCCATGTTATGGACATTGCCATGGAGAAGTGTTTGTATAATAAAACTTACCCTAAAACACAGCTTTCAGTCAGACCCTGGAGTTCCTGTCTCTCAAAACTGACTGCACACAGAAAATTCTTCAAAAGAGCCCAATGCCCAAGGCAAAACGATCTTCACTAAGCTACTTACCGGGTACTGTTTGACTTTAAGTTGCCTTTAGGAATATCAGTATGGGCTCATATATATTTATTTTATGGTTTGGATTATTATCCTTCTTTATTTTGTTGCTCTAAATTGTTTCAGCTTTTTCCATTGGGAGCACTTTCTGTTGGCTTTGTGTCCTTAAATGCTCCTGTTTTGTGTGTGTGTTGGGGGGGGGTTAATTATTATTTTTTTTAATCATCACTTCCTTACTTTCTGATGCTGCGCAATGTTTCAGGCTCATCTTGTGTATTTCTTGCCCCAACTCTAGAATCAGTCATTTCTCTGAGGAGCCCTGGTTCCCTTTATTGAGAATCAAAACCTGGGCAGAGGATGGGCTTGTTCCTACAGGGGTTTCATTGCTTCTAGATCCTCTCAAGTGACAGAGCAAGGAAACGTGTGTGTATACTGCCCCATTTACACACACATATCCATAAATATTTCTTTATGTATCTCTATCTATACATGTCTGTGTGTACTTATATTAAGCAAAACATGAATTCATACTGATGTCTCAAACACTAACTCGTTACCACATAAATCATTGTGGTCTTTTCCCTTGCTTTTCTGTAACATCCCATTCCAACTGAGAGACCTGGCTGTCACTATCCACTACTCGTTTGCTTATTTGTTCAGTTCAAATATAGAGATATAGGGCGGGGCCAGATGGGGGACTAGGTAGACGCTACCTCGGATCCCTCTTGCAACAAAGACTCTGAAAAACAAGTGACTCGATCACATACATAACAATCTACGAACCCTGAACAACAAACACAGATTTAGAGACGGAAAACGAACAAATACGGGGAAGCAGTGATTGTTTTCGGAGCCTGGAGCCAGTGTACCAGTCAGGTAACCTTGGCGCCGGGCTTTTGGGCCCAGGGGAGCTGAACTCATAAATCTTGTGACGGCGCAAACAAGGGGCTCAGCGCTACCCCCCTGAACTGAACCTGGGAGGGGGCCCAGCCGGTCCGCGCGGGCGGTGTGGGGAAGTGGCTTGTGGGAGAAGTCCCCGGGACGCAGTGACTGGTTTTGGAGCCGGGAGTGCAGCGTCCCAGCTGGGGAACCTTGGCGCTGGGCTTTTGACTGGGTGCTGTAATGGCGCAAGCATGGGGCGCAGCTCTACTCCCCTGAACTAACCCCGGGAGGGGGCCCAGCTGGTCCGCGGAGGCGGCGCGGCGATGCGGCTGTCGGGACAAGAAGTCCCCGGGAGGCAGCAACTGATTTTGGAGCTGGGAGTGCAGCGTCCCAGCAGGGGAACCTTGACGCTGAGCTTTGGACTGGCAGTGGAGGATCTGGCCGCGGCTTCAGCAGGCCAGACCCCCGGGGGCAATCTCCACACAGCCAGCACACATAGGTGACACGCCCCTTGGGAATCTCAGATAAAATAGTCATTCCAAGCAAGACAAGCAACTCTGGCTATATTCCGAGGTGCTACTCTCCTATCTTTCTGATCACTCCCCCACCCTTCCCAGGCGGCTTCATTAACATTGGAATTTCCTGAGCCAGAGGGAGAACGGCTCCGGCTCCTCGGCTGCTTTGCTCCCCCCCACCTTTTTTTTTCTTTTGGTCTTTTCCTAACCCATTCTTCCAGCCTGAGAGAAGGAACCACAAAAAACCCGGGGACCAAAAATCCATCCCTAATTGGACTAAAAACACAGAACCAGCTACAGCCAAGCATATATGATCCAAATCTCGGACTTTAATCCTTATAGGGAACAAGGTGGCGGTTATAATCCAAAGGCAGTTCTGACAGGGATCTGACTGCATTTTTTTTTTTAGAGGATTTTCTGGAAAAACAAGTTTCCCAGTGATGGCTCGGAGACAGCAGTCCATATCAAACCACATAAAGAGGCAGACCATGACAGCTTCTACAACCCCCCAAACAAAAGAATCAAAATCTTTCCCAAATGAAGATACAATCCTGGAGTTATCAGATACAGAATATAAAAAACTAATTTACAGAATGCTTCAAGACATCAGGGATGACCTCAGAAACGAAATAAGGCAAACTGCAGAAAAAGCCAAGGAACACACCGATAAAACAGTTGAAGAACTCAAAAAGATTATTCAAGAACATAGTGTAAAAATTAATAAGTTGCAAGAATCCATAGAGAGACAGCATGTAGAAATCCAAAAGATTAACAATAAAATTACAGAATTAGACAACGCAATAGGAAGTCAGAGGAGCAGACTCGAGCAATTAGAATGCAGACTGGGAAACCTGGAGGACCAGGGAATTAATACCAACATAGCTGAAAAAAAAATCTGATAAAAGAATTAAAAAAAAATGAAGAAACCCTAAGAATCATACGGGACTCTATCAAGAAGGATAACTTGCGAGTGATTGGAGTCCCAGAACAGGGAGGGTGGACAGAAAACACAGAGAAAATAGTTGAAGATCTCCTGACAGAAAACTTCCCTGACATCATGAAAGACGAAAGGATATCTATCCAAGATGCTCATTGAACCCCATTTAAGATTGATCCAAAAGAAAAACACCAAGACATATTATCATCAAACTTGCCAAAACCAAAGATAAAAAGAAAATTTTAAAAGCAGCCAGGAAGAAAAGAAAGGTCTCCTTCAAGGGAGAATCAATAAGAATAAGTTCAGACTACTCAGCAGAAACCATGCAGGCAAGAAGGGAATGGGACGACATATACAGAGCACTGAAGGAGAAAAACTGCCAGCCAAGGATCACATATCCAACAAAACTCTCTCTGAAATATGAAGGCAAAATTAAGATATTTACAGATAAACACAAGTTCAGAGAACTTGCAAAAACCAAACTAAAGCTACAAGAAATACTAAAGGATATTGTTTGGTCAGAAAACCAATAATACCAGATACCAGCCCAACACAAGGTCACAAAACAGAACATCCTGATATCAACTCAAATAGGGAAATCACAAAAACAAATTAAGATTAATAAAAAAAAAAATGCTCATAACAGGGAATCACTGAAGTCAATATGTAAAAGATCACAATAATCAAAAAGAGGGACTAAATACAGGTGGTATAGAACTGCCATATGGAGAGTGATACAAGGCGATATAGAACAATACAAGTTAGGTTTTTACTTAGAAAGATAGGTGTAAATATTAAGGTAACCACAAAGAGGTATAACAACTCCATAACTCAAGATAAAAACCAAGAAAAACGTAATGACTCAACAAACATAAAGTCAAACACTACGAAAATGAGGATCTCACAATTTACTAAGAAAAACGTCTCAGCACAAAAAAGTATGTGGAAAAATGAAATTGTCAACAATACACATAAAAAGGCATCAAAATGACAACACTAAACACTTATTTATCTATAATTACGCTGAATGTAAATGGACTAAATGCACCAATAAAGAGATGGAGAGTCTCGGACTGGGTAAAGAAACACGATCCATCTATATGCTGCCTACAAGAGACACACCTTAGACTTAGAGACACAAACAAACTAAAACTCAAAGGATGGAAAAAAATATATCAAGCAAACAATAAGCAAAAAAGAAGAGGAGTAGCAATATTAATTTCTGACAAAATAGACTTTAGACTTAAATCCACCACAAAGGATAAAGAAGGACACTACATAATGATAAAAGGGACAATTGATCAGGAAGACATAACCATATTAAATATTTATGCACCCAATGACAGGGCTGCAAGATACATAAATCAAATTTTAACAGAATTGAAAAGTGAGATAGACACCTCCACAATTATAGTAGGAGACTTCAACACACCACTTTCGGAGAAGGACAGGACATCCAGTAAGAAGCTCAATAGAGACACGGAAGACCTAATTACAACAATCAACCAACTTGACCTCATTGACTTATACAGAACTCTCCACCCAACTGTTGCAAAGTATACTTTTTTTCCAGCGCACATGGAATATTCTCTAGAATAGACCACATATTAGGTCATAAAACAAACCTTTGCAGAATTCAAAACATCGAAATATTACAAAGTATCTTCTCAGACCACAAGGCAATAAAACTAGAAATCAATAGCAGAAAAACTAGGGAAAAGAAATCAAATACTTGGAAACTGAACAATACCCTCCTGAAAAAAGACTGGGTTATAGAAGACATTAAGGAGGGAATAAGGAAATTCATAGAATGCAACGAGAATGAAAATACTTCCTATCAGAACCTCTGGGACACAGCAAAAGCAGTGCTCAGAGGCCAATTTATATTGATAAATGCACACATACAAAAAGAAGAAAGAGCCAAAATCCGAGAACTGTCCCTACAACTTGAACAAATAGAAAGGGAGCAACAAAAGAATCCATCAGGCACCAGAAGAAAACAAATAATAAAAATTAGAGCTGAACTAAATGAATTGGAGAACAGAAAAACAATTGAAAGAATTAACAAAGCCAAAAGCTGGTTCTTTGAAAAAATTAACAAAATTGATAAACCATTGGCTAGACTGAATACAGGAAAGGAAACAAATAACCTGAATAAGAAACGAGAAGGGCCACATCACAACAGACCCAACTGAAATTAAAAGAATCATATCAGATTATTATGACAAATTGTACTCTAACAAATTTGCAAACCTAGAAGAAATGGATGAATTCCTGGAAAAACACTACCTACCTAAACTAACACATTCAGAAGTAGAACAACTAAATAGACCCATAACAAAAAAAGAGATTGAAACGGTAATCAAAAAACTCCCAACAAAAAAAAGCCCTGGCCCAGACGCCTTCACTCAGAGTTCTACCAAACTTTCAGAGAACAGTTAACACCACTACTACTAAAGGTTTTTCAAAGCATAGAAAAGGACAGAATACTACCCAATTCATTCTATGAAGCCACCATCTCCCTGATACCAAAACCAGGTAAAGACATTACAAAAACAGAAAATTACAGACCTATATCCCTCATTAACATAGATGCAAAAATCCTTAACAAAATTCTAGCCAATAGAATTCAACAACATATCAAAAAAATAATTGACCACGATCAAGTGGGATTTATACCAGGTATGCAAGGCTGGTTTAATATCAGAAAAACCATTAATGTAATCCACCACATAAATAAAACAAAAGACAAAAACCACATGATCTTATCAATTGATGCAGAAAAGGCATTAGACAAAGTCCAACACCCTTTTATGATAAAAACTCTCACCAAAATAGGAATTGAAGGAAAATTCCTCAACATAATAAAGGGCATCTATGCAAAGCCAACAGCCAACATCACTCTAAATGGAGAGAACCTAAAAGCATTTCCCTTGAGAACGGGAACCAGACAAGGATGCCCTTTATCACCACTCTTATTCAACATCGTGCTAGAAGTCCTAGCCAGGGCAATTAGGCTAGACAAAGAAATAAAGGGCATCTGGATTGGCAAGGAGGAAGTAAAATTATCTCTATTTGCAGATGACATGACCTTATACACAGAAAACCCTAAGGAATCCTCCAGAAAACTACTGAAACTAATAGAAGAGTTTGGCAGAGTCTCAGGTTATAAGATAAACATACAAAAATCACTTGGATTCCTCTACATCAACAAAAAGAACATCGAAGAGGAAATCACCAAATCAATACCATTCACAGTAGCCCCCAAGAAGATAAAATACTTAGGAATAAATCTTACCAAGGATGTAAAAGACCTATACAAAGAAAACTACAAAGCTCTACTACAAGAAATTAAAAAGGACCTACTTAAGTGGAAAAACATACCTTGCTCATGGATAGGAAGACTTAGCATAGTAAAAATGTCTATTCTACCAAAAGCCATCTATACATACAATGCACTTCCGATCCAAATTCCAATGTCATTTTTTAAGGTGATAGAGAAACAAATCACCAATTTCATATGGAAGGGAAAGAAGCCTCGGATAAGCACAGCATTACTGAAAAAGAAGAAGAAAGTGAGAGGCCTCACTCTACCTGATTTCAGAAGCTATTATACAGCCACAGTAGTCAAAACAGCCTGGTATTGGTACAACAACAGGCACATAGACTAGTGGAACAGAATTGAGAACCCAGATATAAATCCATCCACATAGGAGCAGCTGATATTTGACAAAGGCCCAGTGTCAGTTAATTGGGGAAAAGATAGTCTTTTTAACAAATGGTGCTGGCATAACTGGATATCCATTTGCAAAAAAATGAAACAGGACCCATACCTCACACCAAGCATAAAAATTAACTCCAAGTGTATCAAAGACCTAAACATAAAGACTAAAACGATAAAGATCATGGAAGAAAAAATAGAGACAACCCTAGGAGCCCTAATACAAGGCATAAACAGAATACAAAACATTACCAAAAATGATGAAGAGAAACCCGGTAACTGGGAGCTCCTAAAAATCAAACACCTATGCTCATCTAAAGACTTCACCAAAAGAGTAAAAAGACCACCTACAGACTGGGAAAGAATTTTCAGCTATGACATCTCCGACCAGCGCCTGATCTCTAAAATCTACATGATTCTGTCAAAACTCAACCACAAAAAGACAACCCAATCAAGAACTGGGCAAAGGATATGAACACACACTTCACTAAAGAAGATATTCAGGCAGCTAACAGATACATGAGAAAATGCTCTCGATCTTTAGCCATTAGAGAAATGCAAATTAAAACCCCGATGAGATTCCATCTCACTCCAACAAGGCTGGCATTAATCCAAAAAACACAAAATAATAAATGTTGGAGAGACTGCGGAGAGATTGGAACTCTTATACACTGCTGGTGGGAATGTAAAATGGTACAACCACTTTGGAAATCTGTCTGGCGTTATCTTAAACAGTTAGAAGTAGAACTACCATACAACCCAGAAATCCCACTCCTCGGAATATACCCTAGAGAAATAAGAGCCTTCACACAAACAGATATATGCACACCCATGTTTATTGCAGCTCTGTTTACAATAGCAAAAAGCTGGAAGCAACCAAGGTGTCCATCAACGGATGAATGGGTAAATAAATTGTGGTATATTCACACAATGGAATAGTACGCATCGATAAAGAACAGTGAGGAATCTGTGAAACATTTCATAACATGGAGGAATCTGGAAGGCATTATGCTGAGCAAAATCAGTCAGAGGCAAAAGGACAAATATTGTATAAGACCACTATTATAAGATCTTGAGAAATAGTAAAAACTGAGAAGAACACATACTTTTGTGGTTACGAGGGGGGGAGGGAAGGAGGGAGGGAAAGGGTTTTTTACTGATTAATTAGCAGATAAGAACTGCTTTAGGTGAAGGGAAGGACAACACTCAATACATGGAAGGTCAGCTCAATTGGACTGGACCAAAAGCAAAGAAGTTTCCGGGATAAAATGAATGCTTCAAAGGTCAGCGGAGCAAGGGCGGGGGTCTGGGAACCATTGTTTAAGGGGACTTCTAAGTCAATTGGCAAAATAATTCTATTATGAAAACATTCTGCATCCCACTTTGAAATGTGGCGTCTGGGGTCTTAAATGCTAACAAGCGGCCATCTAAGATGCATCAATTGGTCTCAACCCACCTGGATCAAAGGAGAATGAAGAACACCAAGGTCACACGACAACTAAGAGCCCAAGAGACAGAAAGGGCCACATGAACCAGAGACTTACATTATCCTGAGAACAGAAGAACTAGTTGGTGCCCGGCCACAATCGATGACTGCCCTGACAGGGAGCACAACAGAGAACCCCTGAGGGAGCAGGAGATCAGTGGGATGCAGACCCCAAATTCTCACACAAAGACCATACTTAATGGTCTGACTGTGACTAGAGGAATCCCGGCGGTCATGGTCCCCAAACCTTCTGTTGGCACAGGACAGGAACCATTCCCGAAGACAACTCATCAGACATGAAAGGGACTGGACGGTGGGTGGGAGAGAGATGCTGATGAAGAGTGAGCTAATGATATCAGGTGGACACTTGAGACTGTGTTGGCATCTCCTGTCTGGAGGGGGGATGGGAGGATAGAGAGAGTTGGAAGCTGGCAAAATTGTCACGAAAGGAGAGACTGGAAGGGCTGACTCATTAGGGGAAGAGCAAGTGGGAGTAAGGAGTAAGGTGTAGATAAATTTATATGTGACAGACTGACTTGATTTGTAAACGTTCACTTGAAGCTCAATAAAAGTTAATAAAAAAAAAATATAGAAATATACTAGTTTGAGAATAGTTAATGCGTACCCTTGTGGGAAACAACTTTATTGACTGTAATGTAGTCCTTATGTAAACTTTGTTTTACTTTTGGCCTTACAGTCAGTGCTCATTTTCTAAGTTCTTTAGGTCAGTATCTTTTTAGCCCACCGTCTTCAGTGACGTTTCGTACATCTGTAAATTAGCTAGATTCTTTTTCATATCCTGCATTCCATCCCTGGCATCCGCTGACCCCCTAAATGATTTTTTTCTTTTGCATGTATTAAGGTTCACTCCTTATTCTGTAAATTTTTATGGGATTTAGCAAATACACATTATATCCAACATTACAATCATACAGAATAGTTGCACCACCGTAAAAAAAACCCCCTTGGCTTAACCTATTCAACTCCTACCCCACCCCAAACTTCTGGTAAATCCCTGTGAGGTAGTTGATAAGGCTACCACTCATCTGTCAGTGTGTCATACTGTGGTGGTTTGCATGTTGTTATGATGCTGGAAGTTGGCTATTAGCATTTCAAATACCAACAGAGTCACCCATGGTGGGTAGGTTTCAGCAAAGCTTCCAGACTGACAGACTGGGAAGAAAGGCCTGATGATCTACTTCTGAAAATTAGCCAATGAAAACCCTATGATCACAACAGAATATTGTTTGATGTAGTTCTGAAAGATATAGTGCTGGAAGATGAGCCCCCTAAGTTGGAAGGCACTACATAATAGTTGCAACAACAGAGTCAGACATACCAACAAGCATGAAGATGGCACAGAACTAGGTGACATTTCCTTCTGTTATATGTAAGGCCACCATGAGTTGGAGCCAACTCTATGATAAGTAACAACAGCAACAATTACTAAGAAATCTGTCTTGGATCCAGAACACCTGCTTTGTGCATTCAGGATAAAATTAATAAAGAGGAATATTAAAAACCCACAGGAGGGAAAGAAGGTCAGTTACAGTGTGGCAACGAAACCAACTAAGACAGTTTTAATTGGATAAACTTTCCTTCAGCTAAGCAGTGTGGGGCCATCAAGACCTCTCAGGCTTGTGGGGGTGTCTGGTGACCCCATCCAGTGCTAACCTTGGCAAAGATGAGAATAAACAATGTATCGTCTCATATTCCCAGGGTTCCTCTCTGCTCTGCCCTTCTTTCCCCAGTTCAGCCTTCCTCCTTCCTTTCAGCCCTCAGAGTCCTGCTGCTTTCTCCCAGTAATTATCAACACTATGCCAAGGACTCTGCTCCACACGCTATATTCTCTCCAATGCATGCAAACACCCATCGTGGCTCAGAAAGGTGTAAGTGGCTTTCCAAGATTACATAGCTAGTGCGGGGCCAACCTGAAATCTCTAGGCTGTTCTGCCTGACTGCAAAGACATATTGAGGAATGCCAAGGATTGCTGGAAGACACTAGAATGTAGGAGAGAGACTCAGAGAAGGAATTGACGTTGCTGAGACCCCGATTTGGACTTTTAGTCTCCAGAACTGTGAAACAATAAATTTCTTTAAAGCCACCCAGTTGTGGTATCTCTGTTACGGCAGCAGTAGGAAAGGAAGACATGGCCTATGTGGAGGTGTACAAGGGCCTTATGGCACCGGCAAGCAGTTCTACAAGAAACGGAGAAAACTTTTTTCTGCTAAGTTTTGCTAAGTTTTTCTTCAAAGTAGAATGAAGAGTTTGCACTCTTATGCCTTCAAGCTCCAACCTAGCTCATATTGTACGTCTTTTCTCAGTTTTTGGTCCTAACTGAACAACTTTATGCCTTTCCTTATCACCCTTATTTCCTGGTTTTGATTTTTTTTTTTTCCATTTTTTATTAATGTCTGACTGTTAATGGCCACAAACGGAAGCAGAGTTTCAGAGCTGAGACAGGTCAGGCTGCTGGTATGGAGTGGCTTGGCTTGGCAACATTTAGCAGCAGCTTTACTCCCCTGTCCCTTCTCTTCCTACCCGTGCCAAAGTGCTGATCACTTGCCACCTTGCTTGTGGGCTCCCCGCCATTTTCACAGATGGGCCCAATATGGTACTGTAAGGAAATCATGTATGATAATTAAATGTGGTCATTGGAAATTATTGCAGTTGTTGCTGTGAATTAAATTGGCCTACCGAGCTGGGTCAGAGAAGACTTAGTGAATCTATTTGGTTGAGTCTTTAAGCAATATGCTATCATTAAGGCATTTTACAGAGAGAAGTTCCAACTGTTTAGAAACAATATGAATTAAACAAATACTGGGATAAAAGGAATTTAGCCGTGAACTCTTGCTATGTGATATTTTTTCAGAAAACACGAGGCAGTTCAAGTCCCTCTCAATTTGTCAGTGCTATTCTCAATCATGGAAACCCTGGTGGCGTAGTGGTTAAGCACTACAGCTGCTAACCAAAGGGTCGGCAGTTCAAATCTGCCAGGTGCTCCTTGGAAACTCTATGGGGCAGTTCTACTCTGTCCTGTAGGGTGGCTATGAGTCGGAATTGACTCGACGGCACTGGCTTTGGTTTTGGTATTCTCAATCACTGATTAATATAATAATGTATGAGGGTTGCTTATCATGTGTCAATCATGATGCTGTATGCTGGAAATATAGATAATATAATTAAAACAAGTCCCCTCGTTCTTCAGGAGCTCACATCATTTCAGACACACGTGATTAGAGAACTCAAGTGGAGTTAAGCGTCTTAGATAAATTTTGGCACGAATATGTCATACCGAGAAATGTAATATTTCCAGAAATACACATGCAATCAAGAATGCATTTAAAGGGAAAAACTATGTGTAGTTGTTGGCTAATAAAATTTGAATCCTGGGTTGGAGGAAAAGGGTATATGGCTCCCATACCTAGGTGGAGTGGTAGTGAGGAGGGAAGAAAATACTGTGTTTCAATTTTAGGAAGCCTCTCTAAACCTTGGCATTTCAGAACAGGTAACAAGCAGAGAAAATAATTTTACGCATTTTGTCACCTCTACAAGGTTGCCAATTGGCACCTCTTTTCTCTCCAGTTCAGGTAAATTATATGGACATATAACCAGGAAACCCTGGTGGCATAGTGGTTAAGAGCTACAGCTGCTAACAAAAAGGTCAGCAGTTCAAATCCACGAGGTGCTCCTTGGAAACTCTATGGGGCAGTTCTATAGGGCCGCTGTGAGTTGGAATTGACTGGACAGCAAGGGGTTTGTTTTTTTTTTTTTTGGTTTTCTGCATATAACTACCAGACTTTCTTTCCACTTTCCCCAACAATTCTAAATATCTCTAAACAATCATTGTCCTCCAATATGTTCTAAGAAGAGATTTGGCATTGTAACAGAAATTGTGTCTTTGCCTGATTACTGTAGTGAGATTCTCCTGCCAACATGGACACTTTCACATACTCTGAAGCCTACTGAATATGATATTTACCTTATTGCTTTAGATTGATGTGTGGGTGGATTGAACAGACAGAAATAAATGTAAAGCTCAATTGCATATTTAAATAGATTCCCACTTCTGGTACAGGAAGACTTCTGGCCCATACTACGGCAGCCAAATATTTTGTGACTGTAAACAGCAATGTGGCTGAAACAACAGACTGGACCATTCATTGCTTTCCAGTTTGTAGAGTGTGGCCACTTCTTTCCTGGATGAGAGCTCTGATTTCCCCTGTGAGAGTTGGGAGGCCTCAGGGAATAATCCAACAAGGAAGCAGGGGCTGCAAAAGGTATTTCTTAAGAGAACAGCAGAGTAATTAAGGGGAAGAGCTTTGAAATGTGAAAATCTGGGTTTGAATCCTGTGACTGTACATAATTTCTAGGTCATAGTTTGAGCCTCAATTTCCTGATCTCTATGAAGGGAATACGAATTCCTCTCTTATAGAGTTCTGAGACGATGAATAGGGTATTAAACGGTATCTGATACCTCGTACCAGTTTAATGAATTGTGTATTTTTGGACCACTTTTCCTTTTGGGACTACAGCTTTCTGTCACCTCTTGTACTTCTTTTTGTTCTTCCCTTTTGTTTTTGGTTTTAGCAAGTCTGGGCTATCCATAGATGAATTTCTTTGCTGTGGGCAGCTTTAAAGAATATATAGAGTCCTTTGAAAAACCCTGTGTTTACACTGTATACCAGGGCAGTCTTTCTGCTTTCTTTTTCATCTAGAATCTCATCTTGCCTGCTTATCAGAATTCACTGGGCATTTTCAGTGTTTTGATTTATGTTGTGTGTATGCTTATGCGTGCGTACGTGTGTGTGTGAGTGTATTATCCATCTTGCAATCAGTGTTCAAATATTTGCCTTGAGCAGATTAGCAAAAAAAAAAAAAAATTTTTTTTTTTTGTTAGTTATCTGAAGCACTCTGGTTTGTGTTCTTTTGCTTCTCATCTGAAAAAATACCTCCAGCCCTGTCCTTGTCCACCTTGCTTTGGAATTCCAGCAAGCCGACATCTGTGACCATCACCATAACCACCGGACTGAGTGTTTAGAATGTTTTGTTTCCAGTTTCAGGTTACACTGGGAGGCTGGATTTAGTGACTCAGCTCAGGTGGAAATGGAGGCGCTGGGGGCCTCTACTTAGAACATGGCTTTATCTCAGAGTGTCTCTGTACCTGTCGACACATGGAGTGGTAAGTGTCTGCCAAAGAAAGACGCAAAATGATGAAACAGACCAGAGGATGATCTCCATGAATTAGAGAGTTAAATATTTATGGCTTGGGAGAGAGATGATTAAAAAAAAAATTTGAGCAAGAAAGCAGTCTCTGAGTGTTTCTCCCCCGCCACCCCCCCACCAAAAAAAAAAAGAAAAAGGAAAAAAGATGCTAAAGAAGAAAGAGGAATTGTTTAGGAAGAATAATTGGGAGAAAGCTGAAAATGTAGCAGGTTGGAGGATAGGTTATATGTTAGAGTCTTTTTATAATGCAATCTACTTTGGAATGGAATTCAAGACAGTATATTCTTGAAACCAAGGAAGAGGGAACTAGCATAGTAATATATGGAGCCAAGTACAGATTGTGATTATAATTTCTACTGTTTGAATCAGAAATATGAAAGTTCATATCCCAGCTTTGCTGCTTTCTGCCTGTGTGACCTATGGGCAAGTTACTTAATCCTAGTGTGTTTTCTTATCGTCATCTGTAAAATGGTGATAACTCCAACTGATGGGATTATGATGGAAGTATATAATGCACAGAAAGCACTTGGCACCCAAGCACTTGGATTATGTTGTTTTTGTTAGGTGCCGTCCAGTAGGTTCCAACTCATATCACCCTATGTACAATATAATGAAACTCTGCCAGGTCCTGCACCATCCTCACAATTGTTGTTATGTTTGAGCTCATTGTTCAGCCACTGTGTCAATCCATCTTGTTGCGGGTCTTCCTCCTTTTCAGTAACCTCTACTTCACCAAGCATAATGTCCTTCTCCAGGTACTGGTCCCTCCTGATAACATGTCCAAAGTATGTGAGATGAAGTCTCACCATCCTCACTTCCAAGGAGCATCCTGGCTGTATTTCTTCTAACACAGATTAGTTCATTCTTCTGAAAGTCCATGGTATATTCAATATTCTTCTCCAATACCATAATTCAAAGGCATCACTTCTTCTTCAGTCTTCATCATTCATTGTCCAGCTTTCACAAGCATATGAGGTGACTGAAAATACTATGGTTTGGGTCAGGCACACCTTAGCCCTCAAAAGTGACATCTTTGCTTTTTAACATGTTAAAGAGGTCTCTTGCAGCAGATTTGTCCAATGCAGTGTGTCTTTTGATTTCTCGATTGCTGCTTCCATGGGTGTTGATTGTGGATCCAAGTAAAATGAAATCCTGACAATTTCAGTATTTTCTCTATTTTTCATGATGTTGTTTATTGGTCCAGTTGTGAGGATTTGTTTGGTGTTTATATTGAGGTGTAATCCATTCTGAAGGCTGTGGTTTTTGACCTTTATCAGTAGGTGCTTCAAGTCATCTTTGCTTTCAGCAAGCAAGGCTGTGTCATTTGCATATCACAGGTTGTTAATGGGTCTTCTTCCAATCCTGATGCCACGTTCTTCTTCACATAGTCCAGCTTCTTGGACTATTTGCTCAACGTACAGTTTGAATAAGTATGGTGAAAGGATACAACGTTGACGCATACCTTTCCTGATTTTAAAATACCCAGTGTCCCCTTTTTCTGTTCAAATGACTGCCTCTTGGGCTATGTACAGGTTCCTCATGGGCACAATTAATTGTGGAATTCCCATTCTCCTCAACGTTATCCGTTGTATTATGGAGCCCTGGATACTTCACATACATTAGCTTAACTAATTTCCACAACATGAGAATAAATGTTAATAGCCGTCCCCCTTACATTTTATGGAAAGAAAAACGGAAGACATGAAGAAGTCCAGTGATGTGTTCAAGGCCAAACTAAAATCAAACCACTTGCTGTCAAGTCTGGCTCATGGCAGCCCCATGTATGCAGAGTACAAATGTGCTCCATAAGGTTTTCAAGGCTGTGAACTTTCAGAAGTGAATTGCCAGGCTTTTCTTCTGAAGATCCCCTGGGTAGGTTCAAACTGCCAACTATATGGCTAGAGTTGGAATTGACTTGACGGCAATGAGTTTGAGTTGGATTTTGAGTGGTTAATGTTAATCATAGGAAACCCTGGTGGCATAGTGGTTAAGTGCAATGGCTGCTAACCAGAAGGTCAGCAGTTTGAATCCACCAGGTGCTTCTTAGAAACTCCATGGGGCAGTTCTATCCTGTCCTATAGCATGGCTATGAGTCAGAGTCGATTAGATGGCACTGTTTTTTTTTTTTTTTTTAAATCATTTGTGCCTAGATACCCAGTAAATAGGAGAGCTGAAACTGTATCTTAGCCTGCTTGCCTCCAAATAGTGGGTTATTTTATTTTTTCTTATATGTCATGCTTGGCTCAATATAAAATACATAAATTTAGATTATACTGGTAATAGCTCCAACCTTGCCTTTTCTTCTGAACAGAAATAGCTCATTAATATGCACAGAGAATTTAAATAATGCAAGAAAAAATACAGCACTGTAAGGACTGGATGTATTTAAATGGGACATTCTCTAATGGCATCTCTTTATGTGTAGAAGAGGAAGACCCTCAGTGAGGTGGAGTGACACAGTGGCTGCAACAATGGGCTCAAACATAGCAATGATTGTGAGGATGGCACAGGACTGGACAGTGTTTCATTCTGTTGTATAGGGTTGCTATGAGTCAGAACCAACTTGATGACACCTAAAAACAACAGCAATGCAGGAAAATACATTATTCAAAAGGTGTGATCATGGAAGTGTCTACTATTCTATTCTTTCCCAAGTTCCCTTCCTATTAAGATAGAAGAGAAATGAAAGAATCCTGCAAGATTATCTGGTTCCATGCCTGCCTTTAGACAGGTGATCATCTATACCAGTCAGAACAGTAAGTTTTCTTACCTCTGGGAACGTCTAGGGACAAAATTTCACTTAACTTTTATAAATGATGTTCACTTAGTATGGAAACCTCTAACCATTTTCTCAACATGAAAAACTCCAAAAAGAGAGTTTATACATATCTATTCCTTTAAAATTCATTCATTATTTCAACATATATTAGTCAAATGCCTAATCTATTCCAGTAACTGTTGTAGGTGCTACAGATAGAGAAGTGAGCAAAAGAGAAAACAAAACAAACACAAAAATTCTACCTTCATCTACTTACATTCCAGTGACAAGAGACAGATAACGAGTGGTAAGAACTCAATAAATTTCTCCATTATATGATATATTTATTAAAGGATACATGTGACAGAAAAAAAATGAGAAGAATAAGAGCGACCAGAAATTCTGGGGCGTATTCATAGTGAGCTAGTCAAGGGATACCATTTTGAGATATGGCTTTTAAGCCAAGGTTAGAAGAAAGCCATGGGGATGTTGGGAGGGAGCATTCAGACAGAGGGAAGAGGTGGCAGAGTGCATAGCCCATCCCACATGGTTGAAACAGCAAAAAGATTAGTTAGAGCTATAGCCTTTGCATAATAACACAGAGCCAGGTAGTGTAGGGCCTTTTGCCCATTTTAAAGACTTTAAGTTTATGCCAAGAAACTTGGAAGACAGCTACATGGCTAACCAACTGGAAGAGATCCGTATTTATGCCTACTCCAAAGAAAGATGATCCAGTGGACTGTGGAAATTATCAAACAACATCATTAATACCACAGGCAAGTAAAATTATGCTGAAGATAATTGAAAAATGGTTGCAGCAGTACATTGACACGGAACTTCCAGAAATTCAAGCTGGATTCAGAAGAGAATGTGGAACAAGGGATATCATTGCTGCTATCAGGTGGATCTTAGTTGAAAGCAGAGAATACCAGAAAGATGTTCACCTGTGTTTTATTGACTATACAAAGGCATTCGACTGTGTGGATCATAACAAATTATGGATAACGTTGCAAAGAATGGGAGTTCCAGAACACTTAATTGTGCTCTTGAGGAACCTGTACATACATCAAGAGGCAGCTGTTCAAACAGAACAAGGCATACTGTGTGGTTTAAAATCAGAAAAGGTGTGCATCAGGGTTGTATACTTTCACCATACTTATTCAATCTGTATACTGAGCAAATAATCTGAGAAGCTGGGCTATATGAAGTGGAATGGCTCATCAGGTTTGGAGGAAGACTTATTAACAACCTGTGTTATGCAGATGACACAACCTTGCTTGCTAAAAGTGAAGAAAGCTTGAAACACTTACTGAGGAAGGTAAAAAACCACAGCCTTCAGTATGGATTACACCTCAACATAAAGAAAACAAAAATCCTCACAACTGGACCAATAAACAACATTTTAATAAATGGAGAAGAGATCGAAGTTGTCAGGGTTTCATTTTATTTGGATCCACAATCAATGCCCATGGAAGCAGCAGTCACGAAATCAAATGAAATGGGCAAAAGAAATGAACAGATACTTCACCAAAGAAGACATTCAAGTGGCTAACAAACACATGAGGAAATACTCGCAATCACTAGCTATTAGAGAAATGGAAATCAAAACCACGATGAGATTCCATCTCACCCTGGCATTACTGGTATGAATCAAAAAAAGAGAAAATAACAAATGTTGGAGAGGCTGCAGGGAGATTGGAACTCTTATGCACTGCTGGTGGGAATGCAAAATGGCACAACCATTTTGGAAAATGATATGGCGCTTCCTTAGAAAGCTAGAAATAGAAAGACCATATGATGCAGCAAATCCCACTCCTAGGAATATAACCTAGAGAAATAAGAGCTGTCACATGCATAGACATATGCACACTCATGTTCATTGCAGCTTTGTTCACAATAGCAAAAAGGTGGAAACAACCTGGATGTCCATCAACAGATGAATGGATAAAATATGGTACATACATGGAAAGGAGTACTATGCAACAAAGAAGAACAATGATGAATCTGTGAAGCATCTCACAACATGGATGAATCTGGAGGGCATTATGCTGAGTGAAATAAGTCAATCACAAAAGGACAAATATTGTATGAACCCACTACTGTAAAAACTCATGAAAAGGTTTACATACAAAAAGAAACAGTCTTTGATGGTTATGAGGGAGAGGAGGGGTGGGGATGGAAAAACACTAAATAGAAAATAGAAAAGTGGTAACTTTGGCGAAGGGTAAGACAGTACACAATACTGAGGAAGCTAGCACAAGTTGTCCAAGGCAAGGTCATGGAAGACCCATAGACACATCCCAAATCCCTGATGGACTGAATTACTGGGTTGAGGGCTGTGGGGACCATGGTCGTGGGAAATATCTAGCTCAATTGGCATAACACAGTTGATAAAGAAAATGTTCTACATTCTACTTTGGTGAGTAGTTTCTGGGGTCTTCAAAGCTTATGAGTGGCATCTAAGATACCCCAGTGGTCTCACCCTGTCAGGAGCAAGTATGAATGAAGAAAGTCAAAGACACAAGGAAAAGATTAGTTCAAAGGACTAATGAACCACAACTACCACAGCCTCCACCAGACAGGGTCCAGCACAACTAAGATGGTGCCCGGCTACCACCACTGAATGCTGTGACAGGAGTCATAATAGAGGGTAGTGCACAGAGCTGGAGAAAAATGTAAAACAAAATTCTAACTCACAAAAAAAAGGCCAGAATTACTGGTGTGACAGAGACTGGAGAAACCCCAAGAGTGTGGCCCCTGGACACCCTTTTAGCTTAGTAATGAAGTCACTCCTGAGGTTCACACTTCAGCCAAAGATTAGAAAAGCCCATAAAACAAGACAAGACTAAATGGGCACACCAGGCCAGGAACAAGGACTAGAAGGCAGGAGGGGACAGGAAAGCTGGTTGTAGGGAATCCAAGGTCAGGAAGGGAGAGTGTTGACATGTTGAGGGGTTGGTCACAAAATAATATGTGTAGGTTATTGTTTATTGAGAACCTAGTTTGTTCTGTAAACCTTCATCTAAAGTACAATAATAATAATAAAGAAATCAAATGATGTATTGCATTGGGCAATTCTGCTGCAAAAGATCTCTTTAAAGTGTTAAAAAGCAAAGATGTCACTTTGAGGACTAAGGTGCCCCTGTACCAAGCCATGGTGTTTTCAGTTGCTTCATATGCATGTGAAATCTGGACAATGAATAAGGAAGACTGAAGAAAAATTGATGCCTTTGAATTACGGTGTTTGCGAAGAATATTGAACATACCATGGACTGCCAGAAGAATGAACAAATCTGTCTTGGAAGAAGTACAGCAAGAAAGCTCCTTAGAAGCAAGGATGACGAGACTCTGTTTCATATACATTGGACATGTTATTAGGAGGGACCAGTCCCTGGAGAAGGACATCATGCTTGGTAAAGTAGAGGGTCAGTGAAAAAGATAAAGACCCTGTATGAGAGGAATTTACACAGTGGCTACAATATTGGGCTCAAATGCAGCAATGATTGTGAGGATGGGGCAGGCCCTGGCAATGTTTTGTTCCATTGTGCACAGGGTCCCTATGAGTTGGAACTGACTCCATGGCCCCTAGCAACAACAACAAGGTTATTCTACTCCTGGAGAAATAGGGAGCCCATTGGACGGTTTGGCATAGGGAAGTGATATAATTTTACTGACCTTTTATAAGATCTATCTGGCAGCTATGTTCAGAATGGGCTCCATTTTGCAGTTTTTTCCTCATCCATTTGTTTTCCCAGTTTTTTTTCCATGTTTTGTTGAACTGTCTCACATCAGATGATTCTTCTGAGTCTTACAAGGACTTAGTGTCTGGACTGTAAGCTTTTAGAGCAGGAATTGTGCTTTTTATTCTTTAATTTTCAGTATTTAGCACAACGTCTGTCACATGGAGGAGATTAAATATTTGCTTAGCGTGAGATGAATGAATGAGTGAGCATTTCTGTTTTTCCAGGAGTCTTGGTGCTCAAGAAGATGATTCTTTCTCACCTTTCTCCTTCATTTTCAAAGTTAAACACAGGGTGATGCTAAAACTTTCTACTTTCTCTTTTTTCTAATATTTGCTAACTCAGACAACCCATGAAATATAACCCATGATATTCCCAACATTTATTCGTTCCTGATTTCATGGAGTTCTTTCTTATTTCTGGCTTATCTAACCTCTCTTCTTGACCTATTGCTTGCTGGCTTTCTAATATATGTTTTAAAAATCGGTATGTATTTTATAAAAATATAATTTATTATAAAAATTTGATCTTCCCTTTGGCTGACTTTTTAAGACTGGAGGTTCATAGAGTTTTCTTTTTCCTCCCTTTGTCTATCCCTCCCTCTCATCCTTCCCTTCTCCCTCCTTCCCTCTAGTAGGTCTGAATGCCATTAGAGTTACTTTGGTGAAGTGGGAAACTCCAAACCATGAAAATACAGCCTGAGTGTGTGGTTTTCTTGCTTTTGTCAGACCAGTGGATTACACTTCCTGCACAAATCATCTGCTCTCTCCTTCAGAAATGAGGTCTTTTCTTGCTTCTTTATTCCATACATGTGAAATAATACTAGGGAAATAAAGGTCAAGGTTACTTTGCAACATTTCTTCCTCTTTTGTTGGTACCAGGTATGTTTTCTCTAATCTTATATTAAAATGCAGATTTCAATATAATACTGTCCTCCCTCCGTCATTCTATCCTCATATGCAGGGCAATTTTCTAACATTTATTTTCCCAACTTTTGCTGACTCTGTCCTCTAAGACACATATGGGTGGGAACAAATGAGAAGATTTACATGGATACGGTAATGACTTTGAGAAGATGTTTTGGCACGAGGTCTTTCTTAATATTTCATCTCAAGTAAGCAGATTCCTGAAGTCCTTCTAAGATTCTGTTGTGATTTCTATTATGATAACAATCACACTGGAAAAAGCTGGATAGAATGATGCATAATATGATGATCTTGAAAGACCATGAAGGTGAACAGCTTTTAAGGAAAGGACAAAGCTGATTTAAATTACTATTATGCTTTGGGATCAAGGCAAGAGTATCAGTGCTGTCCATGTGTAAAGATAAATCTCAACTGGGGTATCATGTACACAGTTTAGGTCACAATTACAATGAATGCTACTGAGAGGAAGATTAGAGTTAATAGGTTATCGATCTATTTAATGGTTAGAGGAAAGGTAATGTTCTTTCATCCACTTGCTATTGGGCTTCTCTCTGTTCTAGAGGCTACTCCAATAAAGGTGTCTTATTTGACATTACTTTTTGTGTACCATACGATTTGGTTGTACTGAACCCTGATTATTGCTGCAATCTCTCAAGGGTACTGATATCCTAGCTATCATAAACATTGCCTTTTTTTGAGGCTCCTTTTTCATCGTCCCTTTTGAGTTGGGTAAATCCTTTCTAGTGTGAAAGTGGGTTTCCAAGCATGGAGAAAGTGGTAGTATCTGATTTTACCATCATTGGTATACCTACTCTGCTTGGCTAAGTGTACAGTTTATGTGACTCTTGGAAACTCGATGGGACAGTTCTACTCTGTCCTTTAGGGTCGCTATGAGTCGGAATCGACTCAATGGCACTGGGTTTTTGTATTCAATATTGAGGAGCCCTGGGGGCGCAGTGGTTAAGAATTCAGCTGCTACCTGAAAAGTCAGCAGTTTGAATCCACTAGCCACTCCTTGGAAAGCCTATGGGGTAGTTCTACTGTGTCCTATAGGGTCGCTGTGAGTCAGAATAGCCTCGATGGCAATGAGTTTTTAGTTATTCAATATGGCGACGAGGACTTGAACCGATATGCCTTCAAGAAGATCTGATTTTTGAATAAAAAGAAAGTAATCTTTTGATAACACTTCAGTAAAGAAGCCTCAGAATTTTGGAGGAGGTAGTGGACATCTAGAAGAACAAACTCTAAAATCCCAACTTAATGTGTTGAATAATTAAGAATTACTGAGTTTGTGTGTGTGTGTGTGTGTGTGCGTGTGTGTGCCTGTGCCACCTTCAGTGAAAATGAGACCATGATTTTGCTTCTGATCTGTCCAAGGGTGATTTGATAACCCTTTCAATGAATAGAATAAAATGGTATAATGGGAGAGATTAATGCCTTGAGGTCTTTTCTTTCCTTTGCTTTAAACTTCCTGATCTACTTCTCCGTTGAGCATGGATTGTACATTTGAGAAGCATTATACAATAGAGTTTCAGGGTAAAGACCCTGATGTCAAATGAACTGTGTCCAAACCCAGTCTCACCTTTTGGTTTCTCTGTGACCTTGGATAAGTCATTTACTTTTCTGTGCTTTCATTTATTTATCTGTTAAAAAAAAAAAAAGGATAATATTTCCCTCATAATGTTGTTTTAAAAGTTAAGTGAGTTTTACCTGTACCCGTTGCCATCAAGTTGATTCTGACTCATTGCAACAGCTTATGTTATAGAGTAAAACTGCTCCATAGAGTTTTCTTGACTGTGATCTTTATGGAAGCAGATCACCAGGCCTTTCTTCCATGTTGCCTCTGGGTGGATTCGCTCTGCCAACCTTTAGGTTAGTAGTTGAGCACAAACTGTTTGCATCACCCAGGGACCTTACTGACTATACACAGACTGGTGGGAACATGGAACTTGGTTTGGAAGTTTCCATACTCTTATGTATGACCCAGCAATACCACTGCTAGAAATCTATCCTAGAAAAATGAAAACGTGTTCAAACAATAATCTTTGCGTGGATATTTATCTCAACTCTATTAATTGCCCCAACCTAGAAACAAACCAGACGTCCTTAATGGGTGAATGGATAAGGTGCATCCATACAGTAGAATTCGATTCAGATTCAGCAGTAAAAAGGAATGGACTTGTGATGCACACGAGTTGGGAGATTCCGAAAGGCACTGCTGAGTGAAAGAAGCCAGTCTCCAAACGTTGTGTATTGTGTGGTTACACTTATATCATTCTCAAAAAGATGAAATTAGAGGTGTGCAGGATATATTAGTGGGGCTGTGGTTGGAAAGAATGGGTGATTACAAAGGCAGAGAATGGGGAAATTAATTTTTAAAGTAGCTAAATTTCTGTGTACTGAGTATGATGGTGTCTACATGTTTCTGTGTGTTAAAACTCAGAACCGTACACTGAAATAAGTCAACTTTATATAACTAAAAATAAAATACATTGTTAAGTAAATAAGACAAGGCAAACATTTGTAAAATACATGTTTGATAAAGCACTTTGTCTATAATAGATAAACGACTCTCACTTATCTACAGTATGAAAATATTCAACCCAACTCTAAAATGGCAAAAAAATTTGAAGAAATGTTTCACCAGGGAAGGCAAATTTGCTCATAAAAGATACTCACCATCCTTGTTGTTGTTGTTAGGTGCCTTCGAGTTAAGTTCCAGCTCATAGTGACCCAATGTACAACAGAACAAAATGCTGCCCGGGCCCGTGCCATCCTCACAATTATTGCTATGTTTGAGCCTGTTTTTGCAGCCACTGTGTCAATCCATCCTGTTGAGGGTCTTTCTCTTTTTCGCTGACCATTTACCTTACAAGACAGTTCTCCTTCAGTCGGATTTTGCGTGCCTTCCAACCTGAAGGGCTTATCTTTCAGCACTATATCAGACAACGTTCCACTGCTATTTATAAGGTTTTCAGTGGCCAGTTTTTTCTACATCATTAGTCATTAGGAAAATGCAAGTTAAAAAATCACAATAAGACACACAAAAAAAAAAAAAGCCGATATTACCACATACTTCTGAGGATGCGGAGAATCTAGACCTCTCATGCAATGCTGATAGGAATATAAAATATTACACCTACTCTGAAAAACATGTTTACAATTTTTTTTTAATAATTTTTATTGAGCTTTAAGTGAACGTTCACAAATCAAGTCAGTCTGTCACATATAAGCTTGTATACACCTTACTCCATACTCCCACTTAATCTCCCCCTAATGAGTCAGCCCTTCCAGTCTCCCCTTTTGTGACAATTTTGACAGTTTCTAACCCTCTCTACCATCCTATCTCCCCTCCAGACAGGAGATGCCAACACAGTCTCAAGTGTCCACCTGATACAAGTAGCTCAGTCTTCATCAGAATCTCTCTCCAGCCCATTGTCCAGTCCCTTCCATGTCTGATGAGTTGTCTTCAGGAATGGTTCCTGTCCTGGGCCAACAGAAGGTTTGGGGACCATGACCGCCAGGATTCCTCTAGTCTCAGTCAGACCATTAAGCCTGGTCTTTTTTTTTTTTTTTAATTAATTTTTATTAAGCTTCAAGTGAACATTTACCATTCCAATCAGTCTGTCACATGTAGGTTTACATACATCTTACTCCCTTCTCCCACTTGCTCTCCCCCTATTGAGTCAGCCCTTTCAGTCTCTCGTTTTGTGCCAATTTTGCCATCTTCCCTCTCTCTCTATCTTCCCATCCCCCCTCCAGTCAAGAGTTGCCAACACACTCTCCAGTGTCCACCTGATTTAATTAGCTCACTCTTCATCAGCATCTCTCTCCCCCCCACTGACCAGTCCTTTTCATGCCTGATGATTTGTCTTCGGGGATGGTTCCTGTCCTGTGCCATCAGAAGTTCTGGGGAGCATTGTCTCTGGGATTCCTCTAGTCGCAGTCATACCATTAGGTATGGACTTTTCATGAGAATTTGGGGTCTGTATCCCATTGGTCTCCTGCTCCCTCAGGAGTTGTCTGTTGTGCTCCCTGACAGGGCAGACATCGATTGTGGCTGGGCACCAACTAGTTCTTCTGGTCTCAGGATAATGTAGGTCTCTGGTTCGTGTGGCCCTTTCTGTCTCTTGGGTTCTTAGCTGTCGTGTGACCTCGTTGTTCTTCTTTTGCCTTTGCTCCAGGTGGGTTGAGACCAATTGATGTATCTTAGATGTCCGCTTGTTGGCATTTAGGACCCCAGGCACCACAATTCAAAGTGGGATGCAGAATGTTTTCATAATAGAATTATTTTGCCCATTGACTTAGAAGTCCCCTCAAACCAAGTTCCCCAGACCCCAGCCCCTGCTCCGCTGACCTTTGAAGCTTTCATTTTATCCCGGAAACCTCTTTGCTTTTAGTCTAGTCCAATTAGGCTGACCTTCCTTGTATTGAGTGCTGTCTTTCCCTTCACCCAAAGCAGTTCTTATCTACAGATTGATCAATAAAAAGCCCTCTCCCTCCCTCCCTCCCTCCCCCCTTTGTAACCACAAAAGTATGTGTTCTTCTCCGTTTTTTCTATTTCTCAAGATCTTATAATAGTGGTCTTATACAATATTTGTCCTTTTGCAACTGACTCATTTCGCTCAGCATAATGCCTTCCAGATTCCTCCATGTTATGAAATGTTTCAGAGATTCGTCACTGTTCTTTATCGATGCATAGTATTCCATTGTGTGAATATACCACAATTTATTTACCCATTCATCTGTTGACGGACATCTTGGTTGCTTCCAGCTTTTTGCTATTGTAAACAGAGCTGCAATAAACATGGGTGTGCATATATCTGTTTGTGTGAAGGCTCTTGTATCTCTAGGGTATATTTCGAGGAGTGGGACTTCTGGGTTGTATGGTAGTTCTATTTCTAACTGTTTAAGATAAGGCCAGATAGATTTCCAAAGTGGTTGTACCATTTTACATTCCCACCAGCAGTGTATGAGAGTTCCAATCTCTCCGCAGCCTCTCCAACATTTATTATTTTGTGTTTTTTGGATTAATGCCAGTCTAGTTGGTGTGAGATGGAATCTCATCGTAGTTTTAATTTGCATTTCTCTAATGGCTAATGATCGGGAGCATTTTCTCATGTATCTGTTGGCTGCCTGAATATCTTCTTTAGTGAAATGTGTGTTCATATCCTTTGCCCAGTTCTTGATTGGGTTGTTTGTCTTTTTGTGGTTGAGTTTTGACAGAATCATGTAGATTTTAGAGATCAGGTGCTGGTCTGAGATGTCATAGCTGAAAATTCTTTCCCAGTCTGTAGATGGTCTTTTTACTCTTTTGGTGAAGTCTTTCGATGAGCATAGGTGTTTGATTTTTAGGAGCTCCCAGTTATCGGGTTTCTCTTCATCATTTTTGGTAATGTTTTGTATTCTGTTTATGCCCTGTATTAGGGCTCCTAGGATTGATCCTGTTTTTTCTTCCATGATCTTTATCGTTTTAGTCTTTATGTTTAGGTCTTTGATCCACTTGGAGTTAGTTTTTGGGCATGGTGTGAGGTATGGGTCCTGTTTCATTCTTTTGCAAATGGATATCCAGTTATGCCAGCACCATGTGTTAAAAAGACTATCATTTCCCCAAGTGACTGACACTGGTCCTTTGTCAAATATCAGCTGCTCATACATGGATGGATTTATATCTGGGTTCTCAATTCTGTTCCATTGGTCTATGTGCCTGTTGTTGTACCGGTACCAGGCTGTTTTGACTACTGTAGCTGTATAATAGGTTCTGAAATCAGGTAGAGTGAGGCCTCCCACTTTCTTCTTCTTTTTCAGTAATGCTTTGCTTATCCAGGGCTTCTTTCCTTTCCATATGAAATTAGTGATTTGTTTCTCTATCCCCTTAAAATATGACATTGGTATTTGGATTGGAAGTGCCTTATATGTATAGATGCCTTTTGGTAGAATAGACATTTTTACTATGTTAAGTCTTCCTATCCATGAGCAGGGTATGTTTTTCCACTTAAGTATGTCCTTTTGAATTTCTTGTAGCAGAGTTTTATAGTTTTCTTTGTATAGGTCTTTTACATCCTTGGTAAGATTTATTCCTAAGTATTTTATCTTCTTGGGGGCTACTGTGAATGGTATTGATTTGGTTATTTCCTCTTTGGTGTTCTTTTTGTTGATGTAGAGGAATCCAAGTGATTTTTGTATGTTTATTTTATAACCTGAGACTCTGCCAAACTCTTCTATTGGTTTCAGTAGTTTTCTGGAGGATTCCTTAGGGTTTTCCATGTATATGATCATGTCATCTGCAAATAGTGATAGCTTTACTTCCTCCTTACCAATCTGGATACCCTTTATTTCTTTGTCTAGCCTAATTGCCCTGGCTAGGACTTCTAGCACGATGTTGAATAAGAGCGGTGATAAAGGGCATCCTTGTCTGGTTCCCGTTCTCAAGGGAAATGCTTTCAGGTTCTCTCCATTTAGAGTGATATTGGCTGTTGGCTTTGCATAGATGCCCTTTATTATGTTGAGGAATTTTCCTTCCATTCCTATTTTGGTAAGAGTTTTTATCATAAATGGGTGTTGAACTTTGTCAAATGCCTTTTCTGCATCTATTGATAAGATCATGTGGTTTTTATCTTTTGTTTTATTTATGTGATGGATTACATTAATGGTTTTTCTGATATTAAACCAGCCTTGCATACCTGGTATAAATCCCACTTGATCAGGGTGAATTATTTTTTTGATGTGTTGTTGGATTCTATTGGCTAGAATTTTGTTAAGGATTTTTGCATCTATGTTCATGAGGGATATAGGTCTAAAATTTTCTTTTTTTGTAATGTCTTTACCTGGTTTTGGTATCAGGGAGATGGTAGCTTCATAGAATGAGGTGGGTAGTATTCCATCTTTTTCTATGCTTTGAAATACCTTCAATAGTAATGGTGTTAAGTCTTCTCTGAAGGTTTGGTAGAACTCTGCAGTGAAACCGTCTGGGCCAGGACTTTTTTTTGTTGGAAGTTTTTTGATTAGCGTTTCAATCTCTTTTTTTGTTATGGGTCTATTTAGTTGTTCTACTTCTGAATGTGTTAGTTTAGGTAAGTAGTATTGTTCCAAGAATTTATCCATTTCTTCTAGGTTTTCAAATTTGTTAGAGTACAATTTTACGTAGTAATCTGAAATGATTCTTTTAATTTCATTTGGTTCTGTTGTGATGTGGTCCTTCTCGTTTCTTATTCAGGTTATTTGTTTCCTTTCCTGTATTTCTTTAGTCAGTCTAGCCAATGGTTTATCAATTTTGTTATTTTTTTCAAAGAACCAGCTTTTGGCTTTGTTAATTCTTTCAATTGTTTTTCTGTTCTCTAATTCATTTAGTTCAGCTCTAATTTTTATTATTTGTTTTCTTTGGTGCCTGATGGATTCTTTTGTTGCTCACTTTCTATTTGTTGAAATTGTCGGGACAGTTCTCTGATTTTGGCTCTTTCTTCTTTTTGTATGTGTGCATTTATCGATATAAATTGGCCTCTGAGCACTGCTTTTGCTGTGTCCCAGAGGTTTTGATAGGAAGTATTTTCATTCTCGTTGTTTTCTATGAATTTCCTTATTCCCTCCTTGATGTCTTCTATAACCCAGTCTTTTTTCAGGAGGGTATTGTTCAGTTTCCAAGTATTTGATTTCTTTTCCCTCGTTTTTCTGTTATTGATTTCTAGTTTTATTGCCTTGTGGTCTGAGAAGATGCTTTGTAATATTTCGATGTTTTGGATTCTGCAAAGATTTGTTTTATGACCTAGTATGTGGTCTATTCTAGAGAATGTTCCATGTGCACTATAAAAAAAGTATATTTTGCAGCAGTTGGGTGGAGAGTTCTGTATAAGTCAATGAGGTCAAGTTGGTTGATTGTTGTAAATAGGTCTTCCGTGTCTCTATTGAGCTTCTTACTGGATGTCCTGTCCTTCTCCGAAAGTGGTGTGTTGAAGTCTCCTACTATAAATGTGGAGGTGTCTATCTCACTTTTCAGTTCTGTTAAAATTTGATTTATGTATCTTGAAGCCCTGTCATTGTGTGCGTAAATATTTAATATGGTTATGTCTTCCTGATCAATTGTTCCTTTTATCATTATATAGTGTCCTTCTTTATCCTTTGTGGCGGATTTAAGTCTAAAGTCTATTTTGTCAGAAATTAATATTGCTACACCTCTTCTTTTTTGCTTATTGTTTGCTTGATGTATTTTTTTCCATCCTTTGAGTTTTAGTTTGTTTGTGTCTCTAAGTCTAAGGTGTGTCTCTTGTAGGCAGCATATAGATGGATCGTGTTTTTTTATCCAGTCCGTGACTCTCTGTCTCTTTATTGGTGCATTTAGTCCATTTACATTCAGTGTAATTATAGATAAATGAGTTTTGAATGCTGTCATTTTGATGCCTTTTCATGTGTGTTGTTGACCATTTCCTTTTTCCACATGCTTTTTTGTGCTGAGACGTTTTTCTTAGTAGCTTGTGAGGTCCTCATTTTCATAATGTTTAACTTTGTGTTTGTTGAGTCGTTACGTTTTTCTTGGCTTTTTTCTTGAGTTATGGAATTGATATTCCTTTTTGTGGTTACCTTATTATTTACCCCTATTTTTCTAAGTAAAAACCTAACTTGTATCCTTCTATATCGCCTTGTATCACTCTCCATCTGGCAGTTCAATGCCTCCTATATTTAGTCCCTCTTTTTGATTATTGTGGTCGTTTATCTATTGATTTCCATGATTTCCTGTTATGTGTATTATTTTGTTTATTTATTTATTTATTAGAATTAGTCTTAATTTGTTTGTTTTTGTGCTTTCCCTATTTGAGTTGCGTTGATATCAGGACGTTCTGTTTTGTGACCTTGTATTGTGCTGGTACCTGATATTATTGGTCATCAGGCCAAACAATCTCCTTTAGCATTTCTTGCAGTCTTGGTTTAGTTTTTGCAAATTCTCTAAACTTGTGTTTATATGTAAATATCTTAATTTCTCCTTCATATTTCAGAGAGAGTTTTGCTGGATATATGATCCTTGGCTGGCAGTTTTTCTCATTCAGTCCTCTGTATACGTCGTCCCATTCCCTTCTTGCCTGCATGGTTTCTGCTGAGTAGTCTGAACTTATTCTTATTGATTCTCCCTTGAAGGAAAACTTTCTTTTCTCCCTGGCTGCTTTTAAAATTTTCTGTTTATCTTTGGTTTTGGCAAGTTTGATGATAATATGTCTTGGTGTTTTTCTTTTTGGATCAGTCTTAAATGGGGTTCGACGAGCATCTTGGATAGATATCCTTTTGTCTTTCATGATGTCAGGGAAGTTTTGTGTCAGGAGTTCTTTAACTATTTTCTCTGTTTTCTTTCCCCCCTCCCTGTTCTGGGACTCCAATCACTCGCAAGTTATCCTTCTTGATAGAGTCCCACATGATTCTTAGGGTTTCTTCATTTTTTTAAATTCTTTTATCTGATTTTTTTTTTTCAGCTATGTTGGTGTTGATTCCCTGGTCCTCCAGAAGTCCCAGTCTACATTCTAATTGCTCCAGTCTGCTCCTCTGACTTTCTATTGCGTTGTCAAATTCTGTAATTTTATTGTTAATCTTTTGCATTTCTGAATGCTGTCTCTCTATGGATTCTTGCAACTTATTAATTTTTCCACTGTGTTCTTGAATAATCTTTTTGAGTTCTTCAATAGTTTTATCAGTGTGTTGCTTGGCTTTTTCTGCATTTATCCTAATTTCATTTGTGATGTCTTGAAGCATTCTGTAAATTAGTTTTTTATATTCTGTATCTGATAATTCCAGGATTGTATCTTCATTTGGGAAAGATTTTGATTCTTTTGTTTGGGGGGTTGGAGAAGCTGTCATGGTCTGTTTCTTTATGTGGTTTGATATGGACTGCTGTCTCCGAGCCATCACTGGGAAACTAGATTTTCCAGGTAATCAGCTAAAAAAAATGTAGTCAGATCCCTATCTGAATTCTCCCTCTGGCTCCGGGTATTCAGATGTTAATGGAGCCGCCTGGGGAGGGTGGGGGAGCGATCAGAGAGCTAGGAGTGTAGCACCACAGAATATAGAGCTGATCACCGTGTTTACACTCCGCTCCCGTCCGCCAAAATCTGGGCGGGACGGCTCCCCGGTTGGGACGCTACTGTCCCTGCTCGGAGACCAGTCACTTCCTCCCGGGGACTTCTCCCTCCGGTGCGTGGCACCGCTTGCGCGAAAGGGGTGGGCGTCTCCCACAAGAACGGGTGGGCCCGCCCCCAGGGTCTATTCAGGAGAATATAATTGGACCCTGTGCTCACGCCCCGCCCGCTTTCGCCAAAATCCCAGCGGGGCGGCTCCCCGGCTGGGACGCTGCTTTCCCCGCTCGGAGACCAGTCACTTCCTCCCGGGGACTTCTCCTTCCGGTGCGCCGCACCGCTCACACGAACTGGGTGGGCGTCCCCCCGCACGAACGTGTGGGCCCCGCCCCGGGGTTGCTTTAGGGAAATATAGCTGACCTCCCCCACTCGCGCCCCGCCCGCTTTCCGCCAAACTCCCGGAGGGACGGCTCCCCGGCTGGGATGCTGCTCTGTCTGCTCCAAGATCAGTCACTGCCTCCCGGGTGCTTCTCCCTCCGGCTGCACCACTACGCTGCCCGCGCCAACCAGCTAGACTCTCTCCCGGGATGGGTTCGGGGGGGTAGGGCTGGGCCCCTTGTCTGTGCCGTCTGCCCCCCTGGGCTCTGCCCCAGATCGGGCTCCGAAGGTCACCTGCCTGGTACGCTGGCTCCTAGTTCTGAAAACGGTCACTCTCTGCCCGTATTTGTTCGTTTTCTGTCTCTAAGTCTGTGCGTGTTGTTCAGAGTTCGTAGATTGTTATGTATGTGATCGATTCACTTGTTTTTCCGAGTCTTTGTTGCAAGAGGGATCTGCGGTAGCGTCCACCTAGTCCGCCATCTTGGCCCCGCCTACAATTTTTTATAAAGTTAAATATACACTTGCTATATGACCCAATAATTCTACTCCTAGACTTTTGTCTGAGAAATAAAAACTTATGTTTACACAAACACATGGAAGTCAATGTTTACAGCAGGTTTATTCACGTTGTTAGTTGCCATCAAGTTGATTCCAACTCAAGATGACCCCATGTATGCAGAATAGAACTGCTTCAAGATTTTCAAGGCTGTGACCATTTGGAAGGAGATCACCAGGCCTGACTTCTGAGGTGCCTCTGGGTGGGTTTGAACCATCAACTTTTTGGTTAATAGTCAAACCTCTAGCCATTTGCACTATCCAGGGACCCCTCGGTGTCATGGATTGAATTGTGTGCCCCAAAAATATGTGTATCAATTTGGCTAGGCCATGATTCCCAGTACTGTGTGATGGTCCACCATTTTGTATTCTGTTGTGATTTTTCTATGTTGTAAATCCTACCTCTATGATGTTAATGAGGTGGGATAGGCAACAGTTATGACCACACTATTGGATTGTGTCTTGAGCCAATCTCTTTGGGGACATAAAAGAGAGAAGTGAGCAGAGAAACCAGGGGACATAATACCAACAAAAAAGCAGCGCTGGGAGCAGAGTGCGTCCTTTGGACCAGGGGTTCCTGCACAGAAAAACTCCTAGTCCAGGGGAAGATTGATGAGAAGAACCTTCATCCAGAGCTGACAGAGACAGAAAGCCTTCCCTTGGAGCTGATGCCCTGAATTTGGACTTCTAGCCTACTAGAAGATGAGAAAACAAACTTCTCTTTGTTAAAGCCGTCCACTTGTGGTATTTCTGTTATAGCAGCACTAGATAACTAAGAAACCAGGTATATTCATAACCACCCACAATTTCAACTGACGAATGGATAAGGTTTGATATACCATACAATGCAACCTACCCAGCAATCAAAAGGAACAAACTACTGATACACACAATGGTGTCAATGAATCTCAGATGCATTATGCTAAATATTAGAAGCCAGGCTGAAAAAGCTACAGACTATATGATTGTATTTATGTGACTTTCTGGGAAACAACAAAAATACAGGGAAATAAAACAAGTACTCACCTCCGACTGGATGTGGGGAGACTGGCTGACTATAAAGGTCTGTGAGGGAGCTTTTCAGGGTGAGGGAAAGTTCTGTATCTTGACTGTAGTGGTAATTACACAACACTATGCACTTGTCAAGGCCCATAAAACTTTACACTAAAAAGGGCAAATTTTACTATGTGTATATTATACCATATTTATGCCCACAAAAGTGATCCAACCAAATGTGGAAGTTATTGAACAATATCATTAATATCACACACAAGTAAAATTCTGCTCAAAATCATTCAAAAGTGGCTGCAGCAGTACATCAACAGGGAACTGGCAGAAGTTCAAGCTGAATTCAGAAGAGGACGTGGAACCAGGGATATCATTGCTGATGTCAGATGAATCCTAGCTGAAAGCAGAGAATACCAGAAGGATGTTTACCTGTGTTTTAATGACTATGCAAAGGCTTTCGACTGCGTGGATCATAACAAATTATGGATAACGTTGCAAAGAAGGGGAATTCCAGAACATTTAATTATGCTTGTGAGGAATCTGTACAGAGATCAAGAGGCAGTTGTTCAAACATAATGAGGGCATACTTCATGGTTTAAAATCAGGAAAGGTGTGCGTCAGCGTTGCATGCTTTCACCATACTTATTCAATCTGTACACTGAGCGAATAATCTGGACTGTATGAAGAAGAATGGGGCCTCAGGATTGGAGGAAGAATCATTAACAACCTGAGTTATGCACATGACACAACCTTGCTTGCTGAAAGTGAAGAGGACTTGAAGCACTTACTGATGAAAATGAAAGACCGCAGCCTTCAGTAAGGATTACACCTCAACATAAAGAAAACAAAAATTCTCACAACTGGACCAATAAGCAACATCATGATAAAAGGAGAAAACATTGACGTTGTCAAGGATTTCCTTTTACTTGGATCCGCAATCAACACCCATGGAAGCAGCAGTCAAGAGATCAAACGACACATTGCTTGGGGCAAATGTGCTGCGAAAGATCTCTTTAAAGCGTTAAAAAGCAAAGATGTCACTTTGAGGCCTGAGGTGTGCCTGACTCAAGCCATGGTGTTTTCAATCGCCTCACATGCATTTGAAAGGTGGACAATGAAAAAGGAAGACCAAAGGAGAATTGATGTCTTTGAATTATGGTGTTGGCGAAGAATATTGAGTATACCATGGACTGCCAAAAGAATGAACGAATCTGTCTTGGAAGAAGTACAGCCAGAATGTTCCTTAGAAGCAAGGATGGTGAGACTTTGTCTCACATACTTTGGAAGTGTTATCAGAAGGGATCAGTCCCTGGAGAAGGATATAATGCTTGGTAGAGTGTCAGTGAAAAAGAGGAAGACCCTCAATGAGATGGATAGACACAGTGGCTGCAACAATGGGCTCAAACATAACAACAATTGTGAGGATGGCACAGGACTGGGCAGTGTTTCATTCTCTTGTGCATAGGGTTGCTATGAGTTGGAACTGACCCTATGGCACCTAACAACAACAACAATATACCTCAATAAACCAAGCTTACAAAGTAAGGCTACGGGGTTGCAGAATATTCACAATTGGTGAAACTAGGTGTGGGTATTTGGATGCATTGTACTACTTGCTTTTCTTTGTATAAGTAAAAAATGAACAAACAAAAATAAAGAAGGCTAAACCTATTGCTGAGAGGAATTTGGGTAAAAAAAACAACAAAAACAAACATACTCTTAGATATTGCTGTTGAATATGTAAATTGCTACACATTTATTTTTTGGACAGCAATCTTGTAACAACAGTTCCAAACTGAAACTTCGTTGTCTCCGCCCCAGAAAGCCTGCTCTTTGAATCTCTCCCACAAAAACAGAAGCTCCAGGTTTTTTTTTTTTGAATTGTGTTTAGGTGCAAGTTTACAGAGCAAATTAATTTCTCATTAAACAATTAATACACAAATGATTTTGTGGCATTGTTTGTCAACGCTGTAATGTGTTGACACTCTCCCCTTCTCCACCCTGGGTTCCCTGTTTCCATGTGTCCAGCTTCCTGCCTTCTCGTCTTTGCTTTTGGGCTGGTGTGCCCATTTAGTCTCAGATACATGATGGAACTACGATGCACATTCCTCATGTGCGATGTTCTTTGTCCTATAGACCTGTCTAACCTTTGGCTGAAGTGTGAACTTTGGGACAGACTTCAGTACTGAGTTAAAAGGGTGTCTGGGGACCACACTCTTATGATTTCTCCAGTCTCTGTCAGATCAGCAAGACTTGTCTCTCTCTCTCTCTTTTTTTTTTAATGAAATTGAATTTTCTACATTTTTTTCTTCTCCCCTGTCCAGGCCCCTCTATTGTGATCCATGTCAGAGCAGCCAGTGGTGGTATCCAGGCACCATCTAGTTGCTCTGGACTCAGTCTGCCAGAGATTGTGGTAGTTGTTGTCCATTAGTCATTTGTACTAATCTTCCCCTTGTGTCTTTAGTTTTCTTCATTCTCCTTTGCTCCAGCTGGGATGGGATCAGTAGATGTATCTTAGATGGCCACTTGCAGGCTTTTAAGACCCCAGACGCTACTCACGCCAGCCTGATGTAGAACATTTTCTTTGTAAACTATGTTATGCCAATTGAGCTATATGTCCCTCAAGACCACGGTCCTCAGCCCTCAGCCCCTGTTACTGAGTCCCTCAGGGAATTTGGAGATGTCTGTGAAGCTTCTATGACTTTGCCTTGGTCAAGATGTATTGACTTCCCCGGTATTGAGTACTGTCTTACCCTTCACCAAAAAGCTGATTGTACTTAATGGCAAAAAAATGGACATAAAGCGAGTGTCCATCAAGGAAGCAATGGCTGACTTAACTACAGAACAGCTGCCCTTTGTAATATTATGCAGACACTAAAAATGGTGAGGTAAGAGTACACCCATTAACTTGGAAGGATTTCTACAGGTTACTGTTGAGAGAGAACAGCAAGAGGTAAAAAGAGCATTACAGGTAGTCTGCAAGTTACGACAGGGTTCCATTCCGATGACTCCATGGTAAGTTGATTTTGATATAAGTCAATACCTCATTTCAAATTAACAACTAATGCTTCATAGGGTAGAAAATACTGAGTAAGATCACGCTATACACCTGGTCTACAATGAAGTCAGTGTTGGTGTCGTAACAATGAAGTTGGAGTCATAACGGCTATTGGATGCATGAGCAGTTCAATTGTTGAATTTATGTCGTTAGAGTTATAACATTGCCCAACTTTCTATCCATTATGACTCCAAACACTGACACCATACCAACTTCATTGTAGACCAGGCCTTTTATATGGCAGTGTTTTGAATAGTAAATCATAAAATTGAACACCTGTGAGTGAATATCTGCGAATAATAATATCAGCAAATTACATGCCACAACACTGTACGTAGAACATATGACCAATGACAAGATGTATAAAAAAATGGATTGTTGTAAGTGTAGCTTGTCATAACTCAAACATGTCGTAAGTCGGGCACTACTCATATAGGAACTCATTTTTGTGGAACCAAGGCTTGTGTGTGCATGCTTTTTCTCTCCCTCTATCTATATGTATACAGACTTATGTTGTTGTTGTTAGGTGCAGTCAAGTCGATTTGATTACGACTCATGGTGACCATATGTACAACAGAATGAATCATGCCCTGTCCTGTGTCATCCTTGCAATTGTTGGTATGTTTGAGCCCATTGTTGTAGCCACTGCATCAATCCATCTCATTGAGGGTTTTTCTTTTTTTTCCACTGACCCTCCCTCTACTTTACCAACCATGAGGTCCTTCTCCAGGGACTGATACCTCCTGATGAAAAAAAGAAATGCACTCCGTTCTACACAGAATTCCCTCAGCAAGTATATAGATGCATGTATGTAAAATTAGATGTAGATATGTGGTGTGGTTTGGGTGTGTGTATTAATCAAACTGCATGTATTTCTTTGCCAAAAAAGACAGCAATTTCTATCCTTCTACAGAAATTTTAATTTTCTGCTTCCACTCTGGCAGTTCTACTCTGTTCCATAGGGTCGCTATGAGTCGGAATCGACTTGAAGGCACTGGGGCTTCCACTCTATGCAGGGGCCTATCTACAGAAAATAGTACCTTTGTTTTAAATTGCTGAATGGTCTCTCACAGCTGGCTATGGAAGCTGTGATGGCCAATAGAAATTGCTCATTAGAGCCCCTCCTCAAGCAGCACCCAGGGCTTGCGCCCTACCTACCATAGCTTAGTTACGTCTCTGACCCCATGCTTAGTCTGTGCATTACAAATTCAACCTACTGAGATGCCTTCAGAAACAAAACAGGAGTCTTCCTTTAGCCACACCATTAAGGGTAGAAACAGCCATGACAAACAAATGAACAAACAAATAACATTCTTCTCCACTTCTCATATACACACTCTTAATCCTTTGAACTACTTGGGAGTAAGGTTTCAAAGAGGTTAAGTAATTTGCACAAGTTTACAAAGCTAACAAATGATGGGGTGGTGTTTCAAACCTAGCTCTGCCTGACTCCAGTGTTTGTGAACTTAACCTCTATGTTATATTTCATTTTCCCTGGGTTTTTCATGATATATTATTTCTTACTTTCACCTTAGCATGATTATGGTAATACCTAATGAGCTGAATTTAGGGTTTCAGCCTAGAAGAAAGGGACATTGAGGCAGCTGGTCAATTTCCTGAGCAGAAACAGTCCTCATTACTCATTTGGGCAATGCTAGCTCACTGGAAGACTGCAGTGAGATTGAGAACAGAGCTCCAGCTGGTTCCCATCTTTGTCTCTAATATCTCTCTGGGAACCTTGTGACTGTGGACCCAGCCACTTAGTAATCTGGGTGCTCAGCCCTCTCTCCCTCTCTCCTCCCACCCTGTGACATGAGGAACCACTGGTCTTATTATAGGGGATGAAGGTAATTGCTCAGGTGACTGCGATTGGGAAGGAGAAGGCCAGGGGGAGGAGGCTCATGCTTTTTTTTTTTTGCTTCGGGAAAGGCCTCTAGTGGTAACCTGTCAAACTGCAATCTCATAATTCCATTTCTATAAAGTACAAAAGCAGACAAAACCAATTCATGCTGTTGGAAGTCAAAGTACTAGTAATGACATCCCTAGGTGATCTAAACAGTTCCCACTCAGCTATGAACCTAAAGGTTGGTGGTTCAAACCTACCTAGTGGTACTGTGGAAGAAAGGCCTGGTGATCTGTTTCCAGCCGAGGAAACCCTGTGGGTAGTAACACATAGGATCGCCATGAGTCAGAATCAACTCTACAGCAATGACGGCTGGGACAGGGCATGATATGGGCTTTTAGGGAGCTGGTAATGTTCTGTTTTTTGATCTGGGAGCTGGCTACATGGGTGTGTACAGTTTGTGAAAATTAATCAAGCTCTTTACTAAGGATTTGGGCATTTTTTCTATATGTATATGTTAAACTTCAATAAGAGGCAAAAATAAAACTGAAAAAGAAATACTGTATTAATCATGGTAGCTAATGTTAGCTACTATGTAATTGACCACAGAATTTCAATTTTAATATAATAAAATTTTATTTCTTGCTCATATAAAGTTAAGCGAGGACATTGCTGGTCAGGGAATACACCCATATAGCTTTTCTCTATCACTGACCCAGGGATCCAGACTCCTTTCATCTTGAGACGTAGCCATCTTCAATGTGATTCTCTGTGGAAAGAGGAAAATACAGGAGAATCATGAGTGGAGGACCTTTTAGAGGCCAGGATTTCTGATGGTGAACATCACTTCCCTTTGCATTCTACTGGTCAAAAGTAGTCAAATGAATTCACCTAGAGGCAAAAAAATTTAGTCTTCTGTTTTGTCCATTAGGGAAATGATATGGTTTGATAAATGTATAACATTATTTTTGCCTTGCATAGATTCTGCTTTTTAAAAAATAATATAATCCATTTTGATGGGGCAAGATTAACATTTGAAACATGAACAAATGATAAAAATTGAGTCATTGGAAAAGAATTTATATAGGGAGCAGAACTTGAGTTGTGCCCCGAACGATAAAGGTGATCTAGACAGGTGGAGGAACAAGGCGAAGCATGATCCTGGGGACCCTGACTCGTCATAAATAGACTCAATACAAAGAGTGGCATAGGATTGTCACTACCGTATAGCAACTGATGCACGTATCCTCCATTTCCCAGAGGATTCTTTGAAATTAAAATTAAATTAAAAAAATTGGGAATTAAAAGTTGGGATTGCTTCTACTGTGCCTAAGTAATAGTTTAACCAGTATTTTTGTAAATGGAGAATATGATCACCCTTTATATGACATCACTCCAAACAAAGGGGGTTTACTGATCTGGTATAAGAACATGTTGTCATAAACCTTCCCTGACCCAATATATTTTCTGATAACTTCAGCATATCCTGTCTTCTTTCACTCTGCTTTGCATTTTTTCAGTATTTTTTTCATACGGTGTAGTTTTGCCTTCCCTACTAGACTATACTCTTTGAAGCAGATAGCCGTGTCCCTCTGTGCTAAGCACAGTGTGGAAGGCATAATAGTTATATGACAAATAAGATGCTTTGGTTACTTTATGCATTGCGTCTTGGAAATATCTGGCATTATGGTTGGTTTTCCCCCTAAACTTTTCTCCCTAGACTTTCACACAGAGCAACAAAACACTAGAGTCATGAATTTGAATCTTCCTTTCCTTTTCATCTTTGCTATTAGTTAGTGAAGGGGCAAGGGGGTAAGCTGCAGTGTTTAGCATGATGAATCTACACTGGTTCCTGTGAGGTGAGGTGTGGAGCTGTATTTTATGAAATGATGGATGCTTCCCACCCTGCCTTTTTCATACTGCCATCAGTTATCCACAATGTGCTGAATCTTTTGTGTACCAATGCATTATTCATCCAATGCTCTCACGCATTTGCTGGTTGGGGCCATGTGTGCATTCAAGATTGGCCTCAAGTTCTAATGCTGTCTCTCTTTCAAGACCTAAGATATTTGGGGGAAGTGTGATTGTTTCTCGGAATCTCCTTTGCCAAGTTGGAATCTTACACGAGTAAAGAAATCACAATAAAATGTCATGCAAATGCCAATATATGTGCAATTGGTGCACCTCCAAGAAGCATCTTTCAGCAAAGAATTTTTAATCTATGTTAAATTGGCATCTCAAGTTAAATGATGATTGTGGTAATAGATCAACTGAATGAAGAAAAAGTGGATTAAACTAATTTCTTACTTTCTTATATAAAACATGATTTGTCTGAGGATATGAATAATTTCTCTTAATCTTCAAATTATTGTATTTTTTGGCATCTTGACAAAAACAATAACAAATGCCAAAGAGCAATGTTTTCCCCATTAAGTCACCAAGGTGTCTAGCTGGAGGCCTTTGTCTTGAATGCTGGGGCCAGATTTTGACAATCAATTGTATCTGTAGGTCAGGCCCTTCCATAATTAAGGGCAAGGACAAGAAACCTAAGGAGGGGATTAAATGATTAAATGGGGGATATTTCATGGCTTTTCAAACAATAGAAACTTGACTAGAACCCAAGCAGGTGGGACTAATGACAAGCCTATGAAGGTAAGGGTCCTTGGGTGGAGAAAATGGTTAATATTTTTGGATGCTAACCAAAAGTTTGGAGATTCAAGTCCACACAGAGGTCTCTTAGAAGAAAGGCCTGGCGATCTACTTCAAAAAATCAGCTATTGAAAACCCTGTGGAGCATAGTTCCACTCTGACACACATGGGGTTGTCTTCAGTTGTAGTAGACTCGATGGCAACTGGTTTTGTTTGTTTGTTTTAATGAAGGCAGGAGATCTTGTGGGAGCCTTAATAGTTCAAGCCCTTTCAGTTTCTAGTTTGCTCAGTACTGGCACTACTTAGAACAAGGTTCCCCTGAAACACACTGCCCTAGTCTTTCCTCTTTCTGTGGATCAGGAATACATGTACCATCTAAGACACTTAAAATCATGCCTCAGAGCTTCTGTACCTACTCAAGCTCCCCTGAGCCTCAGCAGTTCTGTTTTGCAACCTTACATTGCTGCCTTTGGGGAAAGGCCTGCTCATTCCAATGTTGTTGTTGCCAGGAGTCTCTGTCACCACTGGCAGGCGTTTCTGAGAGCTGGAGAGATTCCTATTAATTTCAGAACGCTGATAACTGACAATATCCTTTAGTTTTGGATCCACACCCCTCTCTGGATCTGCCCAGTATTGGCTGTACAATGAGTTGGCTGCTTCCAAAGTCAAGGTTAGGAGTAACACAGACATGAGAATCAGACAGATATGGAAAGAGAAGGACAAAGGCAAGGAGGACAGCAGGAATATTTCCTGCAATTGAAAAATTGAGATGGAGAGTTGATGATGATGAGATGTTAATGCTAGTGATAGTTGTCTTTCTTCTAGGCTCTGTTTTAAAGTGTTTTTACTCATTTATTTATTTAATATTAAAAGCTACCCTACCAATTAGGAAGTATTATTAAACCGTTCAATAGACATGAAAAATGAGCACAGAGAGATTAAATACGTTGCCCAAATATGCAAAATTAGTTAAGTATCAAGGAAGACAAAACCATGATGTAGTCAAAAGCCTAGTTTTAAAAGTGCAGTGTTGTTGTCAATTCAGACTCATGGAGATCCCACGTGTGACAGAGTGGAACTGCTCTATAGGGTTTTCGGGGCTACGACCTTTAGGAAGCAGATGCCGGGCCTGTCTTCCGAGGCATCTTTGGGTGGGTTTGAACTACCAAGCTTTCAGTTAGCAGTTTACGCCACCCAGAGAGAGACTTCCTGAAAGCGCAGTAGTTTTGGTGAACAGGATCAGTGGGCCGTGATCACCTCTCCTGTATTTTCCCCAGTAGTGCTTCAGGACTTCCCTAGGGATCCTGCGTAGGAGTCGCCCCATTCCGAATCCATAAAAGGATTCCATCCTCCAGACAGAAGGAGTTCTGATGAATCCCGTAGCCTGCGGCTGTGATTCTAAGGCTTTCCTGCTTCTGAGATGTTGATGAGTGGCTTTCACCATTAGCTCAACTGAAAATATCACAAAAGCAGACTATACCACCCACTAGCTTAACCAAAAGGGTGGTGGGTTTAGGATTTCTTTTCTGTAATAAAAGTGCCATCTATTTTCACTTGTGCTGGAAGAACGTGTAAGAGCTTCTCCCCATCTTACTTACTTAGAGCTTTAAATGTCTGGTTTGATGACATTGCACACTTATCTCTGGAAAGCTATAGTTTTTATAGCTGCTGCCTAAGCTTTTGTTCTTCTGAAAGGATGGGAGTAAGGCTTCTGAGAAGAAGCTCCTGTCGGGTGACAGGTTACTCCAGTGTGTGTTTTCAAAACTATTGAAATCACTGGCTCCATCGCTTGGGATATCTTTGCTAAGCTTAATCTCCTAACCATAAATTAAATACATCTTGACATTATTATAGATTGCGTGTCAGCATGAGATCTGGCAGTAATGGTGCCATCCAATAAATCTGATGATAATTTTTTAGTTTCACTGGACCAGCTTTGGAAATTTTGGTTGATTGAAAAATGACTTATTCTCACAGGCACCAGAAACAGAGGATTTCAAGGTTTTATATGTTAATAAATGATTAGTAACAGGGCTTACATGTATCATTAAGTAATCATAAATATTTTTAACAGCAGAGCTAGAATACCTGTATACTGTAGCTCAGTAAATCACTAAACCTGACTGTTTTCCGTTTTACTCAGAAAAGCAGAGTCTGCAGGCTGGTAACTGTCACATCGTTTATATCGTTAGTGGTAGGATTATTTCTGTATATTAAAGTCATTGGAAAGATTCCAAGGCAGGGAAGGATTATGGGCCCAATATGTAGGGAGAGGAGGAAGTCCAGAGAAATTAGGGACTTGGGACATTTACCCTTGTGGTGATATCAGTTCCCAAAGCAGGGCCTGAGAAGCACCCACTCATGGCAGTCTTACGTGAGATATTGTGGAAGAATGAAAAAAAAAAGGAGGATTTCAGAGTTTTAGATTCTTCTTATTTTCTAGGCCTGTGGTTGGTGTGTATTGGTGGTGGTGCTGGTCAGGAGGGTAGTATTGAATATCAAATCTCTTGGGGGTATGGATAAGTGGTACAGAAGGAAACTCCCCAAGTGAGTGTGATGGGTTCCCACTTTTTCCCTGGAGAGTAACCCCTAGTCTTAGGCTAGAGTTGTAAAGCAATAAAGGGTTTTAGAAATTATTTGAAATAACCATTTATCTTACAAATAAAGAAACAGAAGCCGTGGAAGTTAAATCATTTGCTTAAATAGAGGGCTGGGACTAGGACCCATAGGAAAATGAATAATACTTCTCCTTGGAAACATATCAGGCAGTTCGACTCTGTCCTATAGGGTTGCTATGAGTCAGAATTGACTCTATGGCAATGGCTTTATTATGTATATGTATATAAAAACCCATTGCAATCCAGTCAATTCTGATTCATAATGACCCTATAGGACACAGTAGAACTACCCCATAGGGCTTCCAAGTTTGTACTCTTTACAAGAGCAGACTACCACATCCTTCTCCCTGGAGCAACTTTTGGGTTTGAACTACCAAACTTTGGTTAGCATTCGAATGCTTTAACCATGGTACCACCAGGGCTCCCATGTGTATACAAATCAATTGCCATAAATTGATATTGCCACAGTTACTTATCAATGCTGCAGAGGGAATGAATACGTTGAGATTCTTGATCAAGGAATATGATGAACTAACATTACATTCAGCTGCACGTTAAAACCACCTGGTGTTAATAAAAAAAAAAAAAAAAAGAAAATCACTGTCTAGGATTCAGGCTATATGGTTTAATGGGTTTATGGGTGGCTCAGGCAATTTTTTTTGAGTTTTATTTAAACAACCTTGGTAACTTTACTGTGCAGCCAGGGTTGAGAACCACTGGACAGATGGGTATCCACCCTGCCAAACTTCCTTTTGATACCTGTAGCACCTCTATGATCTCTGAAAAGGCAGAAGGCAAAGGCTGAAAGATCCTGCATGTTTCTGGTTCCTGTCATGATTGATCCCCACGTCTTGCATCCTCTGTGCCCCACACGTCTGCCCTCTTTCTTCTCCTGTTGATCCAAGCAAAAAGCCGCTCTATAGGCGGGGGCATGGGGGACAAAGGAAACTAGTCACACATGTTCAGAGGAGAGCTCTTTATCATTGTTTCTCAGTGCCCACCAGGGTTTGAGGTTGTTAGGGACTGCTGACCTATAAAATTATTCTTTTGAAAAATAAGCGTAGAAAGTTCTGTAGGGAGAAAGATAGGGCATTGGTCCTCATGCTTTAAATGGACATTAAAATCACCCAGAGCCTTTTTAAAATGCAGCTGCCCAAGCCTCATGCTCAGGGATAGATACTGTAGTATGTTTGGGGTAAGGCCTAGGAAAGCACACGCTTATTATGTTTCCTGGGTGGGTGATTCGGCAGCAGATGACTCTTTGACAAACACTGCACAGGGGACTCTAGTAAACTCAGGTGAGCCAAGCACAGGGTTTTCTGCAGGAGGCTCACTGAAAATTGGGATCTTTAAGACAAGTAGTAAAATGACAGTAAAGGAGAAGGGGGCACAGCAATGAGGGGGACTGACATGTGGAAAGTTAGGAAGGTCATCTGCCTCACTCTTGGTTTTAGAATCAGAGCTTTAACCTAGAAAAGTACCTCAAAGGTGTTTAGCTAAAGTGGTTCCTTCCCTTCAAACCCCATCAGAGGTCTTTGTTAGCCCTTTACTACCCTAATCAATGCCGTGTTAGTATCCTCTCAACCTAAGATGACTGTGGTTATTTGGGATCAAGGTCATGATGTGAGAAGTAATTGGGGGATTTACAGTTTCATAAGGGTTAATTAAGATTCACAGTGCTTCTTGTCTCTTCATCGATCATGCATAATTTCTATGATTTCTGATTCAAGTAGTCTGTGTATCATTATGGCTTTTATTTTGAATTTTTTCCTTTTTGAGCCATATGTTCTTAACATGAACTTATTTTAGCATGCACTTAACCCAAATCCTTTTTACTTCCTCTTATTAATCTCTCAGAAAAGAATTATGCTGTCTGCCATCCTTCTCTCAAGTTCAATGAAAGTTCCAAAATGCAGACTAGGACCATGACCTGGCTGTTGTAAGACCATTCCACGGTAAGGTGATAAATCATCCAGGCAGAAGTTATTTGTCAAACATTTGAATCAAATTAACTTTGTCTGAAGAACGTGCTATATTTATTGGTTAGCTGCTACTAAATAATTTATCACTCCCTCATTTGATTGCAATAGAATTCAAAAACAACCTGTAATAAGATTAAATAAAACTATCTATATTTAGGACTAATACATTGGAGGAAATATAATTACAGCTAATTGCCATGTCATAAAAACCATTATGGTGATTTCAATTGCCAAATGGTCACTGGTGTACTTCAAAAAGGGCATAATATATACCATTTAATAACCTTTCTATTTACAAATACAAATTTAAAAAATGAACAACTGAGGGAAACTGGGTGAAGACACATGAGATATCTGATTATTTCCTACAAATGTATGTAAATCTATAATTATCACAAACTAAAAAGTTTTTAAAAATGATTGATAGTGTTCATTGCTACACAGCTTGCCCCACTTTCCTAGATCTCTCTGCTTCTGTGGGAAGAAGATAAAATAGTAGTAATGTCATATGTGTATTGCCTGACAGAGCCTTTGGTTTTTCCTGACGTTCTGATTAAATTTCAATATCTTGAGAGCCACTATATCTACATAGGACATCTCTGAAATGCTTCAGTAGTCAAAGGAAAATATAGTATCTGCTAAAGGAAACCCTGGTGGTGTAGTGGTTAAGAGTTTGGCTGTTAACCAAAAAGTCGGCAGTTTTAATCCACCAGGTGCTCCTTGGAAACCCTGTGGGGCAGTTCTATTCTGTCCTATAGGGTGGTTAGGAGTCAGAATTGACTCCACAGCCATGGGTCTGGTTTTTTCTTTTTGGTTTTCATTGGAAAACCCAGGGCCATAGGCATGTCCTGATTGAAATAATGGATGACTTCAGTGGTATCTCTGCATTAGGGCCAGTGGGTTGGTTTTTGCTCAGGTGTCCCAGAAAATAGTACGGGTGCAGTAATTTAGTGGCTCTGTGTGCAGGATCTCAGGTCAGCTTTTGGGCTTAGACTCTCGGGCATAAACTTCCTTTCGCTATGACCATGGACACATTTCTGAACTTTCCTTTGCCTCAGTTATTTCATTTTAAAACAGAGTTAGTAATACTTCCCACTGCTTAGGGTTCCCAGGAGGGCTGAATCAGAGAATACACGTGCCTAACATTCAGGGCTGAGCTGAGCAAATAATCTGAGAAGCTGGACTATATGAAGAAGAACGGGGCATCAGGACTGGAGGAAGATTCATTAACAACCTGCATTAAGCAGATAACACAACCTTGCTTGCTGAAAGTGAAGAGATCTTGAAGCACTTATTAATGAAGATCAAAGACCACAGCCTTCAATATGGGTTACACTTCAACATAAAGAAAACAAAAATCCTCACAACTGGACCAATAAGCAACATCATGGTAAACGGAAAAAAATTGAAATTGTCAAGGATTTCATTTTACTTGGATCCACAATCAACAGCCATGGAAGCAGCAGTCAAGAAATCAAAAGATGCATTGCATTGGGTAAATCTGCTGCAAAGGACCTCTTCAAAGTGTTGAAGAACAAAGATGTCACCCTGAAGACTAAGGTGCACCTGACCCAAGCCATGGTATTTTCAATCACCTCATATGCATGTGAAAGCTGGACAATGAATAATGAAGACTGAAGAAGAATTGACTCCTTTGAATTGTGGTGTTGGTGAAGAATACTGAATATACCATGGACTGCCAAAAGAATGAACAAATCTGTCTTGGAAGAAGTACAACCAGAATGCTCCTTAGAAGCCAGGATGGTGAGACCGTGTTTTACATACTTTGGACATGTTGTCAGGAGGGATCAGTCCCCGGAGAAGGACATTATGCTTGGGTCAGAGGAAGAGAGGAAGACCCTCAATGAGAAGGATTGACACAGTGGCTGCAACAACGGACTCAAGCGTAACGATTTTAAGGGTGGCACAGGAGCAGGCAGTGTTTTGTTCTGTGGTACACAGGGTTGCTATGAATTGGAACCGACTCGATGGCACCTAACAACTTAAACATTCAGGGAATAAAATAGGCAAACTCTTCCCTCTAAGGACATTATTGTGGAAATAACATTTTCCTTTCAAAACATGCTCTGCTTGAAACTCATTTTGTTGTTAGCTGCTGTCGAGTTGATTCCCACTCATAGTGACCCCATGTGTGCAGAGTAAAACTGCTTCACAGGGTTTTTAAGGCTGTGACCTTTCAGAGGCAGATAGTCAGGCCTGTCTTCTGGCACCTCTGGGTGGGTTTGAACTGCCAACCTTTCAGCTAGTGTTGTTGTCGTTGGGTGCCATCCAGTCGGTTCCGACTTATAGAGATCCTATGCACCACAGAACAAAACGAAACACTGCCCGGTCCTGCGCCATCCTCACAGTTGTTGTTATGCTTGAGCTCATTGTCACAGCCACTGTGTCAAGCCACCTCATCCAGGGTCTTCCACTTTTCCGCTGACCCTGTACTCTGCCAAGCATGATGTCCTTCTCCAGGGACTGATCCCTCCTGACAACATGTCCAAAGTATGTAAGACACAGTCTCACCATCCTTGCCTCTAAGGAGCATTCTGGCTGCACTTCTTCTAAGACAGATTTGTTCATTCTTTTGACAGTTCATGGTATATTCAATATTCTTCACCAACACCACAATTCAAAGGAGTCAATTCTTTGGTCTTACCCATTGTCCAGCTTTCACGTGCATATGATGTGATTGAAAATACCATGGCTTGGGTCAGGTGCACCTTAGTCTTCAGGGTGACATCTTTGCTCTTCAACACTTTGAAGAGGTCCTTTGCAGCAGATTTACTCAATGCAATGCATCTTTTGATTTCTTGACTGCTGCTTCCATGGCTGTTGATTGTGGATCCAAGTAAAATGAAATCCTTGACAACTTCTATCTTTTCTACGTTTATCATGATGTTGCTCATTGGTCCAGTTGTGAGGATTTTTGTTTTCTTTATGTTCAGGTGCAATCCATACTGAAGGCTGTGGTCTTTGATCTTCATTAGTAAGTGCTTCAGGTCATCTTTACTTTCAACAAGCAAGGTTGTGTTATCTGCATAACGCAGGTTGTTAATGAGTCTTCCTCCAATCCTGATGCCCTGTTCTTCTTCATATAGTCCAGCTTCTCGTATTATTTGCTCAACATACAGATTAAATAGGTATGGTGAAAGAATACAACACTGACGCACACCTTTCCTGACTTTAAACCAATCAGTATCTCCTCGTTCTGTCCAAACAACTGCCTGTTGGTCTATGTAAACGTTCCTCATGAGCACAATTAAGTGTTCTGGAATTCCCATTCTTTGCAATGTTATCCAGTTTGTTATGATCCACGTAGTCGAATGCCTTTGCATAGTCAATAAAACACAGGTAAACATCCTTCCGGTATTCTCTGCTTTCAGCCAGGATCCATCTGACATCAGCAGTGATATCCCTGGTTCCATGTCCTCTTCTGAAACCAGCCTGAATTTCTGGCAGTTCCCAGTTGATATACTGCTGTAGCTGTTTTTGAATGATCTTCAGCAAAATTTTGCTTGTGTGTGATATTAATGATACTGTTCTATAATTTCCACATTTGGTTGGATCACCTTTCTTGGGAATAGGCATAAATATGTATTTCTTCCAGTCAGTTGGCCAGAAAGCTGTCTTCCATATTTCTTGGCGTAGACGAGTGAGCACCTCCAGCGCTGCATCTGTTTGTTGAAATATCTCAATTGATATTCTATCAATTCCTGGAGCCTTGTTTTTCGCCAATGCCTTCAGAGCACCTTGGACTTCATCCTTCAGTACCATCAGTTCCTGATCATATGCCACCTCTTGAAATAGTTGAACATCGACTAATTCTTTCTGGTATAATGACTCTGTGTATTCCTTCCATCTTCTTTTGATGCTTCCTGAGTTGTTTAGTATTTTCCCCATAGAATCCTTCACTATTGCAACTCAAGGCTTGAATTTTTTCTTCAGTTCTTTCAGCTTGAGAAACACCGAGCGTGTTCTTCCCTTTTGTTTTTCCATCTCCAGCTCTTTGGACATGTCATTATAATACTTTGTCTTCTCGAGAGGCCCTTTGAAATCTTCTGTTCAGTTCTTTTACTTCATCAATTCTTCCTTTTGCTTTAGCTGCCGGATGCTTAAGAGCAAGTTTCAGAGTCTCCTCTGACATCCACTTTGGTCTTTTCTTTTTTTCCTGTCTTTTCAGTGACCTCTTGCTTTCTTCATGGATGATGTCCCTGATGTCTTTCCACAACTCGTCTGGTCTTCGGTTGCTAGTGTTCCATGCATCAAATCTATTCTTCAAATGGTCTCTGAATTCAAATGGGATATACTCAAGGTCATATTTTGGCTCTGGTGGACTTGCTCTGATTTTCTTCAGTTTCAGCTTGAACTTGCATATAAGCAACTGATGGTCTGTTCCACAGTCGGCCCCTGGTCTTGTTCTGGTTGATGATATTGAGCTTTTCCATCATCTCTTTCCCCAGATGTAGTCAATTTGATTTCTGTGTGTTCCATCTGGCGAGGTCCATGTGTATAGTTGCCGTTTATGTTGGTGAAAGAAGATATTTGCAATGAATAAGTCGTTGGTCTTGCAAAATTCTATCATTCAATCTCCAGCATTGTTTCTATCACCAAGGCCGTATTTTCCAACTACTGATCCTTCTTCATTGTTTTCCAACTTTCCCATTCGAAACACCAGTAACTATCAATGCATCTTGATTGCATGTTCTATCAATTTCAGACTGCAGCAGCTGATAAAAATCTTCATTTCTTCATCTTTGGCCCTAGTGGTTTGTGTGTAAATTTGAATAATAGCCGTATTAACTGGTCTTCCTTGTAGTCGTATGGATATCATCCTATCACTGACAGAATTGTACTTCAGGATAGATCTTGAAACGTTCTTTTTGACGATGAATGCAACACCATTCCTCTTCAGGTTGTCATTCCCAGCATAGTAGACTATATGATTGTCTGATTCAAAATGGCCAATACCAGTCCTTTTCAGTTCACTAAGGCCTAGGATATCCATGTTTATGCATTCCATTTCATTTTCACGATTTCCAATTTTCCTGGATTCATAGTTCATACATTCCATGTTCTGATTATTAATGGATGTTTGCAGCTGTTTCTTCTCATTTTGAGTCATGCCACATCAGCAAATGAAGGTCCCAAAAGGTTGACTCCATCCACGTCATTAAGGTAGAGTCTACTTTGAGGAGGCAGCTCTTCCCTAGTCATCTTTTCAGTGCCCTCCAACCTAGGGGATTCACCTTCCAGCATTATATCAGACAATGTTCTGCAGCTATTCGTAAGATTTTCACTGCCTAATACTTTTCAGAAGTAGACTGCCGGGTCCTTCTTCCCAGTCTGTCTTAGTCCGGAAGCTCAGCTGAAACCTGTCCTCCATGAGTGACCCTGTTGGTACCTGAATACCTGTGGCATAGCTTCCAGCATCACAGCAACATGCAAGCCCCCACAGTATGACAAACTGACAGACACGTGGGGGCTCAGCTAGTAGTTGAGTACTTAACTTTGCGCCACTCAGAGACTCCATTCAAACTCCCTTAGGCATAGTTAAAGAAGAGAGAATTTGAAATCTTACAGGAAGTCACCCAAGAGTTAATATGATCTTGATACAAGCCCTTTGTAACTTCTGGAGCTTCAATACTAAATCAATTGCTTCCTGTCAAATGAAAATTGAAGAGCTTGTAAACATCTCCCAATTGGATTCAGGCAGGAGACAAGCTTTCATCTGTTTAAGAGCTCAGAATAGTGTCAATCAATTGACACAACTGAGACAGACAAGCACTTAATTTGCATTTTTAAAGCCTCATTACATTGACTTTCACTTTTTTTCCTGTTTAACACCTATTTTTTGTAACACCTCTGTTTTGATCTTATCCATAAATACCAAGTTCTTGTTTATGTTTTAAAAAAAATGATCTCTTTTCACATGAATTCCATTTATGAAAGCACATTGATGGGGGTGTACCTAAACAAGGGTATGCTTTCTAATTAGTTCTTTTCAGTTGTTCACATTGCATAATTAAAGCTCATTTAGTCCAGTTCAAATGAAGAGCTGTCTTCTTTATATTTTAAAGTATCATTTAAAGTGGTTTTAAAATTGACATTATTCTAATCATCCGTTCTTAAAAATGAGCTTTCATGATTAAAGGGGAGAAGGTGAGATTAGCCCTGGTGGTTGATGTGGGTTTGTTGTTGTTTCATTATTTAGTTTTGTTTTTAGCCTGTCGTAGTTATCTAGTGCTGCTATAACAGAAATACCACAAGCGGATGGCTTTAACAGGAAGAAACTAATTCACTCACAGTCTAGGAGGTTAAAAGTCCAAATTCAGGGTGTCAGCTCCAGGGGAAGGCTTTCTTTCTCTGTTGGCTCTGGGGGAAGGGCCTTGTCGTCATTCTTCCCCTGAGTCTAGGAGCTTCTCACCTCCGGGACCCCTGGGTCCAAAGGATGCCCTCTGCTCCTGGCACTTCTTTCTTGGTGGTATAAGGTCCCTTTCTTCTCTGCTTGAATCTCTGCTTTATATCTCAAAAGAGATTGACTCAAGGTACAACCTAATCCTGTAGATTGAGTCCTGCCTCATTAACATAACTTCCTCTAATCCTGCCTCATTAACATCATAGAGGTGAGGATTTATAACACGTAGGATAATCACATCAGATCACAAAATGGTGGATAATTGGGAATTACGGCCTAGCCAAGTTAACACACATTTTTTGGGGACACAATTCAATCCATAACACAGCCCTCGAATTTATTACATGACCTTTTCTTTGTACCAGAGCCCTGCTAATTTGTAGGTTTTTGCTTCAGACACTCTGAGATAAGCAGAATCTGGTTGCTGAAAGCATGAAGGAAATGTCCTGAGGGAAGGGAAGTGTCGTGGACTGAATTGTGTCTCCCAAAAATGTGTGTGTCAATTTGGCTAGGCTGTGGATACCAGTGTTGTGTGATTGTCCACCATTTTTTCATCTGATGCAATTTACCTATATGTTGTAAATCCTATCTCTATGATGTTGATGAGATGGGATTAGCAGCAGTTATGGTAATGAAGCAGGAGTCAATCTATAAGATTGGCTTATGTCTTGAGCCAATCTGTTGTAAGATATACATGAGAGAAGCAAGCAGTGAGACATGGGGACCTCACACCACCAAGAAAGCAGTGCCAGGAGCACAGTGTGTCATTTGGACCTGGGCTTCCTGCTAGGAGAAGCTCCTAGTCCAGGGGAAGATTGATGATAAGGGCCTTCCTCCAGAGCTGGCAGAGAGAGAAAACCTTCTCTTGGAGATGATACCCTGAATTTGGACTTGTAGCCTGCTAGACTGTGAGAGAATAAACTTCTGTGTGATAAAGCCATCTGCTTGTGGTACTTCTGTTACAGCAGCACTAGATAACCAAGACAGGAAGCATGGAAGGGCATTTATCCAAATCTACACTAAGTCAAAGACAAGAAGCCTGGCTCCTCAACTTTTCTGTTCCCACAGAGCTCCCACACTTCCAATCCCATAATCCACTTATTCTCGTCATTCAGGATATTAATGGGTGAATGAATACCCTGATAATTAAGCTAAATCCTAATCAACTGTGGCTGAGGTAGGAGCATGGGAGGTAAATGAAGTAAGGAACTCTTACAATTGTCTGATAGGAGCTCCCTTCATAAATCTGTCTGCTGAGAATTCTCACCCAAGTTGGCCAAAGTGTAACTTTTTTTTTTTATTAACTTTTATTAAGCTTCAAGTGAACATTTACAAATCCAATCAGTCTGTCACATATAAGTTTACATACATCTTACTCCGTACTCCCACTTGCTCTCCCCCTATTGAGTCAGCCCTTTCAGTCTCTCCTTTCGTGACAATTTTGCCAGCTTCCCTCTCTCTCTATCCTCCCATCCCCCTTCCAGACAAGAGTTGCCAACACACTCTCAAGTGACCACCTGATATAATTAGCTCACTCTTCATCAGCATCTCTTTCCCACCCGCTGACCAGTCCCTTTCATGTCTGATAAGTTGTCTTCGGTGATGGTTCCTGTCCTGTGCCGACAGAAGGTCTGGGGAGTATGGCCGCCGGGATTCCTCTAGTCTCAGTCAGACCATTAAGTATGGTCTTTTTATGAGAATTTGGGGTCTGCATCCCACTGATCTCCTGTTCCCTCAGGAGTTCTCTGTTGTGCTCCCTGTCAGGGCAGTCATCGATCGTGGCTGGGCACCAACTAGTTCTTCTGGTCTCAGGATGATGTAGGTCTCTGGTTCATGTGGCCCTTTCTGTCTCTTGGGCTCTTAGTTGTCGTGTGGCCTTGGTGTTCTTCATTTTCCTTTTCTCCAGATGGGTTGAGACCAATTGATGCATCTTAGATGGCCGCTTGTTAGCATTTAAGACCCCAGACGCCACATTTCAAAGTGGGATGCAGAATGTTTTCATACTAGAATTATTTTGCCAATTGACTTAGAAGTCCCCTCAAACCATGTTCCCCAGACCCCCGCCCCTGCTCCGCCGACCTTTGAAGCATTCATTTTATCCTGGAAACTTCTTTGCTTTTGGTCCAGTCCGATTGAGCTGACCTTCCATGTATTGAGTGTTGCCTTTCCCTTCACCAAAAGCAGTTCTTATCTACTGAGTAATCAATAAAAAACCCTCTCTCTCCCTCCCTCCCTCCCCCCTTCGTAACCATAAAAGTATGTGTTCTTCTCAGTTTTTACTATTTCTCAAGATCTTATAATAGTGGTCTTATACAATATTTGTCCTTTTGCAACTGACTAATTTTGCTCAGCATAATGCCTTCCAGGTTCCTCTATGTTATGAAATGTTTCACAGATTTGTCACTGTTCTTTATCGATGCGTAGTATTCCATTGTGTGAATATACCACAATTTATTTACCCATTCATCCGTTGATGGACACCTTGGTTGCTTCCAACTTTTTGCTATTGTAAACGGTGCTGCAATAAACATGGGTGTGCATATATCTGTTTGTGTGAAGGCTCTTGTATCTCTAGGGTATATTCCGAGGAGTGGGATTTCTGGGTTGTATGGTAGTTCTATTTCTAACTGTTTAAGATAACGCCAGATAGATTTCCAAAGTGGTTGTACCATTTTACATTCCCACCAGCAGTGTATAAGAGTTCCAATCTCTCCTCAGCCTCTCCAACATTTATTATTTTGTGTTTTTTGGATTAATGCCAGCCTTGTTGGTGTGAGATGGAATCTCATCTTAGTTTTAATTTGCATTTCTCTAATGGCTAATGATCGAGAGCATTTTCTCATGTATCTGTTAGCTGCCTGAATATCTTCTTTAGTGAAATGTGTGTTCATATCCTTTGCCCACTTCTTGACTGGGTTGTTTGTCTTTTTGTGGTTGAGTTTTGACAGAATCATGTAGATTTTAGAGATCAGGCACTGGTCGGAGATGTCATAGCTGAAAATTCTTTCCCAGTCTGTAGGTGGTCTTTTTACTCTTTTGGTGAAGTCTTTCGATGAGCATAGGTGTTTGATTTTTAGGAGCTCCCAGTTATCTGGTTTCTCTTCGTCATTTCTGGTAATGTTTTGTATTCTGTTTCTGCCTTGTATTAGGGCTCCTAGGGTTGTCCCTATTTTTTCTTCCATGATCTTTATCGTTTTAGTCTTTATGTTTAGGTCTTTGATCCACTTGGAGTTAGTTTTTATGCTTGGTGTGAGGTATGGGTCCTGTTTCATTCTTTTGCAAATGGATGTCCAGTTATGCCAGCACCATTTGTTAAAAAGACTGTCTTTTCCCCAATTGACTGACACTGGTCCTTTGTCAAATATCAGCTGCTCATACGTGGATGGATTTATATCTGGGTTCTCAATTCTGTTCCATTGGTCTATGTGCCTGTTGTTGTACCAGTACCAGGCTGTTTTGACTACTGTGGCTGTATAATAGGTTCTGAAATCAGGTAGAATGAGGCCTCCCACTTTCTTCTTCTTTTTCAGTAATGCTTTGCTTATGCGGGGCTTCTTTCCCTTCCATATGAAATTGGTGATTTGTTTCTCTATCCCCTTAAAATATGACATTGGAATTTGGATCGGAAGTGCGTTATATGTATAGATGGCTTTTGGTAGAATAGACATTTTTACTATGTTAAGTCCTCCTATCCATGAGCAAGGTATGTTTTTCCACTTAAGTATGTCCTTTTTAATTTCTTATAGTAGAGCTTTGTAGTTTTCTTTGTATAGGTTTTTACATCCTTGGTAAGATTTATTCCTAAGTATTTTATCTTCTTGGGGGCTACTGTGAATGGTATTGATTTGGTTATTTCCTCTTCGGTGTTCTTTTTGTTGATGTAGAGGAATCCAAGTGATTTTTGTGTGTTTATTTTATAACCTGAGACTCTGCCAAACTCTTCTATTAGTTTCAGTAGTTTTCTGGAGGATTCCTTAGGGTTTTCTGTGTATACGATCATGTCATCTGCAAATAGTGATAACTTTACTTCCTCCTTGCCGATCCGGATACCCTTTATTTCTTTGTCTAGCCTAATTGCCCTGGCTAGGACTTCAAGTACGATGTTGAATAAGAGCAGTGATAAACGGCATCCTTGTCTGGTTCCCATTCTCAAGGGAAATGCTTTCAGGTTCTCTCCATTTAGAGTGATATTGGCTGTTGGCTTGGCTTTATTATGTTGAGGAATTTTCCTTCAATTCCTATTCTGGTAAGAGTTTTTATCATAAATGGGTGTTGGACTTTGTCAAATGGCTTTTCTGCATCAATTGATAAGATCATGTGGTTTTTATCTTTTGTTTTATTTATGTGATGGATTACATTAATGGTTTTTCTGATATTAAACCAGCCTTGCATACCTGGTATAAATCCCACTTGATCAGGGTGAATTATTTTTTTGATGTGTTGTTGGATTCTATTGGCTAGAATTTTGTTGAGGATTTTTGCATCTATGTTCATGAGGGATATAGGTCTATAATTTTCTTTTTTTTGTAATGTCTTTACCTGGTTTTGGTATCAGGTAGATGGTGGCTTCATAGAATGAGTTGGGTAGTATTCCGTCATTATCTATGCTTTGAAATACCTTCAGTAGTAGTGGTGTTAACTCTTCTCTGAAAGTTTGGTAGAACTCTGCAGTGAAGCCGTCTGGGCCAGGGCTTTTTTTTGTTGGAAGTTTTTTGATTACTGTTTCAATCTCTTTTTTTGTTATGGGTCTATTTAGTTGTTCTACTTCTGAATGTGTTAGTTTAGGTAGGTAGTGTTTTTCCAAGAATTCATCCCTTTCTTCTAGGTTTTCAAATTTGTTAGAGTACAATTTTTCATAGTAATCTGAAATGATTCTTTTAATTTCATTTGGTTCTGTTGTGACGTGGTCCTTCTCGTTTCTTATTCGGGTTATTTGTTTCCTTTCCTATATTTCTTTAGTCAGTCTAGCCAATGGTTTATCAATTTCGTTAATTTTTTCAAAGAACCAGCTTTTGGCTTTGTTAATTCTTTCAATTGTTTTTCTGTTCTCTAATTCATTTAGTTCAGCTTTAATTTTTATTATTTGTTTTCTTCTGGTGCCTGATGAGTTCTTTTGTTGCTCCTTTTCTGTTTGTTCAAGTCGTAGGGACAGATCTCTGATTTTGGCTCTTTCTTCTTTTTGTATGTGTGCATTTATCAATATAAATTGGCCTCTGAGCACTGCTTTTGCTCTGTCCCAGAGGTTTTGATAGGAAGTATTTTCATTCTCGTTGCTTTCTATGAATTTCCTTATTCCCTCCTTGATGTCTTCTATAACCCAGTCTTTTTTCAGGAGGGTATTGTTCAGTTTCCAAGTATTTGATTTCTTTTCCCTCGTTTTTCTGTTATTGATTTCTAGTTTTATTGCCTTGTGGTCTGAGAAGATGCTTTGTAATATTTCGATGTTTTGGACTCTGCAATGGTTTGTTTTATGACCTAATATTTGGTCTATTCCAGAGAATGTTCCATGTGCACTAGAAAAAAAAGTATACTTTGCAGCAGTTGGATGGAGAGTTCTGTATAAGTCAATGAGGTCAAGTTGGTTGATTGTTGTAAGTAGGTCTTCCGTGTCTCTATTGAGCTTCTTACTGGATGTCCTGTCCTTCTCCGAAAGTGGTGTCTTGAAGTCTCCTACTATAAATGTGGAGGTGTCTATCTCACTTTTCAGTTCTGTTAAAATTTGATTTATGTATCTTGCAGCCCTGTCATTGGATGCATAAATATTTAATATGGTTATGTCTTCCTGATCAATTGTCCCTTTTATCATTATGTAGTGTCCTTCTTTATCCTTTGTGGTGGATTTAAGTCTAAAGTCTATTTTGTCAGAAATTAATATTGCTACTCCTCTTCTTTTTTGCTTATTGTTTGCTTGATATATTTTTTTCCATCCTTTGAGTTTTAGTTTGTTTGTGTCTCTAAGTCTAAGGTGTGTCTCTTGTAGTCAGCATATAGATGGATCGTGTTTCTTCATCCAGTCCGTGACTCTCTGTCTCTTTATTGGTGCATTTAGTCCATTTAGATTCAGTGTAATTATAGATAAATAAGTGTTTAGTGTTGTCATTTTGATGCCTGTTCATGTGTGTTGTTAGCAATTTCATTTTTCCACATACTTTTTTGTGCTGAGACATTTTTCTTATTAAATTGTGAGATCCTCATTTTCATAGTGTTTGACTTTATGTTAGTTGAGTCGTTATGTTTTTCTTGGCTTTTATCTTGAGTTTTGGAGTTGTTATACCTTTTTGTGGTTTTTTTTTATACCTTTTTGTGGTTACCTTATTATTTACCCCTATTTTTCTACGTAAAAACCTAACTTGTATTGTTCTATATCGCCTTGTATCACTCTCCATCTGGCAGTTCAATGCCTCCTATACTTAGTCCCTCTTTTTGATTATTGTGATCTTTTACATATTGACTTCCATGATTCCCTGTTATGTGTATTATTATTAGTAGTATTATTTTTTAATTAATCTTAATTTGTTTGTTTTTGTGATTTCCCTATTTGAGTTGATATCAGGACGTTCTGTTTTGTGACCTTGTATTGTGCTGGTACCTGATATTATTGTTTTTCTGACCAAACAATATCCTTTAGTATTTCTTGTAGCTTTGGTTTCGTTTTTGCAAATTCTCTAAACTTGTGTTTATCTGTAAATATCTTAATTTCGCCTTCATATTTCAGAAAGAGTTTTGCTGGATATATGATCCTTGGCTGGCAGTTTTTCTCCTTCAGTGCTCTGTATATGTCGTCCCATTCCCTTCTTGCCTGCATGGTTTCTGCTGAGTAGTCTGAACTTATTCTTATTGATTCTCCCTTGAAGGAAACCTTTCTTTTCTCCCTGGCTGCTTTTAAAATTTTCTGTTTATCTTTGGTTTTGGCGAGTTCGATGATAATATGTCTTGGTGTTTTTCTTTTTGGATCAATCTTAAATGGGGTTCAATGAGCATCTTGGATAGATATCCTTTCGTCTTTCATGATGTCAGGGAAGTTTTCTGTCAGGAGTTCTTCAACTATTTTCTCTGTGTTTTCTGTCCCCCCTCCCTGTTCTGGGACTCCAATCACCCACAAGTTATCCTTCTTGATAGAGTCCCACATGATTCTTAGGGTTTCTTCATTTTTTTAAATTCTTTTATCTGATTTTTTTTCAGCTATGTTGGTGTTAATTCCCTGGTCCACCAGATGTCCCAGTCTGCATTCTAATTGCTCGAGTCTGCTCCTCTGACTTCCTATTGCGTTGTCTAATTCTGTAATTTTATTGTTAATCTTTTGGATTTCTGAATGCTGTCTCTCTATGGATTCTTGCAACTTATTCATTTTTCCACTATATTCTTGAATAATCTTTTTGAATTTTTCAACAGTTTTATCAGTGTGTTCCTTGGCTTTTTCTGCAGTTTGCCTTAATTCGTTTGTGATGTCTTGAAGCATTCTGTAAATTAGTTTTTTATATTCTGAATCTGATAATTCCAGGATTTTATGTTCATTTGGGAAAGATTTTGATTGTTTTGTTTGGGGGGTTGGAGAAGCTGTCATGGTCTGCTTCTTCATGTGGTTTGATATGGACTGCTGTCTCCGAGCCATCACTGGGAAACTAGTTTTTCCAGAAAATCCACTAAAAAAAATGCAGTCAGATCCCTATCAGAGTTTTCCCTCTGGCTCAGGCTATTCGGATGTTAATGAAGCCGCCTGGGGAGGGTGGGGGAGGGATCAGAGAGATAGAAGAGTAGCACCTCAGAATACAGCCAGAGTTGCTTGTCTTGCTTGGAATGACTATTATATCTGAGATTTCCATGGGGAGCGTTGCCTATGTGTTCTGGCTGTGTGGAGATTGCCCCCAGGGGGTCTGGTCCGCTGGAGTCACGGTCAGATCCTCCGCTGCCAGCCCCATGCCCAACGTCAAGGTTGCCCTACTGGGACGGTGCACTCCCGACTCCAAAATCAGTTGCTGCCTCCCGGGGACTCCCTGTCCCGCCAGCCGCGTCGCCGCACCGCTCCCGAGAACGGGCTGGGCCCCCCCCCGGGGTCAGCTCAGGGGAGTGGAGCAGCTCCCCGCGCCTGCGCCGCGACTGCGCGTCCTGGCTGGGACGCTGCTCTCCCCGCTCCAAGACCAGTCGCTGCCCCCCGGGGACCTCCCCCACCGGCCGTGTCGCCACGCTGCCCGCACGAACCGGCTGGGCCCTCCCGGGGCTAGTTCAGGGGGGTTGAGCAGCTCTCCGTGCCTATGCCGTGCCTGCGCCCAGTCAAAATTCCGGCAGGATGGTTCCCCGGCTGGGACGCCACTGTCCCTGCTCCAAGACCCGTCACTGTCTCCTGGGGACTTCTCCCACCGGCTGCATCGCCACGCCGCCCGCGTGAACCGGCTGGCCCCCCCCGGGTCAGTTCAGGGGGGTGGAGCTGCTCCCTGTGCTTTTGCTGTGCCCGTGCCCCACCAAAATCCCGGCGGGACGGTTCCCAGGCTGGAACGCTGCTCTCCCAGCTCCAAGACCTGTCACTGCCTCCCGGGGACTTCTCCCACCGGCTGCGTCGCCACTCCACCTGCGCGAACTGGCTGGGCCCCCTCCCGGAATGAGTTAGGTGGCCAGGGCTTGGCCCCTTGTTTGTGCCGTCTGCCCCCCTGGGCTCTGCCCCAAATTGGTGCCGAAGGTCACCTGACTGGTAAGCTGGCTCCAGGCTCTGAAAACAATTGCTGCCTCCCCGTATTTGTTCATTCTCCATCTCTAAATCTGTGTTTGTTGTTCAGGGTTCATAGATTGTTATGTATGTGATCGATTCACTTGTTTTTCGGAGTCTTTGTTGCAAGAGGGATCTGCGGTAGCGTCCACCTAGTCCGCCATCTTGGCCCCGCCCAACGTGTAACTTTTTGATGACTCCAAAATGTCATGAAGACGATCCCCACAGTGAACATACCAGGTAAATGGCCCTTGAGTATTCCCTTTCATAATCTCTGTGACCTGGCTGGATTCTCACCATCATCCTCTTTCCTTGCATTTTGGCGTGTCCTGCCTGAGGCATCTTTGTGGCTCCCACTGATAGAAATATTGTTCTAAGAGTGGATTCAAAGAATGAGGGATTTATGTTCAATTTATTTAAAAGATTTTTAAATTAATTGTAATTTTATTAGTTTTGATCAAATATTATGGTCATTATAATACATTTTCATGGTTCAAGATTCAAAGACTATGATGTTGCTACCTATCGAAAGCGTTATATTGGAGAACAGGCGCTTGACATGCCCACAACTGTCTGCACTGTCTCCTTGAATCTGCTATGAGAACTGGGTGGGAAGAGAAGTTGACAGATTTTCTTGCTGAGCTTCCTGGATTCTTGACTATCTTTTCTCTTTCTGAAACCACCTGTATGACATAGGACCACCTATTTCATTTTTAAAAATACGTACCTATTGTATAAATTAATGTGGTAAAAAGTTATGAATAAATGACCAAATCACATTCTAATCAGCTTTTTAAACTGGCATAACTAATAGACAAGAAGGTGAAGCACTGGGTTTGAATGCTTTCCCGTTCAGTAACCACACACCTTCTTTATCCTGCAGGTTGTAATTTATAAATGTGGCTCTTTAGGAAGGCAGGGGAAGCCATTAATCATGGCTGTCTTTGGCTGTTCTGATTTTCAAAGGTCAGAGTTAACAATTTAATATAGCACTTGGACATCTGTATTCACTTCTTTTTAATATTATTTTACTGCAATCGAATTCCTGGGAGAAGAGGGGGATGGATAGCAAGGTCTTTTAAGTAACAGATGGTATTAGTAGTTCCTTTAGTATAACGTAGCTGGGGCTCCCACTTGTACCCAGACAGTGGGAACGTGAGAGACATTTCACAAATTAAAGACACGCAAACAAAATGGAGGGCTGCATTCATTCTGATAAGGAAACCTGATAAAGGCAGCAAGTGATTTAAAATATATCTGGCTTCAATGTTTTCAGTAGGATTGAGATTTTTTTGGAAAATTTAGTAACTAAATTTCTAGAGCCTTTTTGGTGTAATGAAAATCCCGGCACCTTCCCATTGGACGGTTAAAAAATGATGAGGAATGGTTTCAGGTTGGGAAAAGGATCTGTTTTGAGGAAAAGGTGTCAGTCGGCATCAGCAATTCTGTGTGTGTTTGTGTGCACAAGAAGGTGACTTTATATAATGGTTATGCTCATATGGGCAGATAGAGGAGGATTTAGAAGTCATAGAAGCAAAGAAGCAAAGAAACTGAAATAGGTGATTGAAGTCTGGCGTAAGTTATTTTTAGCATAACCCTTCAAAGGTCCTGATTACTCTTCCTAACACACTGTGATATAGTCTCAAGAAAGAATATTTTTGGAGTCAAGGGACTGGGTCATTTTACCTCTTAAGGTTTTTATTTATAACTTTGAGATTAGTTAAAATTATTATGTACCATAGTTATTAAATGTTATACATACTTGATGTTATAAAGAACAAATGTAAACTTTTCCCAATAGAATCAGAGGTACTCTTTAGAAACAGTGGATTATAAATCGTGGTAGAGTTTTAATGTATGGTTGGGAAAATACATGATTTTTTTTTATTGAAACAATAAACAGTATGACTATAATGATCTAATTTCTGATCATTTTCCATTTCCCTATGAAAAAATCAAAATGTTTAATTTTTATGTCAACATTGTGTGTTTTGATTCCTTTGACTTGTGAAAGGGCTTTTCTTTCTCCCTCAGTCCACCTCTGCTGCCAACTAGCATTAAGCCAAAAAAGGATCTAGCTCTGGTATTGCAAAACCGCTTTTTCTCTCTGGAACATGAGGGCCAGTTCTCCACTTTGATTCTGAAAATGATGCAATGTCTGCTTCTTGGAAAAGGACTGAGAAGCAGGGTCTCTAACTGAGGTGGAAAATATACCAGTATTTATGATGTGGTAGTTCCCAAGTTTCATTTTGCAGTCCAGCCTTCCTAGTTTTAGTGAAATAAGGGATTTTAAAAGCTAAATTGTCTAGAATTGAGGAAAATGCCTAAAGTTGATGGGTAGAGGCTGTATTTGTTTGGACCACGAGCAGAAAGGAGAGGAAATGGAGGAAGATTATCAAGTAACAGAAATGAAGGAAGGAGCATTAGAAATCAAATGTAATACCCCATTGGATGGAGGTACGAGAAGAGATTCCAAGATTTCATGGAGGTTGCTTGTGTGTAAGGACCTAGATCTAGGACTCCTAGAGCGTATCATATCTTTAACAGCAGGATTCCCTCTATCTTTGATTTGGATTACTTTTAGAACCAAATGTGTCTCCTTACTATCACAGTGACAAAGGTCAGGTGTAAAGAGAATAAGAAGAACATAAACATCCATGTCATACTTTACAAAAGCTTGTTATATACCAATCCTCTTGTTAACTGCTCTACAAGTACTTGTGAAGTTTTTATTAAATTGGTCTTCTCCAACACCTCAAGACACATCTCAAAAGATCTTTACCACCATCCTATGAGGTAGGTACTTCTATCACTCCCTTGCAAAGATGGTGACGTCGAGCCTTAAAGAATTCAAATAATGTTTACAAAACTTCACTATTATAAATGGCACTGATGGGGTTTGAGTCTAGGTTTATAAGATTCAAAATCTCTTAATTATTGTTGTGGATAGCTAAGACATTATTAGTAGGGAGCAAATTTCTTAGACAATTGGAATAAAATAACTACTATTTACATTTTAAAATGATTTTTTGGGGAAGAGTAGTAGGTATTCAAATGTTTCATTTTGTGTAATTAATAAGTTGTACTGCCTTCTTGCCACCAAGTGCAAGCATTACTGACCTAAGCTTTGACCTTTGGAGATCTATGTTAGCAAGCAATTTGGTGACAGCCTGTGTAGAAAGTCAGCAGTTTGTAAGCAGAAAGGAAAAGACTTAGAAAAGAAACACCATTATAAAATCATCTTCTTCTTGCCTAAAGTCAAAAACTTCCAACATGTTAGAATAATATAATATTACAAATGAGTGCAAACCATCCTGTAGATTTTCAGTCTTGTTGTGTTTATGCCCAAGGCCTTTTTATTTCATCATTGTTTTGTTAATGGACTTGAACCGATGAGCAAGCTGGTGAAAGCTGCAGTACCTGTAGTATAAAGTATACAGTCCAAAGAATGATTTTTTCCCCCCACATCCAGGTGTAATATATCATGGAAGTCAATTTAGCATGAGTGGCACTAATATATAGCTGAAGGCAAGGAAAATTTTCAGGAAAGTACGTACAACCGAATTAATCCATATTGAATAACTAGTCACAGGGGAGGAGAGAGTAGTGGAGGAGAACACTTCTCCAGTGCATATTTGGTTATCTTACTGTGTTTCAAGTTCTATTCTCCAATGATTTTGGTACAGGGAGAATTAGCTTTGATAATTTATGTGTGTTATGGGCTATGGATTCAAGATCAGGAAATAATTTATTAACCCTATGATAGCTAGTCTTTGAAACTTCTAAAAAGGCAGATACTACAGGGTCAGAGGGGGTCCCTAATTGAAGCAAAGCCATAGAGAAATCCTATTCATTTATATCCCCTATATACAGCTAGAACTTACAGAACAAGCTTTCAGTAACTGGTAAATTCATGAAAGAATGGAAAGGAAGTGAAGAGGAAGGAAGTAAAAAATGGATGGTACCAGTGTGAAAACTCATTTGCGTGACCTATGACTCTAGAGCAATTATTTTACATTAAGATTTTGGTATATGAAATGGCTTTATTTCAGGATTTATACTTGATTTTATCAAACATCTAACCCGCATAATTTATATCTGGATGAGATATCTGAGGCCCATCTACTTTAGTCACTGTACTTTACAGATGAGAAAATAGAGGTCAAAGAAGTTAGTAATCCTGCAAGATCATTCTCTTAGTTAAGAGAAGAGCTGGAATAAGAATACAGATTTTCTAACATTACCTCAGTACACAGATGCATTTTCACCAGTAATCTGAGCCCAGCAGTAAAGATTAATAGAATTTTGGTTTTATTTACTTTTCCTCCAATTTGCTGATAACTTATAAAAAGGCAACCCACAGATAGGGAGAAAATATTTGCAAATCGTATATCTGATAAGGGACCTATATCTAGACTATATAAAGAATGCTTACAACTTTACAACTCAGTAATGAAAAGATATATAAACCAGTGAAAAAACAGGCAAAGGATCTGAATTGACATTTTTCCAAAGAAGATTTAGAAACCACCAACAAGCACATGAAAAGATATTCAGCATCATCAGTCATAAAAAGAATTGCAAGTCAAAACCACAGTGAGATACAATTTCTTACCAACGGGGATGGCTCCTTCATCCATTTCCAGATATTGTCTCAATCCAAATAAGTGTATGTGTGTATGTGTGTGTAACATTCATCCAAGGAATGGTCATTGCTTACTTGGCAAGTTTTCTAAATGTGACTAGGAGCCAGATCCATGACTTATCAGATCCATTTTCCCAGGTGACTAACATTTATTGAGTCCTCACTCTGTGCCAGGCTTTGCATTAATACTTCATTTCATGTAGTGTTTACATAAACTTTGTATTATCCCTATTTTGTAGATAAAACGAGTGAGGCTAACTTACCCAGCCACATTGTTAATGATTCTTAGATCTGTGATTCAGTCCAGCCATTTGTACTCCAGTGTCCACACTCTTAACCACTACACTTTTGGGATATTTCCATGAAAGTTCTATTTCTGGAAAACCAACGTCCAATAGGTCCTGAGACTCCGCAGGCCCAGTTCTTCTTTGAACAGAATTGTTATTCCTCTTTTCCTATGGCAAGGATAAGCCCTTCACTCAGGAGTATAGAGTGGCCAAATAAGCAAGAGAGGAAGACTCTTTTACTAAGCACCTACTGTGTGCCAGGCCTACTGCTAGGTACAGTACAACCTGCCACTGAGAAAACTCATTCCTCTTTTCCTTGATTAGGTTCTGATGCCTGAATACTGCTTTTTCCCAGTAGACAGATGGAATACAAGCCATAGAGAACTCAGTTTGCTGAAACATTATCATTCTTGGATTTTTAACAACCACATTATAAAAATGAGTGTGTTAGATCAAAGCATTCCCAAACCTGTCAACTTCAGAATGCTTCAACACCCATAGCTGGGAGCTGCTAAATCTGGGAATAAAAATATCACCTCTTCTCAGACTTTTGAATGATATTCATTAACCCACTCTTAGTGTTTTCTTGAGGCATTCACTGTGTGTCCCCTTGGCTCAGAGATGAGTGAATCACATGATTCTGAGTTCATTCATCCACCCACTCCCAACCATTGAAGAGTAAAAATGAAGCACAGTCCAGTTGGGCAGGGTCTACAGTAGCCTGTGGATTATGTCACTCAACTGCTTTATCAGGTGACCCCTCAAAGAGGGGCAAGAGTCACCAGTGTTATCTCCATCCCATTTCTAACTTGGATGGTGGTGATTGTAATAACCTTGCTGTCCTTCTCTGTAAAATGCCACAAGGGAAGGAAGGTATGTGTCATCTTTAGAGCAGCTATAGCTCAGGGCTTCAGGCTGCTACCATTTATAGCATTGAGTCAGATTTAATAGGTCTCTGCTTGGCAGATTTAAAGTGCATCAACTCCTGGGAAAAATTTATCCAAAGGGATGAACATGAAAGAATTTGGCTGTCTGCAAAGAAAAGTGAATGAAACATTTCAGCAAAGGGTCTTCAGCAGGTTGTAACCCATAAACCTCTCTGCAGTCTTTACTCTCTATGTGCATGCAATTATGCAAGCTTCTTTTTTTTTTATTGTCATTTTGAATTATGCACCCTGCATTATAGATAGATCAACTGTTTCTAGGCAGCTAACTGAGCCTTTGGAAGACAAGGATATATTTTATTTTATATCAACCTGCCCAGATTCAGTATTTAGGGTGATATATAATCAGGCATCATGTTTTAAAAAATCATATTAGGTAAGTGCAGACCACTTTCCATCATGACCAATGAGACGTAATTGGTGCTATTGACAACACTCTGAACTACATTGATTTTTCTATCAGGCTGAAGTCTTGAGGATCCTATTTTTCTCCTCACCCCAGCTACTTAACTAGTTATGAGCCATCGCTAAGGAAAAATTCTCTAAGTTACAAGTTCTTATTTGTGGGTATGCTGTTTTTCTGCAATAAATGAAATTGAACGTAAATTAAATACAAGAACAACATAATAATTAATGCTTAGTTAATAACTACTAAGTACTTGAAAAGAACTCGACGGCAATGGGTTTAAGCAGTAGTGCTGCTCTTTAGATTTTGCCCTGGAGAAGGGCATACACCCAGGAGGCAAATGGATGCTAAGACCCAGCCCTTATTCCACTTGCCAGTAGTTCTCCAGAAGAAAAAGCCAGTTTTCTTAGTCATATTGCCTCATACAGGCTATACGAGCTTATAAAAGGCTTGCTACTGTTTGTCCATATGCTGAAGGTTTAATGTACTATTCCATTTCACTTGTGCAGAACTTATACAAAGTAGATTTTATTACCCCCAATTTACATATGTGGAAGCTGAGGCTCACAGAGGCGGTATAACTCACCCAAGGTTAGACAGTCAAAAAGTGGAGGACTCAGATTTCAAACCCTGGTCCGTGTGACTGTAGAGTCCTGGCTTATATCCCCTGACTGCGGGGTATCCACGGCATCACCAAGATGCCTTATATAGAGGGGTGCTGTATCTTCCATTAGCTGGGTTAGATGCCAGATGGCTTTAACTCTCCCAGGCTGTGGTGGAGACTTTCGCTCATGGTTTTCCTGGATAATTTCAAAGCATTAGCCAGTATGAAATGAACTACTGGGAAAAGAAAGTTTTCCTTATTTGGGTCCAACAAATTTCTGCTTTTAGAATCAACATAGGGTTTCTGTTCTATTTGGGTAGGATTGCTCTTGTGGGAAGGAAGGAAAACAAGTATAAATGAGAGGATAGGGGGAGAGCCATAGACAGCTACAGCAAGGTATCATGGGAATCAAGGAAGAGCTGAACACCAGGAACTAAACTCTCAGAAGGACAACTCTGAGATGTGGCTGCTCCCTCAGCTTAAATTTTCTCCTAACCTCTCTGTCTCTCTGAGCATTTGCTCCATTAATTTTCTCCTGATCTGTGTCCTCTGGGACTGTACTTCTTCACAACAGTGTTGGGAACATGGGCTGGTAACGGTGGCCCTAACCTCTGCTCTCATGAATCTCTCAGTTCTGCCATTTGAGATTGGACTTTTACTCTATTTAAGTGCCCAATAGAAGGGTTCCTGATTTTAAGTCAGATACTTTTCAGTCCATGGATGATCCCCCTTACTAATACTTTACCCCCGATCTAATCACCTGGGGTTGGGTGGAGAGAAGGTGTATGGCAATGTGGTCATGTGATATCTCACATACTCTGCAGAGTACCCGAGCAGGAGACCCAAGTGATAGAAGGGCCACAGTCTCTGCATGTCACCTCTATCTGAACTTACTCTAGTTCTAGTTCCCACTGTTTCCTTTAAATCTCTTCCCCTACCTGTTCCCCTTAGTCTTCACTCCTCCTTCCACTAGCCTGCTGGATTGACTATACAATTTGAAACCATCCTCTTAGCTCCAAATTAGCACTCCCTTGAGATTCTGTTTATAACACAAATCCTTGAGTTCCATCTAATTATACTGAGTTTTGACCTTTTTCCTATAAGTCTTTACTTGCTAATGTTAATAATGACGATAACAATACTACCTAGCACTTAGCTCAAACTTAATATATGCCAGGCACTCTTAGGCCCTTTTTCTTCATTATCTCATTCTATCTTCACAAAAATCTCAGGTGATAGCTACCGTATTTTTACACATGCTATGCGAATTTTTTTACAGCAACATGGAAAAAAAATTGGCATAGTGGCACTTACAAAAATACCTCACAAGGGGAGGTCTCGGTTGGCAAACAAACGTAGAAGTCTTGCGTTATTTGCGTAAAAATATGGTAATATTATTGTCTCCATTACAAAGATAACAATATTAAGTTTCTGTGACAGCAAATATCTTACCCAAGGCAGCACAGTGTCCAAGGTGTGCTTAAGTGTGTCTGACTCTGGAGTTTATACTTTTAAGCTGTACATTATACTTGATAGGGACTAAAGACTGGCTAGTTAATCCCAATGCTAATTGAGTGCCCAGTCCATGAGGAATCACCTTTCTTTTTCTCCATGTGTAATGTACATCTAAGTCTCGTCTCTTCACCTAGACATTAAATCTGTTGTGGGCAGAAATCACAAAACACATGTTTTGGGTATCTTCTACAGTGCAGTCCTAGTTGGAAGCACAAATAAAGCTTGCATATACTTTGTCTGTATCTACATTTTTTCTTCAAATTATAGTCCCATCAAAAATAATCTATAGCTGTATTTTTTTCACTCCTCTCAAATATTACCTTTCCAAAGATAATAAGATTTATGGTTATTCATTTGAGCTTCATACCCCCAAAGATGAAAAACTTCAATGATATGACACCATTATCTGCCTAATGTGATTTATTCTGAAGCAATTGGTAATGATAGAAGCAAGAAATGTGATTATATGGCCCAAGGGCTGTCTGGTAATCAATTTACTTAAGGAGATTGGACAAGAATTAAAAACAAACACCACACAAAAGGACAAGTACTGTATGAGACCACTATTATAAAAAACTAAGAAAAGGTTTACCAAGGCAAAGATATAGAAGCTTCCTAGACATGTCCAAACACCCTAAGGGTCTGAGTTACTGGTGCTGAGAGTTGGGGACCAAGGTCTCAGGGGACATCTAGGTCAATTGGCATAACATAGTTCATAAAGAAAATGTTCTACCTCCTACGTTGGTGAGTAGTGTCTGGGTCTTAAAAGCTTGTGAGTGGCCATTTAAGATACATCTGTTGGTCCCATTCCATCTGGAGCAAAGAGAATGAAGAAAACCAAAGACAAAAGGAAAATATTAGTCCAAGGGACTAATGGATCACATGAACCACAGCCTCAGCTGGCCTGAGCCTAAAAGAACTAGATGGTACCTGACTACCACCACCAACCACTCTGACAGGGATCACAGTAGAGGCTCTTGGACAAAGCAGGAGAAAAATGTAGAACAAAATTTAAATTCACACAAAAAGGTCAAACCTAACTCGTCTGACAGAGACTAGGGGAACCCCTGAGACTATGGCCCCTGGACACTGAAGCCACTCCTGAAATCTACCTTTCAGCCAAAGAGACAGGCCTATAAAACAGTAACACAAGTAAGGAATATGCTTCTTAGTTCAGTCAAGTATAGGAGACCAAATGGGCAACACCCGCCCAAAAGCAAAATTGAGAAGGAAGGAAGAGACAAGAAAACTGGAATAACAGACATGGGAAACCTGGGGTGTAAAGGGAAAGAGGGAGAGTCCTGACACAACGAGGGGATTGCAACCAATGTCACAAAATAATTTGTGTATCGTTTTTGGATGAGAACTAATTTGCACTGTAAACTTTCACCTAAAGCACAATAAAACAAACAAATAACCCAGTTGCCTGGGAGTTGAGTTCAACTCATGGTGACCCCATGTGTGGGAGAGTATAACTGTGCTTCATAGGGTTTTCAGTGGCTGATTTTTTAGAAGTAGATGACCAGGACTTTATTCAGGTACACCTCTGGGTGGACTCAAGCCGCCAACCTTTCAGTAAGCCGCCCAGCCATTAACCACCCAGGAACTGCACTAAGTCTTCTTAATTCTGGGATTCAATTGGCAGACCTATTTGTTTTGTATTGCTTTGTTTGTTCTTGACTAGGTACCTTGGAAGACAGGCCTGGTGATCTACTTTCAAAAGGTCACAGTCTTGAAAATCCTATGAAACTGTTCTGCTTTGAACACATGGGGTCACCATGAGTCAGAATCCACTTGATGGCAACTAGCAACAACATGTGTTTTTACTAAGCTATGTTCCCCAGTTTAAACTTTATCATATTAAAGGTAATATTTTGAGCTCCCTTTGGCACTACTCTTTTGCTCTGTGCCCAGTACAGGACCGAGGGCTGTTATTTATGGAATCTTCCAAGAACCTAATCCGTTTAACTGGTTCTTTCTTTAGCTGTTTTTTTTCTTTAGCTGAGGCTGCCTTGTACTCATGCATTAGTACAGTGTAGTGCACCGTCATCCACATGTTTCTTTTGATCCATCTGCCCTCACTGCACTTGGAGAAACAATATTTTATTTGACAATGAACCTTCTTCTAGTTGCACTACACCAGTAGTGTTAAATTCTCTTTTCTCTGGCAATTCTCCCTCATTCTGGCAACTCTCCTCACGAATCTTTTCTCTCTCCTCAGTTGCCAGGGTTTATTTATGTTTTTATTTTTTGTTTTTCTCTACCACTGAAAAGGTTGTTCTGCAAGCATGGACACACTTTCTTTCTTCACTGAATGTTCTTTGAAATGGGAGTCACTTAATTTATGTCAAAAGACGAGGCACAACGCTTCACTGTCAGAAACTCGCTGAAAAATCTCTAGTGAGAGAAGTCTTCCTTTAAGGCTCAGGTCAAAGAAATGCCACTTCCCTGAACTTTTCTATTATTTTGGTAGCCCATTATTTGTCGCTTCCATTCATCTTTCGGAAACCATTTCTTTTAACGTCATTGTAAGCTAATGTCATTATACCTTATATAGTTTGTCTATTATTATTTCTCTGAGCTGTATGAAGAAGAATGTGGAATCGGGATTGGAGGAAGACGATTAACAACCTGCAACACAAAGATGACACAACCTTGCTTGCTGAAAATGAAAAGGACTTGAAGTACTGATTGATGAAGATCAAAGACTACAAGTACAGATTGTGTGTCCGGCATAAGTTCTTGAACTTTTCCATGGCTTTATTAAAAACTCCATGCTCACTTACAAAATATTTACATCAGGAGAGTGAGAGGGCTGCTTATTTGCCTTTAGCACAATTAAAATGAGGTTTGACTTCCAAATATTTATTTTTATAAACATTTTCTTGGGTACACTTCTAATGTATAAAGTAAGATTTGCTTGTACTATAGTTTCAAATAATTTCAAAAGAAACATATTGTTACAATTTTATTTTATGGTTTATACCTTATAATTTTAAAAACACATCATGTGTATTATGTCATTTGATCCTCATAGTATCAGAATTATTATTTCTACTTTCTAAATGGGTACGTTAATTTCAGAGAAGCTGTGCCTTATAAAACAGCAAAAGTAAAATTGGAACTTGGGCCTATTGATTTCCCAACCCAATGTTACATCCATTTTACCATATTGTCTCCCAAAATAATGTTAATTTTTATAATGTGTTAGTAATAATTTGGAGTCCCTGGGTGGCACAAATAGTTAAGTGCTCGACAACTAGCTGAAAGGTTGGTGGTTCAAACCTACTTAGAGGTGCCTCAGAAGATAGGCTTGGAAATCTGCTTCTGAAAAGTGAGAGCCTTGAAAACCCTGTGGCGCAATTCTACTCTGCACAAATGGGGTTGCCATGAGTTAGAATTAACTAGATGGCAACTAACAATAACAACAAGTAATAATATTGCTAATGATAATAAAGAGACGCCTTTCTACTGCCTTATGCCCTGTATATTTCTGATTGCTACAGGAAAAAACAAACAAAAAAATACCTTGTTTTCCTCCTAAAGATATCAAAGAGGTTATGATTTTTATATAGTGACCTAGAGAAAATAATTGTTCTTTCCCTTTTGCCTAGACTCTCTCTCCTACTCCATGAAATAATTTTTAGTACTAGGATTTCATAACTTTATAAATAGTGTTACAAGGAGTATTCAACCACGAAGTTTCTAATTGGCTACAAACATAATCCAATATCCTTGTTTTACCACAGTGTCAGAGGAGTTAATTGGACCTGCAGAGCCACCAGCCAAATGTATTGGTTTATGCAAACAGGTAGCCTAATTCCCTCCATAAACATTTCTCTAAGGGGGTGAGAGGCAAGGGAGGGGGGATTCTCAGTGTAACCTCAAAAGATCAATCTGGTTGCAATTTTCTACCTTGATAGATAGACACAGAATAAAATATCATTAATTTATTTAAATATAGGTTATTCTTCCCCAGTTGGAACAGACCAGCAAATAAAAAAAACAATAAATTTTATAGTGCAGTCCAGCTCAATCCCAATCAGGAGAGATGGGCTCCTCTACCTTACTTCCCAACCCTTCATATAGAAAGTCTATAAGAACTTTAAGAATTAACAGAGAGGATTATTTTTCTTTGTAATCAATATATATCCCTTTAAGATATAACCTTATTTATTCAGAATTCATCACCTTAGACTTAGTGGATTTAGATCAATGATTACCTGAGTTATCAGGAAGCACTTGACTCTATTGATTTCTTGTCCCACTCCCTGCATATTCCTGTCCTTAGGCAAACAACAAAATACCTTTAAACTGGTTGCCATCCAGTCGATCCTGACTCATGGTAACTCCATGTGTTGCAAAGTAGAACTGCTCCACTGGGTTTTCAGAGCTGTGACCTCTCGGAAGCAGATCACCAGGCCAGGAGGGTTACCCAATAAGCAAGGCACCAAAAACCAAACCAAACCCAGCGCCATCGAGTCGATTCTGACTCACAGAGACCCTATAGGACGGAGTAGAACTGCCCCATAGAGTTTCCAAGGAGCGCCTGGTGGATTTGAACTGCTGACCCTTTGGTTAGCAGCCGTAGCACTTAACCACTACACCACCAGGGTTTCCAAGGTAAGCAGGAGTTTATTTGTGTGTATTCGCTAATTTGTTGCGACCAATTTCACATGGATTTCACGTCTCACTTACTGGGTAATCCATCCCTGTCAGGGATTATAAATTTGAAAACAGGCTTTGATTCTGTAGAAGGTGCCATGGGATTGGGAGAGAGACAGATCCCAGCCATACCTAGAAGCAGAATCTTTGAAGTGGTGAAAAAATGTGAAATTGTTCACTACAGAAGATCTGAATAATCCACCCTGGTTACCAGGCCTTTCTTCTAAGCACCTCTGGGTGGGTTTGAACCTCCAATCTTTTTGTTAGTAGTCAAGCACTTAATGTTTGTGTCAAAATACCTTTAACGTTCACTATTTTGTCCATGAAAGAAATGATAACTCTTGCTTTACTTACCTCATGAGCACATGTAATGATTAAATAAGAATGTCCGCTTAAACTCTACTACTCAAATGCAAGGAAAAAAAAAAAAAAAAACCCATGAAGATTAAACTTAAAGCCAAAATGAATCAAACCTGTTGCTGTTGAGTTGATTCTGACTTACAGTGACCCCATAGAACAGAGTAGAACTGCCCCATAGGATTTCCAAGGAGCAGCTGGTGGATTTGAACTGCCAGCCTTTTGGATAGCAGCTGTAACTCTTAACCACCGCACCACTAGGGTTCCATGAAGATTAAACTTAGCAAACAATATTGTGTTGTTGTTGCTGTCAGGTGCCATCGAGTCTGTTCCGACTCATAGTGATCCTATGCACAACGCAATGAAACACTACCTGGTCCTCTTCCATACTCACAATTGTTGCTATGCTTGAGCCCATTGTTTCAGCCACTGTGTCAGTCCATCTCGTAGAGGGTATTCCTCCTTTAGCTGACTCTCTACTTTACCAAGCATGATGTCCTTCTCCAGAGACTGATCCCTCCTGGCAACATGTCCAAAGTATATAAGATGTAGCCTCACCATCCTTACTTCTAAGGAACATTCTGGTTGTACTTCTTTCAAGACAGTTTGTCCATTAAACAATACTGTAGACAGGGAGAATTCAACTGACTTCAAAGAACAAGCTGTTTTCATTCATGTAGGGAATGCTGTTTATATCCTAATAATAAATATACTAGTAGGAACTATTCATGATTAGTTTACTAAGGAAGGCTTGCTCTGTGGAACATTTCAGCTTGTATTCTGTTAATCAGATTCTAGCTATTTTACCTTTTAAACAGTCTTCGTAATTCTGAGTTTTTATGAGTTTAAATTGATTGCTGCTTTAATTAGTCTAAATTGGTAAACTGGTATGCTAGTCATTTTCTATACCTAATGTGACAAGCCTCATTAAAAATCTGTTTTGAAAAACAAACTTCCTTCTTTTTTCAAAGAAGATTCATAAATGGCCACATTGCCTAAACTGCATCATAAATTATGTTTTATTAAGCCTATAATTATCATATAAGTAATCTAGTGAGTTATCTTGTGAAAAATCTGATTTTTTCAGATTATTAAAAATTGTTGTTGTTGTTCTTAGGTGCCACTGAGTCAGTTCCTACTCATAGTGACCCTATGTACCACAGAAAGAAACACTGCCTGGTTCTGCACCATGCTCACAATCATTCTTATGCTTGGGCCCATTGTTGCAGACACTGTGTCAGTCCAACTTCTTGAGGGTCTTCCTCTTTTCCTCTGACCCTGTACTTTTACCAAGCATGATGTCCTTCTCCAGGGGCTGATTCCTTCTGAAAACATGTCCAAAGTATGTAAGATGCGGTCTCACCATCCTTGCTTCTAAGGAGCATTCTGGTTATGCTTCTTCCAAGACAAATTTGTTCATTCTTTTGGCAGTCCATGGTATATTCAACATTCTTTGCCAGCACCACAATTCAAAGGTGTCAATTCTTCTTCGGTCTTCCTTATTCCTTGTCCAGATTTCATATGCACATGATAGAATTGAAAATACCATAGGTTGGGTCAGACACACCTTAGTCTTCAAGGTGACATCTTTGCTTTTTAACATTTTAAAGAGGTCCTTTGCAGCAGATTTGCCCAGTGCGATGGGTCTTTTGATTTCTTGACTGCTGCTTCCATGGCTGTTGATTGTGGATCCAAGTAAAATGAAATCCTTGACAATTTCAATTTTTTTCCATTTACCATGTTGTTGCTTATTCGTTCAGTTGTAAGGATTTTTGTTTTCTTTATGTTGAGACGTAATCCATATTGAAGGCTATGGTCTTTGATCTTCACCAGTAAGTGCTTCAAGTCCTTTTCACTTTCAGCAAGCAAGGTTGTGTCATCTGCATATCACAGGTTGTTAATGAGTCTTCCTTCAATCTTGATGCCCCATTCTTCATATAGTCCAGCTTCACAGACTATTTGCTTAGCATACACATTGAATAAGTATGGTGAAAGGGTAAAACCTTGATGCACACCTTTCCTGACTTTAAACCATGCAGTATCCCCTTGTTCTGTTTGAACAAGTGCCTCTTGATCTATGCACGGGTTCCTCATGATCACAATTAACTGTTCCAGAATTCCCATTCTTCCCAGAGTTATTCATAATCTGTTATGATCCATGCAGTCAAATGCCTTTGCATAGCCAATAAAACACAGGTAAACATCTTCCTGGTATTCTCTGCCAGGATCCATCTGACATCAGCTATGATATCCCTGGTTCCAAATCCTCTTCTGAATCCGGCCTGAATTTCTGGCAGTTCCCTGTTAATATCTGTTGCAGCCAATTTTGAATTATCTTTAGCAAAACTTTTCTTGCATGTGACACTAATGATATTGTTCGATTATTTCCATGTTTGGTTGGATCACCTTTCTTGTAATTGACATAAATATGCATCTGTTCTAGTCAGTTGGCCAGGTAGCTGTCTTCCAAATTTCTTGGCATAGATGAGTGAGCACTTCCAGCACAGCATCTGTTTGTTGAAACATCTTCAATTGATATTCCATCAATTCCAGGACCCTTGTTTTTCACCAATGCCTTCAGTGCAGCCTAGGCTTCTTCCTTCAGTACCATTGGTTCCTGATCATACGCTACCTGTTGAAATGGTTGAACGTCGAACAATTCTCTTTGGTATGAGGACTGTGTATTCCTTCCATCTTCTTTTGATGCTTCTTGAGTTGTTTAGTATTTTCCCCGTAGAATCCTTCACTATTGCACCTTGAGACTTGAAGTTTTTCTTCAGTTCTTTCAGCTTGAGAAATGCAGAGTGTGTTCTTCCCTTTTGGTTTTCTATCTCTAAGTCTTTGTACATGTCATTATTATAACTTTACCTTGTCTTCTCAAACCGCCCTTTGAAATCTTCTATCCAGTTCTTTCACTTCATCATTTCTTCCTTTTGCGTTAGCACCTGGACATTCAAGAGCAAGTCTCAGAATCTCTTCTGACATCCATTTTGGTCTTTCCTTTCTTTCCTGCCTTTTCAATGACCTCTTGCTTAGTGTATGATGTCCTTGATGTCACTCTGCAACTCGTCTGATCTTTGATCATTGGTGTTCAATGCTTTGAATCTATTCTTGAGACGATCTGGAAATTGAGGTGGGATATACTCAAGGTAGTACTTTGGCTCTCGTGGACTTGTTATTTTCTTCAGTTTCAACCTGAACTTGCATAGGAGCAATTGCTGGTCTGTTCCACAGTTGGCCCCTGGCCTTGTTGTGACTGATGATATTGGGCTTCTCCATCGTCTCTTTCCACAGATGTAGTTGACTTGATTCCTGTGTATTTCCTCTGGTGAGGTCCATATGTATGGTCACTGTTTATGCTGGTGAAAAAAAGGTATTTGCAATGAAGAAGTCATTGGTCTTGCAAAATTCTATCATGTGATGTCTGGCATTGTTTCTGTCACCAATGCCATATTTTCCAACTATCAATCCTTTCTTTTTGTTTCCAACTTTTGCATTCCAATCACCAGTAATTATCAATGCATGCTGATTGCACGTTCGATCAATTTCAGACTGCAGCAGCTGATAAAAATCTTCAATTTCTTCATCTTTGGCCTTAGTGATTGGTGCGTAAACTTGAGTAATAGTCATATTAACCAGTTTTCCTTGCAGGTGTGTGGATATTATCCTATCACTGACAGCGTTGTACTTCAGGATAGATCTTGAAACATTCTTTTTGAAGATGAATGCAACACCATTCTTCAAGTTGTCATTCCCGGCATAGTAGGCCGTATGATTGTCTGATTCAAAATAGCCAATACCAGTCCATTTGAGCTCACTAATGCCTAGGATATTGATGTTTATGCATTCCATTTCATTTTTGACGATTTCCGATTTTCCTAGATTCATAGCTTGTACATTCCATGTTCTGATTATTAATGTATATTTGCAGCTGTTTCTTCTCATTTTGAGTCATGCCATTAGCAAATGAAGGTCCCAAAAGTTTGACTCCATCCATGTCATTAAGATTGACTCTAATTTGAGGTGGCAGCTCTTCCCCAGTCATATTTTGAGTGCCTTCCAATCGGGGGGGCTCATCTTCCGGCACTATATCAAACAATGTTCCGCTGCTATTCATAAGGTTTTCACTGGCTAATTCTTTTCAGATGTAGACTGTCGGGTCCTTCTTCCTAGTCTGTCTTAGTCTGGAAGCTCAACTGAAACTTGTTCTCCATGGGTGACCCAGCTGGTATTAAATTAAAATTTGTAACATATTCTAAACACTTATATTTAGAAATCAATTTATAACCCTGTGTTGCAATTATTTATTTGTTTCTTTTATCTTTTATTAGATTGATATCCAAAAATATGGAGATAGGGCAGCCTGCTCTCTGTCTCTGAAGTTCTTGTTCTATTACCTGATAAATACGGTGTAGGGCATAAATAGGGGCTGTGGAAAGTTTTGTGAATGGCTATCAGGACTGGCTTGATAAATTATCAGTTGGCTTCCAGTTGACTCCAACTCATGATGACCTCAAGTGTGTCAGAGTAGAACTGCGCTCCATGAGGTTTTCAAAGGCTGATTTTTCAGAAGAAAATTATGAGACTTTTCTTCTGAGGCTCTTCTGAGTGATCTCAAACCTCTGACCTTTCACTTAGCAGCTGAGAGCATTAACTATTTAGCTGAATGTTATTTGAGTGCCGTGGAAATGGAGCAGCTGCATGACTCCTCTGTGGCCTGTGATTTTCTTGTGAGCTGGGGCACTGCATGCACCTGCTGTGTCCCCAGAGAATCTGGGCTCTGAGTCAGGTGACTGCTCATAGTTTATGGGCTAAGCAACATAATGAAAGGAAGAGATGGGGACTGAAGACAGACAGAGAGAAGCTCTAGTATGTATTTGAAGTTGGTATTTATCTACTCTTCTAACCAGCCTGGTTTGGTAGTCTTGTCTGGGGACTCTCTGAAGATGAACTGTTTTTAAAAGAACTACTGCAAACATTCATCTCCCTTGTCCTTTGTACTGTCATTTTCCTCGAACTTCATTTTAGGTGGAGGCTCAGGGGTTGTAAGGCAGTATTCGAAGTTATAAATGACTAATTTTATAATGAAGTAATCCACAGAAAGATGCCGAAGAAATGCAATTTCTCTTAGGGATTTACCCCTATCAACCTTCCAAAAAAATTTAACTAATGTTGTAATTAACAGGTGACAGATCCAATTATCTCCTAGTAGATATATAAAGTCACTATATATCAATATCAGTTGTCTGGTTAATTATCCATAGCAATGCAGAAAGTAAGCTCCCTTATCAAAAATTAAGTTTGCAAGATCCCACCAAATAAAGCTTTCTCCAACCCATCTGAATGTCTTATTTCTTGAAACTTCATGATCATCATCACATTCATCACCACTGTAATAGTTATGGGAAAAAAAATGAGGATTTACCATACGTGTTACAGCATTTTGCATGTACTTTTTTAAATGTAATTCTCACACAAATTTTATAAAGTATGAAATACTCCTATTATTCAAATTTTACAGATGGGACTTAGAGAAGTTAAGTAACTTCCTCAAAGCCTCACAGCTAGTAAGTGCCAGAGTCACATTGCCTGTCTTTCTGGAGCAAGAGTCTAATGCTATAACCATTTTTGCTCTCTTTTTTCTCATCTAAAAGCATCTTTTATGTAAAGGTCTCAGTGGCTGCCATGATCATTAATTATTTCTTACTGTGCACTTGAGAGTCAGTGTTGTTGTTAGGTGCTATTGAATTGGTTCTGACTCATAGTGACTCTGTCTACAACAGAACGAAACACTGCCCAGTCCTGTGCCATCCTCATAATCGTTGCTATGTTGGAGCCCATCGTTACAGCCACTGTGAGAGACAGTAGCATCACTCAAAATAAGACCAACCTATCAATGGACAGAAGAGATTTTCTTGATCAAGAGTAACAAATCAATGTCTAAGTTGGGAAGGAGACAGTAGGTACGTATAGGCAATACTCTACAACAACAATCACCATTTATTGCTACCTTTCAATGATTGAATTCTTTTGCTTCTCTTCATCGATAGTGTTTTATTATAGGAAATTTAAAAATACTTATTTTCACCAGTTTTGTCCTGGCTGCTTTTCATATCTTTTCATTTTTCTCACAGAAATCCTTCAGAGTAGATAATGTTGCCACAAGTTTAGAGGTTGTATAAGTGAAATTCATAACTCTCCTAAAGTCACGGTTACAGGTGTTAGGAATCCCACCATATCTGTGGATTATAAAGATCACGTGCTTAACATCTAAGCCGTGTGGTCTTTCTGATGAAGTTGATATTATTCATCAAATCCTCGATGTGAAGTTTGAGAGAGAAAGTAGCACTAAGAAGGAAAGGGAATTGGAAAAGCATGCAGAGGAAGTTTGGGGTCAAGTGTGGGGAAAACAAAATGCAGGTGAACAGAGTTGAGGGATTAGGGGCTTATAAGAGCATATTTTCCTATTTCTTCTAAGGCTGGGTTCAGGTATGACTCCAGAGAAGGAAAATAATAACGGTGCAGTGCTGCTTGTTCCACATGCTCTCCTGTTAACTCTTGCTCCTTTCTTCCTGTTAAGTGGCTTAAGTTAGAATCAGTGCTGAGGTTGGTATCTCCCAGCACAGCCAAGTTCTTGAGCAGAGGACTGGAGGGAAGGATAGCAAAGATAAGCTCTATTTTTTAAAAAAGGATGTAAGTAAACAACTAAAAATGATATAAGTGGTTATTTCTTGGAACTGGAGTTTGGAGAGTGGGAGTGGTAGTGCAAGAGATGCTGAGCTATCTTTGTTATTGATAAAGTAGAAATTCATACCTTTTGTTGATTTTAACTAAAATTTTCATTTACGTGTATGACATACTATTATGAAATCTTTAAAAAAGTCTTTTCAGCAGTTAAACATGGATATTGAGCCAAGTCAAATGGAAAAGAAATCTGTTCCTGCCTTCCTAAGATTAAGCTGGGAGAGGGGCCCAGAGATAGTGTATAATAACCTGTGTCGTTGAGCTTTGTTGCAGTAAGTTCTGGCCCCGTTGAAATCACTATCATGAAGGGTTTAGTTCTTGGCAGATAGTAGATACTCAATACATGACTGAACTGATCTTAACACTCTGTTGGAAAATATACCAACCAGGCTAGTTTCCTCAGCCACCCAGCATCGTTCAGCTCACACTATTCCCCACTTGAGTAAAATGTGGATTCTCTCAGAATCAGAAGTTGTTTAGTCCGTGTTAAATGGACTAAAATTTAGTTAAGAAAGGAAGTATGTTATAAATCAAAAGTTCCAAAAGAATATTATGGTTCATCTGTATCTTTGTTCTCTTGCAAAGTTCCATGATGTAAACATGGCACTAGTCCCTGGGTAGTACAAATGGTTAACCAGCTTGGCTGCTAAACAAAATGTTGACAACTTGAGTCTACCTACTGTGTGCCTTGGAAGAAAGGCCTAGATATCTACTTCTAAAGAATCAGCCATTGAAAACTCTATGGCACACAGTTCTACCCTGACACACTTGAGGTTGCCATGAGTCGGAGTTGACTCGATGGCCACTAATGTGGTATGGTATGGTATGGTGTGGTATAAACCTGGTGCCAGGGCATTCGTTCCTTAAGATTTAGAGTCAGTTTGTCAGAGCCCCATCTATACATTGAGAAGACAAGCAGTGCTTAGATGCTGGTATGTAAACACCAAATAAAAGTGGTTTCACTGAGTTTATGTTTCTCATTAAAAATACATTTTTCCTTCTAAGACAAAGTCAACCACAGACAAAACAAAACGAGCAAGCAAGCAAGCAAGCAAAAAACAGTACCAGACAGGTGGCCACTTTGGGGCCAAATCAAATCAAAGTTGTTCTGACATTGGACAAGCCTATTCCAGGGAAGTGGGGAGCAGGTGACTTAGCTGGATGTTCAGACAGTGAAAGCAGCACTCCTTCCACTTGTCCATGTCATTAGTCTGACTCAAAACGGGTAACTGCCATGCTACAGGTATGCACATTCTTTCATAAATCCTCTGATTCAGAGCAGGCTATTGTCATGCAAACAAAAACACCAAAAATATTGTTGAGAAGCCAAAAAGAAAAAAAAAAAATAAAATGTATGTCCTGGGAATGGAGACAAACTGTATGAAAAAATAATTCTGCACGATATGACTAGGATCTGAAGAGGACAGCATCTTCCCCAGCCCCACCAACAGAATGGATCCTGGAAAGTCACATTTTGATCATGTGCCTTGGGGTGCCTACTATTTCTTTCTTTCTTTTTTTTTTTTGTAATATATTTTCTTTTTGTTGCTGTTGTTGAGAATATACACCAATTCAATGATTTCTCCATGTACAATTCAGTGACACTGGTTGTATTCTTTGAGTTGTACAATCATTCTCACCCTCCTTTTCTGAGTTGTTTCTCCTCCATTAACATAAATTCACCATCCTCCAAGTCTCCTATCTAATCTTTTGAGTTGCTGTTCTTAGTTTGATCCCATATGGATATTTCAAATAAGCACAATATTCAAGGCAAACATTCTTTACTAAGCTGAACTGTGATTTGGTTTAAAGAAGACTCCAGGAGATATTTTTCTTTTAAGGTTTAAAGATTGTCTCAGGGCAGTAGTTTCAGGGGTTGATCCACCTTCCATGGCTCCAGAAAGTCTACAGTCCATAAGAATTTGAAATTATTTTCTGTATTTTTCCCCTTTTATCAGGATTCTTCTGTAGAAACTTTGGTCAGAATGTTCAGTAAAGGTAGCTGGGCACCATCCAGTTCTTCTGGTCTTTGGCAAAGGAGGCAATTGTTCATGGAGACAGTTAGCCACACATTTCATATCGTCCTACTTTTCCTGACTCTCTTTTTTCCTCTGTTGCTGCAGGTGAATAGAGACAAAGTGTTGTACCTTGGATGGCTGCTTACAAGCTTTTAAGACACAATGAACTAGGAGGTAGAACAGAAGCACTAAACACAGTAATTCGGCCAATTAACTGTGATGTCTCATGAAACCATGACCCTAAACCTCCAAACTAAGGAACCAAGTCCCATGAAGTGTTTGGTTTTACATAAGTAGCTTCAGCAACTACTCTTTTTGGTTGTCGTAAATATATTTCTAACACAACTTTTGCCCCTTCAACTTTTTACAGGTGTACAACTTATTGACAGCAATTACATTAATTGGCTGTACAACCTTACCCCTAATTGAAGCAATTTTTCCATCACTGTAAGTTGAAAGTTAGTACTCCATAACCAATAATGTCCCCTTCCTTCTTCTCTCCCACCCCAGGTAACCACTAAGAACACTTCTCTCTATACATTTGCCTGCTCTTGTGTTTTTCTATAAGTAAGGTCATACAGTATTTGTCCTTTTATGATTGACTTATTTCATTCAGCATAATGTCTTCAAGCTCCATTCATCTTGTAGCATGTATTGAGACTTTATTTCTCTTAGTGGCTGAGTAGTATTCCACTCTATGTACAAACCACATTTCTCCGCATCCTCATCAACATTTGTTATTTTCTGTTTTATTTTTATTCATTTTGTCTTAGTCAGCCTAGTGGGAATGAAATGGTGTCTCATTGTGGTTTTGATTTTCATCTCTCTGGTGGCTAATGATGTTGAGCATCTTTTGGTGTGTTTGGTGGCCATTTGAATGTCCTCTTCTGTGAAATGTCAATTGAAGTCCTTTACCCATTTTATGACTGGGTTATCTTTTTGTTGTTAAGTTTTTGAAGTCAGTAGCTTGTCTTTTCACTTTTTTTTGTCAAGCCTTTTGATAAACAAAAGGTCCCATTTATTTATTTTGTCTTTTGCTGTTTATGCTCTTGTCACCGTATTAGGTACTCTAATGTTAAAACCTAGGTTTAATAGTATTGCTGCTGCATTTTCTTCTTAGAATTTTGTGATTTTAGTTTTCACATTGAGATCTTTAATCCATTTTGAGTTTATTTTGGGGTGTGGTGTGAGGCATGTATCCTCTTTCCCTTTTCTGCATGTGGAAATTCAATTTTCCTAACACCATTTATTGAAGAGACTCTTCTTTCCCCATCAAATGGACATAGCATCCTTGTCAAAATCCATTGACCATAGATATGTGGGTTAATTTCTGGACTCTCAATTCTGTTTCATTGGTGTGTGTCTATTGTCATACAAGTACCAGGCTGTTTTGATTTCTATAGCTGTATACCAAACCAAAACCAGACCCATTGCTGTTCAGCCGATTGCGACTCATAGCAACCCTATTAGACAGAGCAGAACTGAGCCATAGGTTTCCAAGGAGAGGCTGGTGGATTTGAACTGCCAGCATTTTGGTTAGCAGCTGAGCTCTTAAGCACTGTGTGAGTCTCACTTTGTTCTTCTCTTTCAACATATTTTATTGATTACCTCCACTCCAGGAATTTTATTTTTCTTTTCCCAACAAACTTCTGAAATAGCATCTCACTGTGGCTTTCACTGATTGGCTAGTTACAGTGTTCTCTCACTCTGTCTCTGACACACACGCGCGTACACACACACACACACACTTAAGTACGTTCAGTTAGAAATTCTTGTAGAATGTAAAGCTACAACACTATGCCTAATGGTTAAGCACCTTACTTAAGCCTTTGAATTCAGGCTACAGCATTTTGTTGTCGCCTTAGGTAAACAAGTTATCCTCTATAAACCTCAATTATTTCCTTATCTGTAAAATTGGGATGAAAAGAGTAGCACTATCATTGGCTTGTTGTTTAGGATGGATAACAAATGCGAAGCACATAGCCCAGTGTCTGCTACTTGGTAATCTCCCAATAGAAGCTCACTGCTAGCGTAGTGTTGCTGTGTTTATCTACTGGTGAAAGCCCTGGTGCCTACTGAGACCACCTCTCCAGTAGTCTCTTCTTCTCTTACATCTCTTTCAAATGTTTGCTCCAGTGATTTCTCCCTTCTGCAAAACCCAGGATTTAACCTGGGCTGTCTAAAGAATGATTTCCTTTCATTTAGCTTGAGACTTGCTGCTGGTACACTTCCCTGACATTTGCTTTGCTTTTCATGCAATTTACTTTTAGGTAAATCTTTCGTGGCCTGTGCTGTTTTATCTTTTAGGTAGGTCTCTTGCTAATTGAAATGATGAGATGTGATAAAAATGTGGCTGGGAGAAATGAGCAGATTAAGGGTGGCCAGGAGAACTTTCATCATTCCAGGTGAGACTCTGTCATTCTTTTACTTTTATAAAGTAAAAAAATCTAGTCTTTGTCCCTCTTGTCTGTGGTCTTTCTCACCTCATGAAGAGACAGAAGGAGCCTGTGTGACAGGAAGCAAATGTGAGAGAACCTAGCTGAGTGGGCGGCAGCAACTGAGATACCACACTGTATACACGTGTGTGTGTATGTGTCTATCTCTCTCTTTATCTATATAATCTGGGTAAATATTGTTACCTTGAAAATGTGATATTGAAACTTAGATATCTGAGAAATGAGTATGCTAAAAATATGAGCAGCAAAATGAATGGTAGGTATAAGAGGGGAATACAAACATGTCAATAACTGGGTAGTCCTGATTGAGATCTACCAAGGGGTAGTGCTAGCCGTCTTAGTATATGAAGTGGACATGTAAATACTGAAAGATTCATGAAGGGGAATGAAAGCAGGGAAGCAGAGTTACAACCTAGGCCCTAGTATGATGTATATTCTGCTTACAGGATAAAGAGAGAAGAAAGAGGTGGGAAAAAAGGTAAATCTCTGTGTTCATTTACTTTTGATTTCTCTCTGGCCATGTTTATATACTTTTTCCTTATACAATAAGCAAAAAAAAACACATACATATGTTTCTAGTGGAGAAGCTTTTATAGATCTTTCTAGAATTTCCATCTTCCAGAAATTTTAGATGCAATATCTATGTGCTTATCAATGGGAGTCCTGTTGGTAGGGGACTCAAGTAAGGGATGGGGTAGAGTGACCTTGAGGCTGACTGTGGATTTTAACCCACAATACAGCTTCATTGCATGATGGGTCTTTGTGCTTGCATGTAAGCTAGAATCCAATTAGTCTGCGGTACACTTAGATGGAACTGCCACAGTGGTAATGAAGGGAGATGAGATGTTTCACTCTCAGAAAATGTGCAAACAAGGCACTGAGGAAAGCCTGCTGAAGATCAAGTATAAGTGGTATTAGGGAATGAGGATCTTTGCTTACCAAAGATTTCAGTGACCCTCTGTACTTTCCCGACTGCTGTGATTCAGCCGAAGATGTTTACTTTTCTCCTTTCCCATGAAAGATAGCTAAGGCAACAGTGGCTATGTGAGATAATGATGTGTCTAAAAGAAAATCAGTCAGCAGTATTGCTGGGTGTTCTGATTCTGAAGATACATGAAGAAAGGCAGCACATTGGCTATATAGGTTGTGTGCCTGGAATGCTAAAAATGTTATATGAACACTTGATAGAGATACAGAAGAGATGCAATCTCTTCTACACAGAATATAGTTTTTTTTGCATTCTAACATCAGGCATTAACATTCCACTTACTTTCAACAAACTTTGATTTAGGATATATTTTTCAGTTCATTATTAAGCTGGAGCTCACAAAATATCATTGCTAAAGATGTGGTTAAGATCTATATGCCGGGAGAACATTCAGTAATTTTATAATTTAACGGAGAAAGCAACACTTTGTGAATTAATGAATTAAGTTTGTTTAGATTCTGTTGTGAAAGAAAATCCACCTATTTTATGTTTGTGGTTAAATATAACCTAAACGGATTCTTTGTGTGAAATGGAACAAAATATGTGAAATAAAAACAGAAGTATCAAAACACAAACACATTTTTATTCACTAGTGGACACTAATGGCTTTGGATAAGGCAGACCATTCCATTGAAAATAAATGGTTGACCTTGACCAATAGAAGTGTGACTACTATATCTAGTCATTATTCTTTTCTGCTCTTCTTATGGTTGTTAGTTGCTGTCAAACTGGCTTCTATTCATGGTGACCTTATACATAACTGAACAAATTCTCAGTCCCGTACCGTCTGCTTGGTTGTTTATATGTTTGAGTCCATGTTATAGACATTAATTAATTATTGATTTCTTGTTGTGTTTTTTTTTTTTTTTTTGCTGTGGTGGACATATATCATGTATTTGTCACTGGTTTCTGTCATTTGAGAATGATGCTATGGAAAATGGTTCCCAACTCTGTATGCAATTGTAGCTATGCGTATGGTAGGAATTTAACTGCTCTTTCCCTACTATTGGAGCCCTGGTGATGCAGTGGTTAAGAGCTACAGCTGCTAACCAAAAGATCGGCAATTTTAATCCACCAGCCATTCCTTGGAAAACCTATGGGGCAGTTCTACACTGATATAGGGTCACTGTGAGTCAGAACTGACTTGACGGCCACAGGGTTTCCTCTACCATTATTGATTGACTGTCTTTCAATCTTTGGTAAGAACTTCTGCGTTGTAGTCTGTTGTTGTAAACACCTTTGGCATTTGGATACCTTGTTGTCCCAAAGCATTTATTTGGGCTCAGTTGTCCTAAACCTCTTAATCTCATATTATAAATGTTTAGTTATTATTGTACTTTACATCATTCTGCAGCTGTGCCTCTGTGTTGGTAAGTCGGTATCAGAATACATTGGTGTTCTTTCTTTTTGGTTTGTTGCCCACGCCACAATGGTTTAGCCTAGAATGAAGATTTTAAGTATTGTGCATGCTACCATAAATTATATAACAAACGTCCCCTCTTTTCACTGACTGCAAGTAAGCTGAGGAGCAAACTCAAAATCCTTTTCATACAGTGTTTAACACTTCATAGCAGTCGTTTCTGGAATGAGGTGGAGTGTAAGCTAACCAATTAGATAAGATTTATGGTGCCAATAGCTATGTCTCTGTGTCCTTCATATTTTGTGGTCATTTATGAACTCTTTAGCAATATTCCTTCTCCTATCCCAAGTAGCCAATGAAGCAAATGTGGGTGGATCTAGATGCTGTGTTGTGTCTCTTTGGAAATATACTCTATTTTAAGGTTGAAATTTGATCATAGTCCATTTTGATGGTTACATACCTACCTAGGTGCTATTTACTCTGTAAAGTTGTTTTGAAAGCTCACAAAATGGTTGTTGGCTTCTATTTGTAGTTGAGATTCTAAAATCTATTTCCCATTTTCCCTTCTCTCTACCATTTTGACTTATTGCAAACTGCTTCCCATTTTTCTTGACATTTTGAGTGGCTGGTTTCCTATGAAAACATATCCATTTTCCTAAAAAGAAGCTCTGTGTCCTGGCATTCTTGGTGAGTTTGCTCTCAGCTGCTCAGCCCAGAAAAGATTTATGTTTATGGTGGGGGTGGGGGTGGGGATAGCCCTGGATGGAGCCAACTGCTAAGGCAGCTTAATTTTCTTATTGAGCTGTAATGCTAACCACAGAGATGCATCAGACTTGGGAGCGCATCCTGCATCTGAAACTCTTGTCCAGAGTTGGTAGTGGCCACTGTTTTCTAAAGAGAGACATTATGAACAATTATACAGGTCATTTTAAAGGTACTCAAATGCTGGTCAAGGCCTGCCTTGTCAGTGAAGGGTAGGCTATGGTGGAGTCTGGGATTATCAAAGACTGACCAAAAGGACCATGAAAAATTCACTCCAAATTCATTCTATTTTACTGGAAAATCTGAAATTCAGGGGTCTAGATAAAACTGGACTCTAATTAGAGAAAATCAAATGCTTATTCTGCTATAGGAATACATGGCAGTTCCCAAGAATAGTTTCTGTTTTCTTTCTGTTAGCTGCCTAAGAGATAAAATGCCATGGTAGTTAGATGAGGTAGAACACGAGGTCTCCTTTGAAAAGATGTTGGAGTATCTGTACTTTGATCTGTTCCCCATCTCCAAACCTTCCTGAGGGATGATAGTTAGAAATGGGTTGTTTGGAGTTCAGAGATAAATACGTAACTAACACTCACTAGTTGCTAATTAAAAAAAGAAAAGACAAAACTTAAAGGTTTCAGTCTTAGGCCAGACTAATATATCTTCATTAAAAAAAAAAAAATGACCATTTCAAAGTAATACATTAAAGAAAGAAAGCAAAGTTTTAAGTACTAAATTGATGACTAGATAGAGAGGTGCTTGAAGGTCTCAACTGGTGAAAGACAGGGACTCAAGCCTAGAAGTAAAAAAAAAAAAAAAAAGATCTTAAACACTGGTATAGTATAGTACCCCTATTTCTTTGGAAATACTGAAAAAGAATTCTGTGGTTTTGGAGCCTTTGGTGAAACAGACACAGGAAACATTTATATCATGTTTTTTGACATTCCTGAAAGGAGGATTTGGATATTGAAGCCAGAGTGAGGTGCTGCCAAATGACAGAGAGCAGCCTGACCTGGAGCATTTTCTGAAAGGGCTTTTCTGGAAAACCACAAGCTTAGTGTTTGTATACCCAGCCTAGGGTCTCAAAATGCTGGATGGCTTCAGCAGAATAAATTGCACCCCTAGTTTTGAGGAAATAGCCTAGGAAAATAAATAAAGGATCACTTACTGTGGATTAGGCCAGTAGGCTTTGTGGGCTCAGAAATATTCAATGGCTACACATAGTCTCTATGCTCAAAGCTCAATATTTGACATTCATTTTACACTGGTTTTGATAAATGTAAATCTCATTATAATATTACTTTACCATATGTTTATATCCCCCACATATCTGTCAGTTTGTCGTACTGTGGGGGCTTGTGTGTTGCTGTGATGCTGGAAGTTATGCCACTTGTATTCAGATACAAGCAGGGTCACCCATGGAGGACAGGTTTCAGCTGAGTTTCCAGACTAAGACAGACTAGGAAGAAGGACCCGGCAGTCTACTTCTGAAAAGAATTAGCCAGTGAAAACCTTATGAATAGCAGCAGAACATTGTCTGATATAGTGCCAGAAGATGAGCCCCCTAGGTTGGAAGGCGCTCCAAAGATGACTGGGAAAGAGTTGCCTCCTCAAAATAGAGTCGACCTTAATGACATGGATGGAACAAAGCTTTCAGGACCTTCATTTGCTGATGTGGCATGACTCAAAATGAGAAGAAACAGCTGCAAACATCCATTAATAATGGGCACCTGGAATGTATGAAGTATGAATCTAGGAAAATTGGAAATTGTCAAAAATGAAATGGAACACATAAACATTGATATCCTAGGCATTAGTGAGCTGAAATGGACTGGTATTGGCCATTTTGAATTTAACAATCACATAGTCTACTATGCTGGGAATGATAATTTGAAGAGGAATAGTGTTACTTTCACTGTCAAAAAGAACATTTCAAGATCCATCTTGAACTGTAATGCTGTCAGTGATAGGATAATATCCATATGCCTACAACGAAGACCACTTAATACAACTAATATTCAAAGTTACGTACCAACCACTAAGGGCAAAGGTGAAGAAATAGAAGATTTTTATCAGCTGCTGCAGTCTGAAATTGATTAAACATGCGATCAGGATGCATTGATAATTACTGGTGATTGGAATGCAGAAGTTGAAAACAAAGAAGAAGGATTGGTAGTTGGAAAATGTGGCCTTGGTGATAGAAACAATGCCGGAGATCCAGTGACAGAATTTTGCAAGACCAAGGACTTCTTCATTGCAAATACCTTTTTTCACCAACATAAATGGTGACTATACACATGGACCTCGCCAGGTTGAACACACAGGAATCAAATCTACTACATCTGTGGAAAGAGATGATGGAAAAGCTCAATATCATCAGTCAGAAAAAGGCCAGGGGCTGACTGTGGAACAGACAATTAATTTCTCATATATATATATATATTTTTTTATGCCAGTTCAGGTTGAAACTGAAGAAAATCAGAGCAAGTCGACGAGATCCAAAAGATAACCTTGAGTATATCCCACCTGAATTTAAAGGCCATCTGAAGAATAGATTTGACACGTTGAACACTAATGACCAAAGACCAGACAAGTTGTGGAATGACATCAAGGACATCCTACGTGAAGAAAGCAAGAAGTCATTGAAAAGACAGGAAAGAAAGAAAAGACCAAGATGGATGTCAGAGAAGACTCTGAAACTTGCTCTCAAATGTCTAGCTATTAAAGGAAAGGAAGAAATGATGAAGTAAAATAACTGAAGAGAAGATTTCAAAGTGTGGCTCGAGAAGACAAATTAAAGTATTATAATGACATATGCAAAAAGCTGGAGATAGAAAACTAAAAGGGAAGAACACACTCTGCATTTCTCAAGCTGAAAGAACTGAAGAAAAACTTCAAGCCTCGAGGTGCAAGAGTGAAGGATTCTATGGGAAAAATACAAAAAGACGCAGGAAGCATTAAAAGAACATGGAAGGAATATACAGAGTCATTATACAGAAGAGAACTAGTCAACATTCAACCATTTCAAGAGGTGGCATATGATCAGGAACCAATGGTACCGAAGGAAGAAGTCCAAGGTGTACAGAAGACACTGGCGCAAAACAAGGCTCAATTGAGATGTTTTAACAAACAAATGCAGCACAGGAAGCGATCACTCGTCTATGCCAAGAAATTTGGAAGACAGCTTCCTGGCCAACTGACTGGAAGAGATCCATATTTATGCCTATCCTCAAGAAAGGAGATCCAATGGAATGTGGAAATTATGGAACAATATCGTTAATATCACATGCAAGCAAAAATTTTTGCATTTGCAAAAGCGGCTGCAACGGTGTATTAACAGGGAACTGCCAGAAATTCAGGCCAGGTTCCAAAGAGGATGTGGAACCAGGTATATCACTGCTGATGTCAGATGGATCCTGGCTGAAAGAAGAGAATACCAGAAGGATGTTTACCTGTGTTTTATTAACTATGCAAAGGTATTCGACTGTGTGGGTCATAACAAATTATGGATAACATTGGGAAGAGTGGGAATTCCAGAACATTTAATTGTGCTTAGAGGAACCTGTATGTAGATCCAGAGGCATTCATTCAAACAGAAAAAGGGGCTACTGAGTGCTTTAAAATCAGGAAAGGTGTGCATCAGGGTTGTATCTTTTCACCATACCTATTTAATCTGTATGCTAAGCAAATAATCTGAGAAGCTGGGCTATATGAACAAGAATGAGGCATCAGGATTGAAATAAGACTCATTAACAACCTGCGTTATGCAGGTGACACAACCTTCCTTGCTGAAAGTGAAGAGGACTTGAAGCACTTACTGATGAAGATCAAAGATCACAGCCTTTAGTATGGATTATACGTCCACATAAAGAAAACAAAAATCCTGACAACTGGACCAATAAACAACATCATGATAAACGGAGAAAAGATTGAAGTTGTCAAGGATTTCATTTTACTTGGATTCACAATCCACACCCTTGGAATCAGCAGTGAAGAAATCAAAAGACACATTGCATTGGGCACATCTGCTGCAAAGGACCTGTTTGAAGTGTTCAAAAGCAAAGATGTCACCTTGAAGATTAAGGTGCGCCTGACCCTAGCCATGGTGTTTTCAATCACCTCATAGGCATGTGAAAGCTGGACGATGAATAAGGAAGACCAAAGAAGAACTGACGCTTTTGAATTGTGATGTTGGCGAAGAATATTGATTATTCCATGGACTGCCAAAAAAATGAACAAATCTGTCTTGGAAGAAGTACAACCAGAATGTTCCTCAGAAGCAACAACTGTGAGACAGGGTCTTACATACTTTGGACATGTTGTCAGGAGGGATCAATCCCTGGAGAAGGACATCATGCTTGTTAAAGTATAGGGTCATTGAAATAGTGGAAGACCCTCAATGAGATGGATTGACACAGTGGCTACAACAATGGGCTTAAGCATAACAAGGATTGTAAGGATGGTGCAGGGCTGGGCAGTATTTCGTTATGTTATGCACAGGGTCACTATGAGTCTGAATCGACTCAATGGCACCTAACAACAACAATAATAAGTTTATATACTCTCAGTAGTGTTGCTAAAGGGGGATATACAAACCAGATATATTTTATATAATTAATCTCTTTGAGAATTCCTGATAAATGGCATAGGTAGAGTAGATAAACTTACCACCAGCCCATATACCCCTTTATGGTAGAGACTGTGTCACTTAGTTCTGTACAGAAGTAAATTAACACAGTGTTGACTTTTATTATTAAAAGTTATGACTAGAGAGAGATTTGGATGCGAGGACTTCAACTTATAAAAAAAGGTAGATGCAAAGTCAGATGGCTATCTACTTCACGAGAGCAGGGGTTATGTTTACATTTAGCCAGCAGTATCCTATAACATGGCACACAGTAGAAGCTTAAAAAAAATGTTGAATGGATTAGGAATTTTTAACTTGCTAAGGGTGATGATTGTCTTTAAATGCCTGATTAATTTGTCTATGGGTTATAAATTAAACTTGTTTCATGTCGTATGTGTTGTTGTTATGTTGTACATAGGGTTGCTATGATTCAGAACTGTCTTAGTCATCTAGTGCTGCTATAACAGAAATACCACAAGTGGATGGCTTTAACAAAGAGAAGTTTATTCTCTCAAAGTCCAGTAGGCTAGGAGTCCAAATTCAGGGTGCTGCCCCCAGGGGAAGGCTTTCTCTCTCTGTCAGCTCTGCAGGAAGGCCCCTGTCATCAGTCTTCCCTTGGTCTGGGAGCATGTCAGTGCAGGAACTCAGGTCCAAAGGACCCGCTCTGTTCCCAGCACTGCTTTCTTGGTGGTATGCAGCCTCCGTGTCTCTCTGCTTGCTTCTCTTTTATATCTCAAAGGAGATTGGCTTAAAACACTACCTAATCTTGTAGACCTCATCAATATAACTGCCACTAATCCATTTTATTACATCATGGTGATAGGGTTTACAACACATAGGGCAATCACATCAGAAGATAAAATGGTAGGCAATCATACAATCATACAAGAGAATCATGACCTAGCCAAGCTGACAAATATTTTGGGGGGACACAATTCAATCCACGACAGGAACTGACTAGACAGCACCTAACAACAAAAATGTGTTGCTAAGGGCTTAATCGAGAACAGTAAGCGAGTCTTAAGTACAAGAATATTTAGTTAAAAATAAGGAAACATGCTATAATGTCATCTCTAATTGAATTGAATCTTTTACTAGATCCCACGGTTAGGTTTCCATTTTCTAGTACGATGCCTGCCTAATAGCATAAGTTTAAACTAATGCCTAAGCGAATAATGATTAGAGCTTTTAAACCACGGAATTAGTGAGCTATCCATCATCAGGGATGTTGTAGCATTGCCTAAGGGGCTCTGCTGTGTGAGCCTTCCTGCAGAGATGCAAGGATCAGGTAGGGGCAGGACTAGATGACATGTCATGTTCATTCCAATTGTGGGACCCTTCAAGGGTTATTCCTAGGATTCCTTTAAATTCTTTTAAATTGGATCATGCTTTTTGCCTGTATGTAACGGTCACTCCACACAATTCTTAAAAACAAATATTCCGCCAACGGTAAGGCACTCCACAAGGAAGAAACTGTAATTCCTTGGTTTATGGTGAAGAAAAAGAACTGTGTTCTCCCTCTTGGGACTATGCGGAAAAAAATATGTTATGTTTTGAAGAAATCAAGCGGCTTTCTTCCTTGTCCCTTGTTCAGATCACTGCCTTATGACATCTCTCCCTGCTACCTGGATTTCAGAAGCAGCAGGTTGTCCAGGCCACTGTTAGAAGCACTCTCATCTCCCTCAGGAGAGTAACAGAATAAAGCTTTGTTTCTAAACGTTAGCTGATTATAAAGCTTCTACAGAGAATTCCCCTTGAGGCCACACCATGATCACCGGAACACATGTTATCAGGTGTTCCCTAAGTGTTGTCCCTAAAGGTCATCTGAAAGTTAAATGCTTCTTTAACATACACACATGAGTTTGTATATACGTGTGTGTATGCAATGGGGCAAGGGGAGCAGTCCTGGCAGTGTCGTTGGTGCCTGCTTGAGGCTTCTTCCTTTGGGGCAAAATCATATTGGAGTTTCTCTTTTTATTGGAAATGTCCTTTTATTGGAGGACAGTCCTGGAGCAGCTACATAGAATTGTCTGGTTAGAAAAGCTTCTCTGCTCTTAAAATAACACCTACTGAGATTTTTTAATCATCTTGAAATGATTGTATGTCATTTCAGTGTGTTCCTATTCACTTCCTCTCCCATCCCTAAGCTGATGGGCAGAAATATATGTTTACAGTTTTCATTTATTCATAATTTAAAAACTTTCTCCGGTATTGGGGCAAACTGGAATAACAATTTGCAGAGAAAGGTGAGCGCAGAATACTAAAATAACATCAAAAGGAAAAATATGTAAAGCATTGCACAGGTGAACTTGAACTTGGCCAAAAGAACCTTCATGACTCAATTGCACAAGATCTTTCAGAAGGAAAAAGGAGGAGGGCGAAGAAATAATAATAATGTATGTGATGCACTTTACATCATTCAACCTTTACACTTTTTAAGGTGTGTCAGAGAGGAAATATTATTAGGATTTGACAGCAGGGGAAACTGAAGTATATTGTGGTCAAGTGACTTGCATCAAGTCACATGGTAACTTAGTGCTTGAGCTTAGAGCAGTGACTCTTAAGCTCTTTGGGCTTATAGAAACTGTTAGGGTTGCTATGAAAGCTGTGTGTGGATCTTATTCCTAGAATGGGGGGAAGGGGCGAGAATTATATTTGGACAAATTTTTCAGTTGACTTCAGGGGAGTCCCTCGAGTCCATCCATGTACTCTGTGATAAAGACTATCACTTGAGGCTCATTTCCCAACTCTGGATGGCCAGGTTCAGGTACAGAAGTTTGGTTGTTACCTGGACCCTCATGCACTGTTGAAATGGCAGGGTAGGGAGTATGAAAAATGAGATATTTTGTATAGATTTTGAAAGCCATTAGCAAAATAAATCGCAAACAGAATCCTAAAAGTGACTGACAGTTATGGTCTTGTTCTGCAATGTGTATAACATAAGCCTGGGATGAGAATTAAAAACTGAGATGAGAAAAAATACATTCACACACACACATATATACGCGTGTATGTATAAAGATACATATCTTTATCTTTATAAGAAAAGGTCGCTAGGTCTTTTCTCCTCCTGAGTGGGTGGTGGGCTTAAACCATTGACCTTTCATTACCAGTCAAGCACTTAACCATTGCATCACCAGGGCTCCTTCAGGACCCACCTATACTTGGTGGTCAGTAGTACATGCTCTGGTGCAAGGTTCCTGGGCCCATAGCCTGCTCTTCCACTGGGTTGAATTGGGCAATGCACCAAACCTCTTTGAGTTTCAGTTTCCTTATTTGTAAAATGGAAGTAACAGTAGTACCTACCTCATAAGGTTTTTGTGCTGATTAAACAAGTTAATAGGATAACAAACTTAGAAGAATAAGCTCTCAGTAAATATTAGCTAATATTAAGAGTCCATGGTTTCAGTTCTGGGCCTACTCTTCAGATAACGATCAGACAGAACTATAAGACAAAAAATAATACGCATGAGGAATGTGCTTCTTAGTTCTATCAGAAAGATACAGGAGACCAAATGGGCGACTCTTGTCCTGAGGCAGGATTAGAAGACAGGAAGGGACGGGAATTGGTTGAACGGACACAGGGAGCAGGGAGTTGCCCGCTCTTCCACTGGGTTGAATTGGGCAGTGCACCGAACCTCTTTGAGTTTCAGTTTCCACGCTACAAACAGGGCACAAAACATGTCGGGAGGTATCTTTCTCTGCCTCTGTCTCTTATCTCTGTATCTATCTGTCTACACACATATGGATATGTATGTGTATATATACACATGTTCTGTACATATATATTCAAGGTATATACACTTTTTTTTCATGTAGAATTTCAGTGTCCAGCACGCCCTGTCTTGCTAATAGATTAGTTGCAGTCAATTAGTTGACTGATTTCTTTAATGCCAGAATGCTTACACCTGTAAGACTAAAAGGGATTTGTCTTATTTAAGTGGAGAGAAAGACTTGATCTAGTATGAAAATATGTCAGTTGCGGGAGAGACACAGCTCTCAGTTGTGCATGAAAGTAGCTGAGTTTATGAACAACGTTAATTAATGTTTTTCTCTCTTCAAGAGGTAAACTTTTCTTCATTGATCAGGCATAACAGAAAAATAAATAAATGTCTTGGCACATTTGCTGATGATAAAAGGAAGCCATCCAACCTCATAAACACAAACAACCTGACATTTATTCTGGTGTTGGATTGAAGTCCTTGAAACCTGAGCTTGGGGGCTGCCCACTCTGGGTGTGGAGGACTTGTCCAAGCTGCTCCTCAAAATCAAAGAGTCTGTGCCCATTGTATCCCCTTCATTCAAGCTGACATTTGATAGCTAATAGCAATATTAACACATACATAAAAGTGAGCTGTGGCCCTCAAGAACAGAAAAAATAAAATAAAATAAAATAAAATATATATAATTTGAACCTTAGCCCCAAACCAACAAAATTCTGAGCTCTTTATAGTTATTCATCTTGGCACATAGTAAATTAACTGTATCCCTACTATTTATATTTAAATTGAGGAAAAAACCAGGTTGTGATTCATTTATTTAATGAAGTTTGTTGGAAGGGATGTACTTTGGAGTTAGGTGTGTGTTTCTACAGAATAACTGGAGCTTTAAATGATCTCCGATATTGTCAAATACTCTGACAACTAAGGGTTCCCATCTCTGCCCCACATCTCCAAAAATAGTATCATAGCATGAACAGAAATTAGAGAGAAAAGATTTTAGAATTATAATAAAATCCCTGCTTTACACTACAGCGAACGCTTAAGTACACAAGTTAAGAGAAAGATGTCAGTTCTTCTTTGAGAGTTCATTTAATATCTACTTTATAGGTGATGGGAGCCCTGGTGGTGCGGTGGTTAAGAGCTCAGCTGCTAACCAAAATGTTGGCAGTTTGAACCCACCAGCCTCTCCTTGGAAACCCTACAGGGCAATTTTACTCTGTCCTGTAGGGTCACTATGAGCTGAGATTGACTTCACAGCAACAGGTTTGGTCTTACAGGTGATGCAGTGTGTTCGTGGTAGAGGCAGGATGAAGAATGTAGATAATTTAAAGAAGTGGGTTAAATGAGCAAAAGAACTTCTTCCTTTTACTTAGAATATAATTTCTCCAGTATCAAACTCTACTCAAATCATTTATCATAACTGAGCATAAGTGCATTTTGTTTTATCTGAAGCTTTTAATTATACATCTTTAGGACAGATAAGAATTCTCAAGTATTTTTTTGCATATATTAGTTCTTTAGGGCATTAAGAGATACTAACTGATAGGTAAAAAACAAAAACAAACAAACCAAAAACCTTATAGCATTCAGTAATTGGTTTTATCCAGACTCTTGGAAAGTTAAAGAGGTAGAGGGCAGAAGGATCATCACGTGCACTGTGAATCTTCACATGGAGGCTCGTTCACGTAAGAATTCCCAAAGTTATCTGACCAAAGGACATCCCTTCCTTTTATTCTCTGTGGAGCATTTCATGGGGATGAATAGTCTACAGAATACATCTTGTGAAATGTTGCTCTAGATTCTGGCTTTTCTCATTTGAAGTCTTACTGTTAAAGCATGACCTGCAATGATGCTTAAATTCTGTGTCCCCTCCTCAGAAAAAGTGTCCTGCCCCTGCGCAGTAGGGTGTGCATTTGTTAATGGAGGGGACAGATTTTCTCCCTCCCTCTGGGTTTAATGGATTGTTACAAATCAAACTTCAGTAATAGGAAAGCTTTCCCTAATCACCCCAGCTAGAGGGAAGAATGAATCAATTGATAAGCATCACTAGCACAGTTCATATATCACAAATCCTTTAAAAAGGGGTTTAATTCCCCCCCCAAAAGAGGGAAAGTGATGTGAATGTCTTTTAATATGAGTGTGTGAGTATGTGCGTATGTGTGAGACTGTGTGCGTGTCTTTTAGGAAGTCTTTCTCTGACCAACACCCCCTAAATTAGGTTAGATGCACCAGCTATGTGCTTCAGCACATGGTATTTGCTTTAGCAGAGCTTGTAGCACATCGTTGGTCTCTACTGCCAGCCCAAAGGTAAGCTCTTAGGGGGAAGAGACTGTTAAGTGAGTTAAGTTTGTACAAATTAATATGAAAATTTAAAGCACACATTCTATAGGCAAGTGAAACATGAGAACCCTCTCCCCATCCCACACTAACTTTATGACACCCATAGATATCTTAAGACAGAATAGCACCAAATTCTCAGACATGAGCATATACACTTTCATTTTACTTCTTCCAGAAATTCTTTCAGAGCAATAATTTGCTAGTTCTTAAAGAGCAAAGTCTGATCCCTTTGCCTTAATTAACATTTTTCCCCTAAGAACCTGGGTTTTGCTGGGCATCTATCTGTTACCTTGACCCTGCACAAAATCCTATTTTTACTTCCATACCAGTAAAAGCAAGTAGGCAAACTCTCCACTGTCCCAGTCAACGCATTCTTATTGGCGCTTAAGGTTCCCAGTGTACTGTGAACTTACAGATTATTGCCATAGTGAGGCCTAAGAGTGGGCAAAACCTTTAAAGAATTGGGCTTGAGATCAGATAAATGCTGTTCAACTTGGGTTTTTACAATATAGGAATTTTTTTTTTTAATATGTTTGTGAAAAAATTTATATATATATTTTTAAAAGCTCCAACTTTGTTTCTTTGGTGGAGACACCATCCTAGATTTTGCTTTGAAATATTGTGAGGCCTGGTCATAGAAATTGGTAGGGACTTGCATTTAGAGGTTTGAGCTCACATGGTAAATAAATTCATAGTATCTCTTCAGTTATGGAGCAAAAACTATTCCATATAACTGCCTCCCAAATGACCATCTTAACATGGTAATTATTTGTTTATGGGCCCTGAACACATTCTGAAGTTGGGAAGCAGATGAAGGGCTAGGGACAGACATATGTTTGGATGGAAATAATGTTTCTTTGGGAGAGTCTGGGCTCCTAAGAGCTTCCATGTAAGTCATAAACATAAGGCACAATTGGAAATGATACTCTCTGGCTTAGGAGTTTGTAGAACCATGAACAAAAAAGTACAAAACCAAATCTCATCTTCCCATTTGTAATATTTTTTCTATTGTGATATAAATGAAGCTCCACTGTGGAATTAATTCTGATCTCTAAATGAGATGGGCAGATGAGGCTCCACTATCATTTAACTTCCATGGTTTTAACTTGAGATTTACCTCCTGGAGTTAAAATATAGCTCTGAATTTGGGACTTTTCTATTTCACTTGTGAGTTGAATTGATTAAGGTCTTTTAAACTGGCATGCACTAAGTGTGCTCTTGGAAACTCTATAGGGCAGCTGTACCCCATCCTGTAGTGTACCTATGAGTCAGAATTGACTCAATGGCAATGGGTTTGGTAAGTGTGCTCTTTTTATTCTTTTTTCAGGTTGTGGAGGAAATAAAACCATTTATTAACTATTTATTGATTATGCCCAGAGGCACCTAGGGCTAGAAGAGTTTTATGTATAAGGTATGGCATTTCTAGTGTGTTCAGTTGAATGCCTAGGAAGTTCAGCAAGGTTTTTCCACTCTCACTTGTCAGAACTCTTAGTTTTCCACCATTCTGTAACCTTCAGAATCTCCATTCATTTCATGGCTTCCCAGCAGCTGTTCTCTGCCAATCTTCAGAGCCTCACCCTCTACATGCAAGACCTACTAATAATAGAGCCATATGTAGAAAACTGTTGGCATCTCTCAACAACCAAAGTGCATTTCAAACTCCATACAGGGTGCAAATAAGTAGCAAAGAAAAAAAATGTGTGGAAATTATATCAGAGTAGATATAAGGCTGAACATTTCAGAGAAGATTTGTACTTCTTATTAGTTTCTCTTATCAGTAAAGATAGATATGGGATGTAAATTAGCATATATAAAAACATATCTTGCAAATTACCTTGCACATAGTTGTGAATCAGTAGATAGCAAGACACAATTGAGAGAAATTGAAGAAGATGTGGGAAATGAAAAGATATACTATGTTTATGAATGAGGATACATTATAAAATTTTGGCTGAACAGTGAGATATTGCCAGTTTTACGAATTAGGGAAGAATTTGTGGTGAATGGGAGGGAGTTAGAAGAGCCCTCACAAAAGACAAAAGAGTAAGCAAGGAACCCAAGGGTGAGGTGAACTTGATAGAGTCACTAAATAAAGAAGAGCAGTGTTGGAGGACTCTGCACAGGGCAGCAAAGTTGACGATAGAGTAGCAGTTAGAATTACTGTGGGAGAGATGGCCCTTGAGCCTTTACGCCTATGCCAAAAGGCCCTCTTAGTGGCGTGGGGTACAGAAGCTCACTTGGCCTTTACCCCTGAAGTGCAGGCGTAAAATTGCTTTTTCAAGAGATAACTTAGATTTCAGCAGTGGTCTGTGGTCCCAGAAAATTTCATTAACATCTTGATGGAAAATTCAAAAATGTCTCCTGCTAAGTCAGAATATGAAACCGATTAGATGAAAATGTATCTGAGGAAAAAGGTCAGAGATGTGCTGATAAATCTTCTTGTGCTTTCCATATGAAAGGACATTTCAAACCCGGTCCTATCAAAGGATCCTACACAGATGATTCTTTAGCGTTTACCCGGCTCCTTCCAGGCAAGACCAAATAAAATGGTTGGATCCAAATTTGGAAAGTTTTCTACTTGGAGGTCTTTGCAAACAACACACCTGAGACAACTACAATTGACCAGAAAATAGTCTATTCTCTTTCTTTTACCTTATTTTATTTCAACTTTTAAAACATCAATTCCAAATAAAATCTTTAGGCTTTGCATTGGAATCATTTTTGATATCTCTCTCTCACACACACACACACACACACACAGAGTACAAGGAAGGTTGTAGTAGAGTTCAGTTTAAAATATTCCTTCTCAAGCTATCTATGGTGAAGGACTATGTTTTTTCAGTACGTGGTAGAACAATAATGTGTGTTTGTAGAACTACACAGCAAATACAACATTGCCTAGAGCATAAACATAAAAAAAAAAAAACACAAAAAACTCATTGCTGTTGAAGCCCGGATGTGCCAACTTAGTAACCTGGGGACCATTCTATTAATGAAGCCACTCCAATCTCTTCACGGAAACTCCCTTGTAAGGTCAAAACTTTATCCAGTTCCTTCAGTTAAAGTCATTTCAAGGCTGAATACAGTTTTCCTTGTGGAGGAAAGGACAAGGACATCCTGGCTTGCGGTAGTGAAATGAGGGGAGCAGCCATGGTGTTAGAGGTCAGTATCAGAGGTTGAGTCACAGTAATTGCAGAAAACCAGGCTGCAGTTACAACGCACGTACAGTCATGCCAGTCCAGTTCTCACAGATAACAAGCATTCTCTATCACCCTCACCCAACATCCACTTCATTCCCTTCCCAGGAAAACTCACTCATTCATCTGGCAAATTCCAAAGGTCAAGACTCTAAGTGAGAGTCTAGAAGATGGCAGTTTTCATTCTTGGCAGGATTTTGTCTATGACTTTACTTCTGTGCCTTAACACTTTAATCAAATGCTGTGACATAAAATATGTATTTCTCCAAATAAATTTATGTATGGTACAAGTTGCTGTTTGGAACATCTGAATATTTATAAATGGCATATCAGATATTACTTGTCCATTTATTTTCGGAATTTGTCTCACACATTCATTGCCCTCTGTAGCCTATCTGTGAATTCCCTAGGAGCTGTAATCAGTCATTTCAGACACGCTGTTGTGTATCACCAGAGTGATAACTTTTAGAACAAAATCAGTGATTTATTTTAATGCAATGAAATTTGGAAGTTTTTTTTCTTTTTCAAATAAGAATATGAACGTGAGAAGTGGAAAGCAGTAGAATTTAGTCAGTGAATTGTTGCTATTGTGTCCCAGTGGTTGAGCTGCTGTTCTTGGTGACAGCTCTTGTTGCTGAATTGCCTTCATTGGAACGTCCTAATGAAGTTGAAAAACAAACAACTTATTTCAAAATGTCTTCCTCCATAACTAATGAAGACAGATTAATTTACTTCAAATCTTAAGCCAAGTAAAAACTAAACAATCTTTGTCTTAAACATTTTTAGAATAACAATGTTTAAAGCCGTGGAAAAAGTGTGTGACTGTAAATATTTTAGAGGAAGACATGCAACTGGTTTTTATGGTATTACTCTCTCTGAGGTCAAAAGGAAATTAACCTTTTATAAAACTGCCATATTCTCATCATCTCATTAAGAGATTGTGGGATATGAAGTCCAGACACTGAAATTATTTGGCAGTTTGAATGTCTTCCCCTTGAAGATTTATGAAGAGAAAAGTGTCAGTAGAAGACATTGTATTTGAGTGAATTCCTAAAGGATTAGTCTCGGGTGGAGATACTTACATTTTCATCAGTAACTGAATAATTGGACTCATTTCTAACAGTGAGGTTAGTGAGGGATTCCTTACATAGGAACTGGTGCCAAGACATTCAATTCATTGACTATTCAACAGGGACGTACTGTGGTTAAAGGAGCTTTCCCACACCCGATTCAGTAAATAAGCAACAAAACTGAAGTTGCACAACATTATCATTCAAAGATAAAAACAGCTAAAATTTTGTGAGAGCTCACCCACTAGGTGACAGGGGCTTAAAATGTATTATCTCTAATCATCATAACACTGTAAAATAAGTATTTTTCTTCAGTTTACACAGGTGAAAATAATGTCCATAGAGGTTAACTAACTCGCTGACTATTACCCTCTGCAAATAATGGAACAAGGGCTTGTCCTATTCCACAAAAATGGTTATTAACTATTGTATAATTTTCTAATATCTCTCTGTCTCTCTTTCTCTCTCTCTCTCACACACACACACACAGAGTACAAGGAAGGTTGTAGTAGAGTTCAGTTTGAAATATTCCTTCTCAAACTATCTATGGTGAAGGATTACGTTTCTTCAGTATGTGGTAGACCAATAATGTATGTTTGTAGAACTAAACAGCACATACAACATTGCCTAGAGCATAAACATAAAAAAACAAAAAACGCATTGCTGTCGAGTCAATTCCAACTCACAGCAACCCTATAGGACAGAGTAGAACTGCCCCACGGAGTTTCCAAGGAGTGCCTGGTGGATTCGAACTGCCGACCTTTTGATTAGCAGCTGTAGCTCTTAACCACTAAGTGCTTAATAAACATGTGATGAAAGACTGAATAAATGACAATGACACTCACTGAGCTTTCATTTATGTCAATGTAAGCCATTTATTAACATTGTATGATGTCTCTCTCTCTCTCTCTATTCCCTCCTTCCCCCCCCCCACCCCACATGGGAAGATTAGAACTCTCTGTGTATGTGTTTCAGGTGAAGGTTTACAGAGCAAATTAGTTTCCCATTCAATAATTTACACACAAGTTTTTACCTGACATTGGTTGCAATCCCCACGATGTGTCAGCACTCTCTACATTGCCACCCTGAGTTCCCCATTTCCATTTATCTGGCTGATTTTGTCCTTTTGGTCTCACATAGATGATTGTTCTAAGGAGCACTTACCTTAAGCGTGTTAAATTGTTTATTTATAGGCCTGTCTATTCTTTGGTTGAAAAGTGATCTCCAGGAATGGCTTCAGTTCCAAGTTAGAGGGATGTCTAAGGGCCATAGTCTTGGGATTTCTCCGGTCTATCTCAGACCAGAAAGTCTGGTCTTTTTTTTTTTTTTTATAAATTTTAATTTTGTTCTACATTTTTTTTTCTCACTGCAACTGGGGCCTTCTACTGCGATCCCAGTTAGAGTGGTCAGTTAGTGATAGCTGGACACCATCTAGTTCTTCTAGTCTCAGGCTAATGGAGGCTGTGGTTCCTGTGGTCCATTAGTCATTTGGACTAATTGCTTCCTTGAGTCTTTGGTTTTCTTCATTTTCCTTTGCTCCAGATGGAAAGAGACCAACAGTTTTATCTTAGATGGCTGCTTGCTAGCTTTTAATACCCAAGTTACTACTCACCTGAACAGGATGTAGAACATTGTCTTTATGAGCTATGTTATGCTAATTGACCTGGATGTCTCCTGAGACTATGGTCCCTAGCCTTCAAGCCCAGTAACTCAGTCCTCCAAGGTGTTTGGTTATGTCTAGGAAGTTTCCATGGCTGTGTTCCCTGTGTGCTTTATTGCATATGTGAATATACATGTAGAACATACAAATATGTACATAGAAACATCCACAGTCAAATCTATATATGCATTTGGGTATACTCACATATGCTCTCCCTCACCTATTCTGAATACATGTCTACCTGTGTATCCACTCATAAATTATTATTTGTTATTACAGTTGTCTTAAGATTGTGTCTTCCCCTGCCCTGGTCATGTTGTACTGACTTCCCCCATATTATGTCTTGCCTTTCCCTGCACCAAAGCTAACATGTGTCTTCACTCTAGTTAGTGATTGTACCTCCCTCCCCCGCCCATCCTGGGTAAACATCTGAGAATGTCTTTCTGTCTGTAAACATTTTCTTGACTTTTTATACTAGTGGTCTTATACAATATTTGTCTTTTTGTGATTGACTTATCTCACTCAGCATAAAGTTGTCCGGATTCATCCATATTGTTGATGTCAATATTTTGAGAGTCTCATTAAAAATGTAGTTTATAGAGATACTTTATTCTGATGAGCATAGAGAGGAAAAATAATCTTATATTTTAAAATTTTTATCAGTATACTAAAATTATTTCCAATGACATGTTCTACTTTAAAGTCAAATTTCAAATAAAACTCATCATAGACTTTTTAAGAAAAAATGTTTATTCCTGCAGAAGGGTTTGTGTGAGGACACTGTAATGCCTCCTCTCCTTAGTCCCTTTTTAGAATATTTATTTTACGAAACTATGGTAGAAAAAAAAAATCCTCTCTATAATGCTTATGTCGTGGATTGAATTATGTTCCCCCCAAAATATGTGTATCAATTGGTCTGGGCCATGATACCTGGTATTGTGTGATTTTCCTATATGTTGTAAATCCTTCCTCTATGATGTTAATAAGGGAGGATGAACAGCAGTTGTATTAGTGAGGCAGGACTCAACCTGTAAGAATGGATTGTGTCTTGAGGCAATCTCTTGAGATATAAAAGAAAGAAGCGAGCAGAGAGACAGAGGGACCTCATAGCACCAAGAAAGCAGTGCTGGGAGCAGAGCGAGTCCTTTGGACTTGGGGACCCTGTGCAGAGAAGCTCCTAGTCTGGGGGAATATTGATGAGAAGGCCAACAGAGAAAACCTTCCTCTGGAGCTGATACCCTGAATTTGGACTTTTAGTCTACTTTACTGTGAGGAAATAAATTTCTCTTTGTTAAAGCCATCCATTTGTGGTATTTCTGTCATAGCAGCACTAGATAACTAAGACAGCTTATTTCTAAAATTAGATGATTTTTAACTTTACTAAAAGTGGAAAATAATCTGAAATTAAGTTATTCAAGGCATTGCGGTTTTATTAATACTAATAAAATAAAAGAGGAGTTTTCTTGAGAGAGATTCAAAATCAATCTGATTTCAGTGGCGGCTGCATAGTTGTTTCTGTACAATAAATAAACATAGTTATATTTTGAAACAATGGTCAGTACATAACAAAACATTTGTTTCAGATTGAGTCTAAAGTCAAACATTTCTGCCTAACTGAAACAATACTGGAAGAAAATATTCATCTCATTTTTGGTACAATATTAATCTTGTTCCTCTTTACAAAATTGTTAATATTTGTTGAAGAAAGCTAATATTTGTGATTTCTCTGTTCAGCAGCATGGTGAAGAGTAAAATTACCTCATTTCAGAATCTAGTTATCTGCATTAGACTGCTGATAAATCTTTCCTGCACATAAAAGATTTATATCTTACTTTAACACTAAGAGTTTTTTTTTTTTTTAATATGAAATATGTGTGTGGGGGCCAAGTTATCTTTAAAAAGCAATCTTCCTTTTTTTCTTTATAATTACCAAACTATCAGTTTTCCTTGCTGAGTGAATCAAAATAAAGAAGCTCTGGTTTCATTTGTTTTGTATCATCTTTAATAAAAACTGCTTTGTGAATATGAACTATGTTTAAGGAACCATGTAGGCTAGGAATTGCAGGGAGGTGGTGGAAACCCTGTTCTCAAGGGAGTTTTGCCTACAGCTGGCAGGGCTTGGGGAGGTAGAGTTGTTCTCTGTGTCTGGCAGGAGACATGGCCCCTGCTGTCTGCTCTGGGAAACTGGAGCTTGTCAACTCTGCCAGACCTGGGCCCTTCTCAATCCCCCCATCTATCTGCAAACAAACCAGCTGCTGTCAACTCTGACTTTTGGCAGCCCCACATTGCAGAGTAGAACTGCACTCCACAGGGATTGCAATGGCTATGGCCTTTCAGAAGCAGATCACGAGGTCTTTCTTCTGAGGTACCTCTGGCTGGACTTGAATCCAACCTTTTGGTTAGTAGCCAAGCATTCAACTATTTGCACCACCTGGGCAGCCTTCTCAATCCCTAGTTACATGAATCTCACCAACATTCTTGGTCAGGCCCCTTGTCCTTGAGTATTTAGTTTTATAATCCCTCTAAGAAGTTTATACATGTATCTGGGACTCTCCTCAGGTAATCAGGAGTTTGGTTTTTATACCTGAGATGTTTAGACTCGTATAAGAAAGCCCATCTGTATTCTTAATAAAAAGTTAAAACTGGATCCACAAAGCCTCATGATGAGGGGGCAATTTCTACTCAGAGGGGGTGTGGATTAGGCGTTGAAACTTGAACCCTGCACATTCCACACACAAGACTATCCTCATCCCTGAGGAATCTCTCTCCTCCCATCTCTACCATGAGGTGAGGATTCTCCCTCCCTTACAAGCCTTTAAGGTTGGGTTTTGATTTTATTGTAAGTGGTGGATGGGACCTTATATTTTTGAATTTCTATTAGAAAAGGGATTACTACAGCACTGACAAGCCAACTCTGGAAAGTGACGGTATGATAACTTTTTACAAATGCCATAATTTTTGACGTGTTTGATTAATTATTCATTAAAAATGTCTAATTGATGAAGTATGCATCTTATTTTCTTTATGTCATTTTTTGCCCATACATTTAATTGTTGGGTTCAATTATAATCACTTTATAATTACTGTATTTTGGCATTAATTATAGTACCTCAAGCCATTACCGATGTTATTCAGCATAAAACTGATCAAGTCATGAGCACACATAGCCTGTGGGTTACCTGTAATACTCTTCCTTTCCCCTGTCTTTTTTTTTTTCTTCTTTCTAAGACGTTTTTTTCTTAATGATTTAGTTGTTCTTCGATTTCATTCTCTCAGTAGCATACAACACCCACAACTGTCTTACAGAGCCTCATTTCCTAGATATACCCATCTCCCTCACTTACCAACAGCCTGGGCTCTTTGCCCCTTAGCCTTTCCTATGGAAGGAGGGCACTGCAGAGTCGTGGTGCTGCTTTGGGACACTCCCTAGGTCTGGCTCTTCACAAAATGTGGCTCTCTATTTCTGTCATTCCACATACAAATTTTGCTATCTGAGTCTGGATTTTAATTTTTAAAATTTTTGTTATTTGCTGGGTTTTATTTTACTCCTGTCAGAGCATTATGTAGTAGAAAGATCATAGGATTCCATTCAAGGAGAGGTGAGTTCTAGCTCTAACTCTAATCCACTGCGTGGTCCTGGGTTAAACCCTTTATCAGCTCCGAACCTTAGTTTCTACATCTGTAAACACAGAAATGGGATTGGATGCTGTTGAAAGACTGTACAGCTCTAATTTTCTAGAACCATCTCCAGTAAAAAGCAATTATCCCTTAACTACTTACAGGCTTAAACTATCCCACGGCTAACCTTACTGTAAATAAGAAAAAATAAATTCATCCATATCTCATCTGCTGAAAAATATGTTGTAATAAATATATGTCTATGTTCCTTATGAATTTGAAAGCCTCCCACACATATTTTTCAGTGTACAACCTGCAAACTGTAGGCTTTGAACATAAAAAATCATGTTTCTCGGCTAACATCTAAGCAGAGATTAATAGCACCACAGAATAGGCATCCATGTGTACAAGGTGGGGGGGAGGCGGGATATAACAGAAGAATGTACAAGAGTTGGTGGGAGATGTAGCAACAGGTCAAGTTTGTCCTACCCCAGAGATGGCAGGCAGGGTTTGGTTGGTGTACCAACTCCAATGCATAATGGCTGAATGTGGTATTGAGAAGCATTCTGAGGTTATATCTGGGCAGCAAAAGAGTGTTCTATGAATATTTTGTGATGTCTGCCAGGGGTGGGAAGAGGGAATAATGGCACACATCTGCTATCCCTGGTCAAGAGCCGGCACACTGTTTGCATGCACCCTTTGGTGGATTAATCCCAAACTCTTTCTCAGCAAAGGCAGATACCCAGCCTGACTTCGTTAAAGATATTCAGACAACAAAACTATATTTCTTGCAGAGAGGATGTAATGAGTAATAATGTAACTATTGCTACTTAGTCTCATATTACTTTCATATTCATGTCTGGATTTTCCTTTAGGCAGTCCCATAAAGTCATAGAACATCAAAGCTCTTTGGTTCTACTTGAGCAACTGTGGTGGTAGAGAGTTCACTATCTCCATCTTCAGACAGTTCCCATCACAGAGAAAATGTTCTTTAGGAAGAACTGTAAATTCTGTTCTCCTGTTCCAGTTCCACCTCTATAGCACATACAGAATTAGATCTGATCTTTTGCCCATAGGATATGCCTTCAGGTAGATACTTCTAGCCACCAGGTTCCCTCTCTTTCAGGTAAAGTAGTTCTTCCCCTTGTAACTCATTTCTCATATGGCATCCTGCTCCTCTGAGTTGTTCTTAAAGTGTGACCCTGAAATCCAGGTGTGGTCTGAATAGCATCAAGGGAGAGGACTTGAAATATTATGAGTATTCCTTTAGACAGCATCAATATTTTGAAGACAACATCATGTTAAAAATGCATGTTTGAGCCTGTTGTCAACCCAAACCCTATGTCATTTTAAAATAGTCATTTATTTGAGGACAAGTGGCTGTCTTTGAAAACTGGTTTTAAGTGTACCAAATATAACCTTACTAGGCTACCTATGGAGCCCTGGTGGTGCAGTGGTTAAGAGCTCAGCTGCTAATCAAAAGTTTGGCAGTTTGAATCCACCAGCCACTCCTTGGAAACTCCATGGGTCTGTTCTACTCTGTCCTATAGGGTTGCTGTCAGTCAGAATTGACTCAACAGCAATGAGTTTGGTTCGGTTTTTGGTAGGCTGCCTATAGCATCATTGAGGGCCTTCTTGTACCAGCTCTGCCTGAAATGTCTCTCCTATCATTTTGGCTTGGTATGATGTAAGACTCTAAAGGAGCACTATTCTTTGGGTTACATAACAGATAATTTATGCAAGGATTTTTATCAACACCTTTTGTTCTTCACTTTGTAATTGAAAAAAAAGTCACAGAATTTTCAAACTCTACAACAGAAAAATGGGTTATAGATTCTAAATACTCAACGGCACTGGGTTCTATATGTCTCACATTTTCCTGTTCATGTGTCCATATATGTGTGTAAAAATCAAAATGCTTGTAACAAAATTCAGGAAGTCCTTCACCACTGCTTATTCTTCAGTTCCCCTCCCTAGGGGCTGCCTCTTTTTAATTCTTTTAGTTTTTCTTTAGATATTTATCTCTGTATTCCTAACTAATATATTTATTAAGATTTTTTTTAAAAACTTCCTTGTTTAGTCAAGTTTACACATTATCCCTTGATATACCATAATAGTAGGTGAAGATTTATCACCTCACCCTCAGTTTATCCAATTCTCCCAATAGATTTCTCCCGAAGTTTTGTTAAATAAGTATTCACCATTTACATTATTATGACTATATGTTGCTTATTGCAGATCTATAATCATATTTTCTTATAGAATGTTTTTGTTTTTCTTTAATTAATATGTTATTTTGATCAATTTAATAAATTTTAATACACCCATAATTATTTAGTTCCATTGCAGCTACCAAAAGCCTGTTGTTTCATAACTGTTGTTTCCTGGATCTTGTGCCTTCCCTTTATCAATGAGCTTTCTTTATTTTGATGGGTAGTACCTCTTAAGTGGCTTCTTGAGGAATGATGTATCGGAGTGAAATACCAAGTCATTGCATTATGAAATGTCTACTTTCACACTTGAGGACTTAAGGTGCATATATAATTCTAAGTTAAAAATAATTTTCTTTATGACTGAAAACTTTTTGCTACTCCTTTCATTGAGAGGTGCACTCTACTTGCCTTTCCTTTGAAGCTAGCCTGGCCTTAGTGACTCACCTGACTGATAGAATGTGGCAGAATTGTTCTGGGAATTCTGAATCTAGGTTGTCAAAACTCTTGTGGCTTCCACCTGGTTCTTTTGGAGAATTTGCTCTAGGAAAACAATTCCCTGAGACCAGCATGCCATGAAGAATCCCAAAATAGCCAGTTGAGGAGCCTGCATGGAAAGAGAAAGATGCTGCACATTCCCGAACTGTTCCAACCATTCCAGCCCAGATGCCAGACATGCGAGTGAAGCTGCCATTTTGAACATTCCCAGCAGAGGAGATGAGACTGAGGAAAAAAAAGGAAAATAAAGAAAAACCAAAAAGATCAGCCAACATCAAAAACTGAGGTACTAGTCTTATGACCCCAGTCAACCTATGCCAGCTATTTTGAACTGTTTGAGTCTCCTGGGTGAGGCCTTAGTCATCTTAGGCCAAGGAGAACCATCACCCCTGTGCCTTGTCTGAATTGCTGACCCGTAAAATTGTAGGCATAATCAAGAAGTTTTGTTTTATGTTAAATTTTGGGCTGGTTTTTTACTTAGTAGTTGATTGGAAGCCTAGCTGTATTGCCTTCCTTCACTTCATGCTGCTATTGAGAAACCTGATCCCATTCTGAGTCTTTGCCCTTTCAGCCACTTTGAAAGCTTTTAGAATTCCCCATGATCCTGGGATTCTGAAATTGCACAGAGGTGCACCTTGGTCTATATATCTTTCCAGTAGTAATTGTTCTGAGCACTCAATGGACTCTTTCAAACTAGAAACAGGTGTTGGTCAGTGTAGGAAAATTCTCTCATTAGTGCTTGTTCGTAATTACCACTTTAAATAAAAATCCATGTTAAATTTTTGATTCCCATTATGTCCATTAGAAAAATAAATCATTCAAACCCATTCTTCCTTTTTCGGTTTTCTGCAGGTGCTATTTGGCATGATCATGATGTTGGCCAAATAACTACCACCCTGTGTCAGACTCATTGCTATCTTTATTCTTGGCTCAGTTGTCTCCCATTTTTTCCTTCTATGGATCTAAATCCTCTTAGTCAACAAGGCCCAGGTCAAGGCCCTATGTCCTCTAGGAAAGCTTCTGACTGTTGTGTTTCTATTATTACCTCTCTCTTTTTTTCCTGAATTTCCATAGTTAGTGTTGCATACTTTTATCATTCATACACACATGAAGTAAGCAGTTTCAGGTCAGTGCAATATAATGCAAGCCAAACAAGTTATATTGATTTTCTAACAGTCATGGTAGACAAGAGAAACAGGTGAAGATAATTTTAATCTTATATTTTATTTAAACCAATATATCTAAAATATTACCATTTCAACCTGTAACCAACATAAAACTATGAATGACATTTTACATTCTATTTTGGTATACAGTCTTCAAAGTACAGTTTATATTTTACACTTATAAAATATCTTATTATGCATTTGAAATAGTGTGCCCTTAAGTTATTGATAATTCACTCCGAGTAACTTTATTTGAATACCATAGGAAATTATATGATGGGTTTGTTTTTTCTTTTTATCATGTTCTGATGTTTAAATTTTTTTCTTTTGCTTTTACTTTACCAATTAACTGCAGCATAGGACTTCGAGTTCTTGAGAACGTAATGGCATACTTTCCTCATACTCATTCGTTTTATCTTTCCAAGCTACCTCATGAATTAAGTTGCTTCTCCTGTATCCCCTTAGCATCCAGAATAATGCTGAGACCATTTTTGGTATTTGAAAATTCTTTATTTCCATTATCTTTCTCTCTCATTACTTTTGCTTTGTTCCAAAAAAAGTATTTCGGGCTACTCAAATAGCATAACATAAAAGATGATGATGTTGATAATTAATCAGAATATTTTACAACTTTAATTTAGGACTTTAATTTCATAAATAACATAATATTCATCAAAGTGCTTTCACTTGAAATGCTTGCTGGTCATATTGACGATAAGCAATGTCAGTTGCTTCAAACCTTTTTCCAGGAAATATTTGTAAATGTTTCCTAACTACTAGGAATTTCCTTTTGTGAATTGTTTAAAAAAAAAAAAAAAAGCCTGCTACAACTTGTTTATGTTGATTGTGGTACATTTAGCCCCAATGAAAAGGCTCTTCAATCTATTTCGACATCCTCATTGGGCTGTAATCTTTGTTATAGTTCCTTCAGCGCAGTACAGATACCATTGGACAAATCTAAATGTGCAGAAGACATTTATTTCTATTGGGTTTTTGGAACCAGATGAGACTTTATAAGTGACTCTATTCTACCTTTTAATTTAAATGTACTTTTAAGCTAGCTTTAAATTGTTTTAAATTTTTAAAGTACTATACATTATAAAAATGTATCCCAAATGCTCTTGGACAGGATCATTAAGTGTTCTACTTACATAATTTTAGCTCGTTTAATTGCATCTTAATTTTATGGAGTTTTAGAGTCATAGGGTACATGATCTGTTTGCAAATTGCCCAGGTCTCATCTTCCAGCCCTTTATTAGAAGATTTGTGGAAGTAAAATGGAGTTTACAAAATATGGAGAACTTCAGTATGCCACCTCATGAAGGGAAGGAAATACAAAAGGCTGAAGGCTAAGGAAAGGAGAGGTTGCTTTAATCAAATACAAGTAATTGTGGGTGTGAGGTGGAGAAGAGGAAGAAATTCTTATTTGCTTCCAGCACATTGGAGGATGGCTGGTAAGGTAAGGTATCAGCTTCCTAATATTTATATTCTCCTTCTAATTACTTCATTTTGAAGTGTGTGTAGTATGCTACTGAAGGAGAAGAATAATTTTTTTTTCTGAATATGAGAGAGTAACATGAAGTTTCAGATGTCTATATATATGTTCTGCCATATTAATACTGACTACTCTCCCCAAAGACTGTGCGGAGTAAGGCTGACGCCAACACTCCAGGGAAAACAAATGTCTCATTTGAGCATCTCTAGATTGAAGATCAGGCCCCTCTGTCTCGTGTGTCACATTTTTTTCAATGTTTATTATGTTTCACCAGAAAAAGTGATAGGAAAATTAACTGCAGAAAAATAAACTATATCTAATGAAAGTTGACCTGGAATGAGTCTTGAGCCCAGACGAGCCCTGGCAAACAAACAGATAACACACTAAGTGAGTAATAACAACTAACACTTTATAGCATTTACTATGTACTAGAGGGTGTTCTTGGTGCTTTATGTCTATTATTTCATCCAACCTGTGAGGTAGGTACTGTTGTTTTATTATACCCAGTTTACCAAGGAGAAAACTGAGGCAAAGAGATGTTATGTAACTTGCCCAAAGCTGCACAGCTGGGAAGTTGCAAAGCCAAGTTTTGAGCCCAGGCATTCTGATGGCAGAGTTTGAACTATGAACCTCCTATGTTGTGGCTGGTTATGTGATGGGTTGCTGGTAAGTTTTTACGGATTATAGTTTTAAAAGTTAGCCAATAATTTATATTTAATTCAAAGATATATATAGTCATTTTCACTGAATATATACATAGATTTATATTCTCACCAAATATATATATATATTTATATTCTCACTGAATATATATATTTCAGTGAAAATGACTATTAATTCAATTCTTACTGTTTATATATATATATATATATATATATATGAAGAGAAGGGTTGAATTAACTCCTACTCATGATATTTTTCATGATATAGGTCTCAGCATAGATGGCAGTTGTCTAGAATAATGCTTACCAAACTTACTTGGCAGTAAGATTGCCTAGGATCCTTGTTAAAAAGCTAATTTTTGGTCCGTGACCTCAGAAATTCTGATTTAGAAAGTCTGGGTTAGAGTCCTGCAATCGGTATGTCTAATGAGCAACCCAAGGGCTTCAGATATAGATTGCCCTTGGATCATCACTGGAAATATTCTGTTATTGGATACTCCCCCTGGAACCAAGACTTGTTAGGTGGCCCACATATTGCCCTAAAGAAACCTCACTTTACCTATGAGAACACCTTCTTCACTGTACAGTCATTGCTCATGTATTCATCTTTCCTTCCTTGTAGCCTCTGAGGTTTTTAAGGGCAAAGATTACATCACTCCTGTGATGTTTCTCTAATGCCCACCACTGGCCTCAGTAGCTTCTTTTTTTCAATTGTACTTTAGGTGAAAGGTTACAGCTCAAGTTAATTTTCATTCAAAAATTTAAACATATATTGTTTTGTGGCATTGACTGCATTTGCCACAATGTGATAGCATGCTCCCTCTTTCCATTCTGGGTTCTCTGTGTCCAGTTGTCCAGTTGCTGTCCTTTCCTGCCTTCTTGTCTTGCTTTTGGACAGGAATTGCCCATTTGGTGTCATATTTTTGATTAAACTAAGAAACATGTCCTCACATGTGTTATTTTTTGTCTAATTTATGTCTGAAAAATAGGCTTTGGGAATGGTTTCAGTTCTGGGTTAGTGGAGTATCTGGGTGCCATAGTTTCAGGGGTTTTTCCAGTCTCTGTCAGACCAGTAAGTCTGCTCCTTTTTTGTGAATTTGGATTCTGTTCTACATTTTTCTCCTGCTCTGTCCGAGGCTCTCTGTTGTGATCCTGGTCAGAGTGGTCGTTTGTGGTACCTGGGATCATCTAGCTCTTCTGGTCTTAGGCTGGTGGAGTCTCTGGTTCATGTGGTCCTTTAGTCCTTTGGGCTAATATTTTCCTTGTGTCTTCTTTGGTTTTCTTCATTCTATTTTGCTCCGGATGGGATGTATCTTAGATGGCTGCTCGCAAGCATTTAAGACACCAGATGCTACTCACAAAAGTGAGATGTAGAACATTTTCTTTAGGAACTATGTTATGCCAATTGACCTAGATGTCTCCGAGACTATGGTCCCCAGCCCCCAGCCCCAGCTACTTAGTCCCTCAAAGTGGTTAAATGTGTCTAGGAAACTTCTATGCTTTTGCTTTGCTCCAGTTGTGCTGACTTCTTCTATATTGTGTGTTGTCCTTCCCTTCACCAAAGTTGACCATTGTCTACTATCTAGTTAGTGATTTCTCCTCCCCCTCCCTCCTCACCTTTGTAACCATCAAAGGATGCTTTCTTCTGTGTGTAAATCTTTTCTTGAGTTCTTATAATAGTGGTCTCATACAATATATGTCCTTTTGTGGCTGACTTATTTCACTCAGCAAAATGCCTTCCAGATTCATCCATGTTGTGAGATGTTTCGTGGATTCGTCATTGTCCTTTATCGTTGCATAGTATTCCACTGTGTGTATGTACCCTAATTTGTTTATCCATTCATCTGTTGACGGGCATTTAGGTCATTTTCATTTTTCTGCTATTGTGAATAGTGCTACAATGAACATGAGTGTGCATATGTCTATTCATATGACAGCTCTTATTTCTCTAGGGTATATTCCTAGGAGTGGGATTGCTGGATCATATGGTATTTCTATTTCTGGCTTTTTAAGAAAGCACCATATCATTTTCCAAAGTGGTTGTACCATTTTACATTCCCACCTGCAATGCATAGGAGTTCCAGTCTCTACAACCTCTCCAACATTTGATATTTTATGGCTTTTGGATTAGTGCCAGCATTGTTGGGGTAAGATGGTATCTCAATGTAGTTTTGATTTGCATTTCTTTAATGCCTAATGATTGTGAGCATTTCTTCATGTGTCTGTTAGCCACCTGAATGTCTTCTTTGGTGAAGTGTCTGTTCATGTCCTTTGCCCATTTTTTTAATTGGGTTATTTGTCTTTTTGTTGTTAAGGTGTTACAGTCTCTTGTAAATTTTAAAGTTTAGACCCTGATCAGATATGTCATAGCCAAATTTTTTTTCGCAGTCTGTAGGTTGTCTTTTTAATCTTTTTTTTTTAAACCAATTTATTTTATTTTTTTGTTATTAACTTTTATTGAGCTTCAAGTGAACGTTTACAAATCAAGTCAGTCTGTCACATATAAGTTAATATACATCTTACTCCTTACTCCCACTTGCTCTCCCCCTAATGAGTCAGCCCTTCCAGACTATCCTTTCTTGAGAACTTTGCCAGCCTCCAACTCTCTCTATCCTCCCATCCCCCCTCCAGACAGGAGATGCCAACACAGTCTCAAGTATCCACCTGATATAATTAGCTCACTCTTCATCAGCATCTCTCTCCCACCCACTGTCCAGTCCCTTTCATGTCTGATGAATTGTCTTCGGGGATGGTTCCCGTCCTGTGCCAGCAGAAGGTTTGGGGACCATGACCGCCGGGATTCCTCTAGTCACAGCCAGACCATTAAGTATGGTCTTTTTATGAGAATTTGGGGTCTGCATCTCACTGATCTTCTGCTCCCTCAGGGGTTCTCTGTTGTGCTCCCTGTCAGGGCAGTCATCGATTGTGGCCGGGCACCAACTAGTTCTTCTGGTCTCAGGATGATGTAGGTCTCTGGTTCATGTGGCCCTTTCTGTCTCTTGGGCTCTTAGTTGTCGTGTGACCTTGGTGTTCTTCATTCTCCTTTGACCCAGGTGGGTTGAGACCAATTGATGCATCTTAGATGGCCGCTTGTTAGCATTTAAGACCCCAGACGCCACATTTCAAAGTGGGATGCAGAATGTTTTCATAATAGAATTATTTTGCCAATTGACTTAGGAGTCTCCTTGAACCATGGTTCCCAAACCCCCGCCCTTGCTCCGCTGACCTTTGAAGTATTCAGTTTATCCTGGAAACTTCTTTGCTTTTGGTCCAGTTCAGTCCAGTTGAGCTGACCTTCCATGTATTGAGTGTTCTCCTTCCCTTCACCTAAAGCAGTCTTATCTGCTAATTAATCAGTAAAAAACCCTCTCCCTCCCCTCCTCGTAACCACAAAAGTATGTGTTCTTATCAGTTTATACTATTTCTCAAGATCTTATAGTAGTGGTCTTATACAATATTTGTCCTCTTGCCTCTGACTGATTTCGCTCAGCATAATGCCTTCCAGGTTCCTCCATGTTATGAAATGTTTCACAGATTCCTTACTGTTCTTTATCGATGCATACTATTCCATTGTGTGAATATACCACAATTTATTTACCCATTCATCCGTTGATGGACACCTTGGTTGCTTCCAGCTTTTTGCTATTGTAAACAGAGCTGCAATAAACTTGGGTGTACATATATCTGTTTGTGTGAAGGCTCTTGTTTCTCTAGGGTATATTCCTAGGAGTGGGATTTCTGGGTTGTATGGTAGTGCTATTTCTAACTGTTTAAGATAAGGCCAGACAGATTTCCAAAGTGGTTGTACCATTTTAAATTCCCACCAGCAGTGTATGAGAGTTCCAATCTCTCCTCAGCCTCTCCAACATTTATTATTTTGTGTTTTTTGGATTAATGCCAGCCTTGTTGGAGAGAGATGGAATCTCATCGTAGTTTTAATCTGCATTTCTCTAATGGCTAATGATCGAGAGCATTTTCTCATGTATCTGTTAGCCGCCTGAATATCTTCTTTAGTGAAGTGTGTGTTCATATCCTTTGCCCACTTCTTGATTGGGTTGTTTGTCTTTTTGTGGTTGAGTTTTGACAGAATCATGTAGATTTTAGAGATCAGGCGCTGGTCGGAGATGTCATAGCTGAAAATTCCTTCCCAGTCTGTAGGTGGTCTTTTTACTCTTTTGGTGAAGTCTTTAGATGAGCATAGGTGTTTGATTTTTAGGAGCTCCCAGTTATCGGGTTTCTCTTCATCATTTTTGGTAATGTTTTGTATTCTGTTTCTGCCTTGTATTAGGGCTCCTAGGGTTGTCCCTATTTTTTCTTCCATGATCTTTATCGTTTTAGTCTTTATGTTTAGGTCTTTGATCTACTTGGAGTTAGCTTTTATGCTTGGTGTGAGGTATGGGTCCTGTTTCATTTTTTTGCAAATGGATATCCAGTTATGCCAGCACCATTTGTTAAAAAGACTATCTTTTCCCCAATTAACTGACACTGGTCCTTTGTCAAATATCAGCTGCTCGTATGTGGTTGGATTTATATCTGGGTTCTCAATTCTGTTCCACTAGTCTATGTGCCTGTTGTTGTACCAATACCAGGCTGTTTTGACTACTGTGGCTGTATAATAGGTTCTGAAATCAGGTAGAATGAGGCCTCCCACTTTCTTCTTCTTTTTCAGTAATGCTTTGCTTATCCGGGGCTTCTTTCCCTTCCATATGAAATTGGTGATTTGTTTCTCTATCACCTTAAAAAATGACATTGGAATTTAGATCGGAAGTGCATTGTATGTGTAGATGGTTTTTGGTAGAATAGACATTTTTACTATGTTAAGTCTTCCTATCCACGAGCAAGATATGTTTTTCCACTTAAGTATGTCCTTTTGAATTTCTTGTAGTAGAGCTTTGTAGTTTTCTTTGTATAGGTCTTTTACATCCTTGGTAAGATTTATTCCTGAGTATTTTATCTTCTTGGGGGCTACTGTGGATGGTATTGATTTGGTGATTTCCTCTTCGGTGTTCTTTTTGTTGATGTAGAGGAATCCAAGTGATTTTTGTATGTTTATCTTATAACCTGAGACTCTGCCAAACTCTTCTATTAGTTTCAGTAGTTTTCTGGAGGATTCCTTAGGGTTTTCTGTATATAAGATCATGTCATCTGCAAATAGAGATAATTTTACTTCTTCCTTGCCAATCCGGATACCTTTTATTTCTTTGTCTAGCCTAATTGCCCTGGCTAGGACTTCTAGCACGATGTTGAATAAGAGCGGTGATAAAGGACATCCTTGTCTGGTTCCCGTTCTCAAGGGAAATGCTTTCAGGCTCTCTCCATTTAGAGTGATGTTGGCTGTTGGCTTTGCATAGATGCCCTTTATTATGTTGAGGAATTTTCCTTCTATTCCTATTTTGGTAAGAGTTTTTATCATAAATGGGTGTTGGACTTTGTCAAATGCCTTTTCTGCATCAATTGATAAGATCATTGGGTTTTTGTCTTTTGTTTTATTTATGTGATGGATTACATTAATGGTTTTTCTGATATTAAACCAGCCTTGCATACCTGGTATAAATCCCACTTGATCAGGGTGAATTATTTTTTTGATATGTTGTTGAATTCTATTGGCTAGAATTTTGTTGAGGATTTTTGCATCTATGTTCATGAGGGATATAGGTCTGTAATTTTCTTTTTTTTGTAATGTCTTTACCTGGTTTTAGTATCAGGGAGATGGTGGCTTCATAGAATGAGTTTGGTAGTATTCTGTCATTTTCTATGCTTTGAAATACCTTTAGTAGTAGTGGTGTTAACTCTTCTCTGAAAGTTTGGTAGAACTGTGCAGTGAAGCCCTCTGGGCCAGGGTTTTTTTTTGTTGGGAGTTTTTTTTTTTTTTTTTAATAACTTTTATTAAGCTTCAAGTGAACGTTTACAAATCCAATCAGTCTGTCACATATAAGTTTACATACATCTCACTCCCTACTCCCACTTACTCTCCCCCTCTTGAGTCAGCCCTTTCAGTCTCTCCTTTCGTGACAATTTTGCCAGCTTCCCTCTCTCTCTATCCTCCCATCCCCCCTCCAGACAAGAGTTGCCAACACAATCTCAAGTGTCCACCTGATATAATTAGCTCACTCTTCATCAGCGTCTCTCTCCCACCCGCTGACCAGTCCCTTTCATTTCTGATGAGTTGTCTTCGGGGATGGTTCCTGTCCTGTGTCAACAGAAGGTCTGGGGAGCATGGCCGCCGGGATTCCTCTAGTCTCAGTCAGACCATTAAGTATGGTCTTTGTGTGAGAATTTGGGGTCTGCATCCCACTGATCTCCTGCTCCCTCAGGGGTCCTCTGCTGTGCTCCCTGTCAGGGCAGTCATCGATTGTGGCCGGGCACCAACTAGTTCTTCTGGTCTCAGGATGATGTAGGTCTCTGGTTCATGTGGCCCTTTCTGTCTCTTGGGCTCTTCGTTGTCGTTTGGCCTTGGTGTTCTTCATTTTCCTTTACTCCAGGTGGGTTGAGACCAATTGCTGCATCTTAGATGGCCGCTTGTTAGCATTTAAGACCCCAGACGCCACATTTCAAAGTGGGATGCAGAATGATTTCATAATAGAATTATTTTGCCAATTGACTTAGAAGTCCCCGCAAACCATGTTCCCCAGACCCCCGCGCTTGCTCCCCTGACCTTTGAAGCATTCATTTTATCCCGGAAACTTCTTTGCTTTTGGTCCAGTCCAATTGAGCTGACCTCCCATGTATTGAGTGTTGTCTTTCCCTTCACCTAAAGCAGTTCTTATCTACTGATTAATCAATAAAAAACCCTCTCCCACCCTCCCTCCCTCCCCGCCTCGTAACCACAAAAGTATGTGTTCTTCTCAGGTTTACTATTTCTCAAGATCTTATAATAGTGGTCTTATACAATATTTGTCCTTTTGCCTCTGACTCATTTCGCTCAGCATAATGCCTTCCAGGTTCCTCCATGTTATGAAATGTTTCAGAGATTCGTCACTGTTCTTTATCGATGTGTAGTATTCCATTGTGTGGATATACCACAATTTATTTACCCATTCATCCGTTGATGGACACCTTGGTTGCTTCCAACTTTTTGCTATTGTAAACAGAGCTGCAATAAACATGGGTGTGCATATATCTGTTTGTATGAAGGCTCTTGTATCTCTAGGGTATATTCCTAGGAGTGGGATTTCTGGGTTGTATGGTAGTTCTATTTCTAACTGTTTAAGATAACGCCAGATGGATTTCCAAAATGGTTGTACCATTTTACATTCCCACCAGCAGTGTATGAGAGTTCCAATCTCTCCTCAGCCTCTCCAACATTTATTATTTTGTGTTTTTTGGATTAATGCCAGCCTTGCTGGTGTGAGATGTAATCTCATCGTAGTTTTAATTTGCATTTCTCTAATGGCTAATGATCGAGAGCATTTTCTCATGTATCTGTTGGCTGCCTGAATATCTTCTTTAGTGAAATGTGTGTTCATATCCTTTGCCCACTTCTTGATTGGGTTGTTTGTCGTTTTGTGGTTGAGTTTTGACAGAATCATGTAGATTTTAGAGATCAGGCGCTGGTCGGAGATGTCATAGCTGAAAATTCTTTCCCAGTCTGTAGGTGGTCTTTTTACTCTTTTGGTGAAGTCTTTAGATGAGCATAGGTGTTTGGTTTTTAGAAGCTCCCAGTTATCGGGTTTGTCTTCATCATTTTTGGTAATGTTTTGTATTCTGTTTATACCTTGTATTAGGGCTCCTAGGGTTGTCCCAATTTTTTCTTCCATGATCTTTATCGTTTTAGTCTTTATGTTTAGGTCTTTGATCCACTTGGAGTTAGTTTTTGTGCATGGTGTGAGGTATGGGTCCTGTTTCATTTTTTTGCAAATGGATATCCAGTTATGCCAGCACCATTTGTTAAAAAGGCTATCTTTTCCGCAATTAATAGACACTGGTCCTTTGTCAAATATCAGCTGCTCATACGTAGATGGATCTATGTCTGGGTTCTCAATTCTGTTCCATTGGTCTATGTGTCTGTTGTTGTACCAATACCAGGCTGTTTTGACTACTGTGGCTGTATAATAGGTTCTGAAGTCAGGTAAGGTGAGGCCTCCCACTTTCTTCTTCTTTTTCAGTAGTGCTTTGCTTATCCGGGGCTTCTTTCCCTTCCATATGAAATTGGTGATTTGTTTCTCTATCCCCTTAAAATATGACATTGGAATTTGGATCGGAAGTGCATTAAATGTATAGATGGCTTTTGGTAGAATAGACATTTTTACTATGTTAAGTCTTCCTATCCATGAGCAGGGTATGTTTTTCCACTTAAGTAGGTCCTTTTGAATTTCTTGTGGTAGAGCTTTGTAGTTTTCTTTGTATAGGTCTTTTATATCCTTGGTAAGATTTATTCCTAAGTATCTTCTTGGGGGCTACTGTGAATGGTATTGATTTGGTTATTTCCTCTTCGGTGTTCTTTTTGTTGATGTAGAGGAATCCAAGTGATTTTTGTATGTTTATTTTATAACCTGAGACTCTGCCAAACTCTTCTATTAGTTTCAGTAGTTTTCTGGAGGATTCCTTAGGGTTTTCTGTGTATATAATCATGTCATCTGCAAATAGTGATAACTTTACTTCTTCCTTGCCAATCCGGATACCTTTTATTTCTTTGTCTAGCCTAATTGCCCTGGCTAAGACTTCCAACACGATGTTGAATAAGAGCGGTGATAAAGGGCATCCTTGTCTGGTTCCCGTTCTCAAGGGAAATGCTTTCAGGTTCTCTCCATTTAGAGTGATGTTGGCTGTTGGCTTTGCATAGATGCCCTTTATTATGTTGAGGAATTTTCCTTCAATTCCTATTTTGGTAAGAGTTTTTATCATGAATGGGTGTTGGACTTTGTCAAATGCCTTTTCTGCATCAATTGATAAGATCATTGGGTTTTTGTCTTTTGTTTTATTTATGTGATGGATTACATTAATGGTTTTTCTGATATTAAACCAGCCTTGCATACCTGGTATAAATCCCACTTGATCAGGGTGAATTATTTTTTTGATGTGTTGTTGGATTCTATTGGCTAGAATTTTGTTGAGGATTTTTGCATCAATGTTCATGAGGGATATAGGTCTATAATTTTCTTTTTTTGTAATGTCTTTACCTGGTTTTAGTATCAGGGAGATGGTGGCTTCATAGAATGAGTTGGGTAGTATTCCGTCATTTTCTATGCTTTGGAATACCTTTAGTAGTAGTGGTGTTAACTGTTCTCTGAAAGTTTGGTAGAACTCTGCAGTGAAGCCGTCCGGGCCAGGGCTTTTTTTTGTTGGGTGTTTTTTGATTACCGTTTCAATCTCTTTTTTTGTTATGGGTCTATTTAGTTGTTCTACTTCTGAATGTGTTAGTTTAGGTAGGTAGTGTTTTTCCAGGAATTCATCCATTTCTTCTAGGTTTTCAAATTTGTTAGAGTACAATTTTTCATAATAATCTGAAATGATTCTTTTAATTTCATTTGGTTCTGTTGTGATGTGGTCCTTCTCATTTCTTATTCGGGTTATTTGTTTCCTTTCCTGTATTTCTTTAGTCAGTCTAGCCAATGGTTTATCAATTTTGTTAATTTTTTCAAAGAATCAGCTTTTGGCTTTGTTAATTCTTTCAATTGTTTTTCTGTTCTCTAATTCATTTAGTTCAGCTCTAATTTTTATTATTTGTTTTCTTCTGGTGCCTGATGGATTCTTTTGTTGCTCACTTTCTATTTGTTCAAGTTGTAGGGACAGTTCTCTGATTTTGGCTCTTTCTTCTTTTTGTATGTGTGCATTTATCGATATAAATTGGCCTCTGAGCACTGCTTTTGCTGTGTCCCAGAGGTTTTGATAGGAAGTATTTTCATTCTCGTTGCTTTCTATGAATTTCCTTATTCCCTCCTTGATGTCTTCTATAACCCAGTCTTTTTTCAGGAGGGTATTGTTCATTTTCCAAGTATTTGATTTCTTTTCCCTAGTTTTTCTGTTATTGATCTCTAGTTTTATTGCCTTGTGGTCTGAGAAGATGCTTTGTAATATTTCGATGTTTTGGATTCCGCAAAGGTTTGTTTTATGCCCTAATATGTGGTCTATTCTAGAGAATGTTCCATGTGCACTAGAAAAAAAAGTATATTTTGCAGCAGTTGGGTGGAGAGTTCTGTATAAGTCAATGAGGTCAAGTTGGTTGATTGTTGTAATTAGATCTTCCGTGTCTCTATTGAGCTTCTTACTGGATGTCCTGTCCTTCTCCGAAAGTGATGTGTTGAAGTCTCCTACTATAATTGTGGAGGTATCTATCTCGCTTTTCAGTTCTGTTAAAATTTGATTTATGTATCTTGCCGCCCTGTCATTGGGTGCATAAATATTTAATATGGTTATGTCTTCCTGATCAATTGTCCCTTTTATCATTATATAGTGTCCTTCTTTATCCTTTGTGGTGGAATTAAGTCTAAAGTCTATTTTGTCAGAAATTAATATTGCTACTCCTCTTCTTTTTTGCTTATTGTTTGCTTGATATACTTTTTTCCATCCTTTGAGTTTTAGTTTGTTTGTGTCTCTAAGTCTAAGGTGTGTCTGTTGTAGGCGGCATATAGACGGATCGTGTTTCTTTATCCAGTCCGAGACTCTCCGTCTCTTTATTGGTGCATTTAGTCCATTTACATTCAGCGTAATTATAGATAAATAAGTGTTTAGTGTTGTCATTTTGATGCCTTTTTATGTGTGTTGTTGACAATTTCATTTTTCCACATACTTTTTTGTGTTGAGACGTTTTTCTTAGTAAATTGTGAGATCCTCATTTTCGTAGTGTTTGACTTTATGTTTGTTGAGTCGTTACGTTTTTCTTGGCTTTTATCTTGAGTTATGGAGTTGTTATACCTCTTTGTGGTTACCTTATTATTTACCCCTATTTTTCTAAGTAAAAACCTAACTTGTATTGTTCTATATCGCCTTGTATCACTCTCCATATGGCAGTTCTATGCCTCCTGTATTTAGTCCCTCTTTCTGATTATTGTGATCTTTTACATATTGTCTTCAGTGATTCCCTGTTATGAGCACTTTTTTTTTAATTAATCTTAATTTGTTTTTGTGATTTCCCTATTTGAGTTGATATCAGGATGTTCTGTTTTGTGACCTTGTGTTGTGCTGGTATCTGGTATTATTGGTTTTCTGACCAAACAATATCCTTTAGTATTTCTTGTAGCTTTGGTTTGGTTTTTGCAAATTCTCTAAACTTGTGTTTATCTGTAAATATCTTAATTTCACCTTCTTATTTCAGAGAGAGTTTTGCCGGATATATGATTCTTGGCTGGCAGTTTTTCTCCTTCAGTGCTCTGTATATGTCGTCCCATTCCCTTCTTGCCTGCATGGTTTCTGCTGAGTAGTCTGAACTTATTCTTATTGATTCTCCCTTGAAGGAAACCTTTCTTTTCTCCCTGGCTGCTTTTAAAATTTTCTTTTTATCTTTGGTTTTGGCAAGTTTGATGATAATATGTCTTGGTGTTTTTCTTTTTGGATCAATCTTAAATGGGGTTCAATGAGCATCTTGGATAGATATCCTTTCGTCTTTCATGATGTCAGGGAAGTTTTCTGTCAGGAGATCTTCAACTATTTTCACTGTGTTTTCTGTCCTCCCTCCGTGTTCTGGGACTCCAATCACAAGCAAGTTATCCTTCTTGATAGAGTCCCACATGATTCTTAGGGTTTCTTCATTTTTTTTTAATTCTTTTATCTGATTTTTTTTTTTTTCAGCTATGTTGGTGTTAATTCCCTGGTCCTCCAGGTTTCCCAGTCTGCATTCTAATTGCTCGAGTCTGGTCCTCTGACTTCCTATTGCATTGTCTAATTCTGTAATTTTATTGTTAATCTTTTGGATTTCTACATGCTGTCTCTCTATGGATTCTTGCAACTTATTAATTTTTCCACTATGTTCTTGAATA